>NC_084956.1:11537338-11862588 GCF_949316205.1 Platichthys flesus
CTGGCAGCCCGCTGATGACCGTTTGCAGAGGCAGTGAAGTGGGAGTGATGTGGGCAGAGAGCAGGACGAGCTCCTCCTGAGCTGCTGGTTAGTAATCCACAAGGAGGAGTCGGATCCACGCCGCGTACCGCTGTGCTTTTTGCCACCGTGTCGGGTTTGTTGTGACGCGACGGGCGCTGTTTGTCGTCACGCTGCAGCGTCGTGCTTTAGAGAATTTAGACTTGTTGCAGTTGTTTCGTCAGCGATGAGAAACCTTTGTCGTCTCTCATGTCCGATTTTGCCTATTTTCTATTATCGCTTACAAAAAAAAGTGGATTTCCATTGGCCTTCACTTCTTACAATGTGAGGGGCAGGGATCCATTTTCCCGAGTTAATGGCGCGTGAAGCGAGTCGTGGGGGTCAAAGACTCAAGAAACTTCTGCTCTGACAGGGACCTATTGTTCAGCTTCGGGGAAAAAAGCCCAAGATGGAAAGACGGGAGAAAACCATTGACGATGACCATTTTTTATAAACTGCAGATACAGTAGAGACTCACATCCACTCATACTGATGATGAATCATGTCAGTCAAGCAACAAATCAATACATTTTGCAGCGATATGGCCTCGGCTACGAAAAGCGACAATGAGACCATTTACAACGGACCAGATGTTTCACCATGACAACCAGTGTGATGATGAAAACATCTCAGGGGGGGGGGGGGGGGGGCTTGTGGGACACCGTGCAGAGGGTCAAGGTCAGATAAGGGGGCCGCTCTCCGCTGTCTCTTGTTCATCAATTCACCGAAAATGGGCCACAGTACATTCTGATCTATCTGCACAAATACAATACAGACCATCATGCATACCACACGACTGAAAAAGGTGCATTTAAAAATTGTGTTAGCGACATCCTTCACCCCCCCCCCCCCCCCCAAGCTTTCGTGTAGTTGCCAGGTGCGGCTAAGCTAATTTGAAAAAAACGACAAATGATGACTTGTTCTGTTCTTTTGAATCTTACTTTTTATGTTAAGGAGGAAAATAAAGTGCCAAAAAACAATTTAGCAACAAGCTCAGAAGTTTAAATAGATTCTTGCTTCAAACTTCAAAACGGCAACTTTGTCACGCAGACGCGGAGGGGACCGCAGTGATGTCATGATTTAGGACTTTTCAGAAGCGGGAGCCAGTGATACGACATAAACGCCTTTCGGACATTTTTATTTTTCCTCCCATGATCATCACTTGAAAGGAGACAGCGACATGTGAGATGCTCTTCATGTGGAAAGAAGACAGAAACCCAGTTATTTTCTTGGATTCACAGGAAGAAGTACAGAAGATACAGTCGTCCCTGTGCGTGGACAATGGCCGCTTTGACGACCCGCGCGGTATCAGTAGCTCAGTGACTCACTGTGTGCGCCTCGTGTGTGTGTTTGTGTGTGTGTGTGTGTGTAGAAAGGCTGCTGTGTTGGAGATCATGTCGTACATGTTGCCGACTGACACGTGTTGTGACCGACACAGACAAGGAGACAGAGACAAAACAACACTTTCCAGAACCTCCCGTAGCATCGGGGCTTTCAATTCAAAAGATTTTCAAGTGGTTCTTACCCACAGAGCCATCCCCCCCCAAATTACACAGGATTACCCAATTACAGTTTGTCTGTCACTGATTATGCCTGTTGTTTCTGCTCCGTCTGGTTTTATACACGTGTTTCAGGAAATGTCACGGCGGCGGAGAGACGGGGGCCTCACCTGGTCCCCGGGGTGCGGCCTCATCAGAGACACCTGGTCGTAACCTCTCCTGAACAGAGCCCACAGAGCGTCCAGCTTCCCCTGGACGAAAACAAGAAGATCTCCAAGTGAGAAGAAAACCCAACCGTAAACGTGCACTCAGCTTCTAAAAGCACTGACATAACAACCTACCTGAATGGGTGTGTACCACCTCCTCTGCTGCGGGGGGCGGCGCGGTGGTTTTCGAGGTTTGGGCTCGTACGGTTCAAATTCCTGCTCCGGCATCTTCACGACTGCGTTTTTGGGTTTGTCCAGCTTGGCTCCTTCCTCAGTGGAGCCCTTCTCCCCCCATCGCACCTAGGAAGGGTTGAGTAAAAATAATATATTTAAAAATCTACATTCTGTGAGTGTTTGGGTTGTTGCAAGCTGAGGTTGGGTGTGGGTACCTCCATGCGTTTGATCCCACCCACTCCTCTTCCGCCGTAGTAGGAGGCGTCCACTGTGGGCCACCTCTTCTTTGGCATCCCATCCTCATCATCCGACTCCTGTGGGTCAGAACTCAGTCTTATCAAAACTCAAACCCATACTGTCACAATCCCTTTATCTTTGCATGGATATCCGATTATAATGAATAGAAACTAAATGTAGCTGGTGACTTACGGGCTCTGGAGGTGGGGGTGGTGGAGGTTCTTTGATAACCTGGATATTGAAAATAACAAGTGTCAGGAGGTAAACAAAACAAAAGCTCGAATACTTCAGCCTGGCTCCTGACCTCTGACTTATCACTTCATCATTATGTGTCGGTCAGTGTTGATATTGTGGTGTTGGCCACAAACAAATCACCATGTGGTCACTGAGGAGCACAAATCACGTGTTTGATTCAGTGTGAAACTGTGGAGGACGTCAGCAGAGTCACACGTGGCCCAGAAGGCATTTGTGTTCACACAGTGAAAAGAACAGAGCGCCATGCTTCCCAGAGTGACCTCCGAATGTGCTCTGAATGATAGGCTCTAACATTCAGGAGGCATTTGTGTGTGGTCAGACCTGAACCGATATGAACATCTGTCGGCTCACTCGGACACGTGTTAATTCCAGGTCTGAACAGGGTTTTAAATGACAATTTAATCTGACTACCAGGCGGAGACATTTGTGTCTAAGGTGCAAACTTACCAACGTGCAGCAGAGAGGCCAGAACCACCACATCAGCAGCAGAGCCAACACCAGGAACACCACCAGCAGCGATATCAACACGATGGTGCCGTCGAACTGCACACACACACAGAATAACGGGATGAGGATTAAACCGAACTGGAAGTCAAGGGACGAGGAAAAGGTGAAAATGAAAAGGGACAGTACTCACAGCCTCCTCTGATGACAGACACAACAGAGGAGACGTCAGAGAGGAAGAGGACAGAGGACTGGAGAACCCAGAGAAAATAAGAAGGTGGAAAGAAAGATTATTCAAACAGGGGCAGCGTGCTAAGAAGGACGAATCAGCGTGCGGCGGATAGAAACACGGGGTGTACTCACACATTCAGTGGTGGTGATGTGAACGGAGCTGGTGATGTAGGAGAGGCCCTGGTTCATGCTCACCTGCAGGTAGATCACCCTGACAAACACAGACGCAGATCCTCAGACACAAGTCATTTTGGGGGCTGGACTCTAGAGTTTGCCTTTCACACATGAGGATGGAACGTATGGAGATCACAGCATCAGCCCCTTATCACCGAAAGCTCTGCTGACATCTTCAACTGTGTCTCCTACGTGTGAGGCACCTCCTGTTCCTCCTGAGATATTTCTTTTTTTTTTTTGTTTATTTTCAGAGGATCTCGTTTGGATCTTATCTTTATTTACATTTTTTGAGGGAGCTGGCCCTGCGGAAATCCAGTGACAGTCCAGAGGCTCTAACTTGGAACATTTGGATTCTCACACGTCTCCTCCTGAGAACTTCAGGAGATCATCCGGAGTGAGGTCCATGTCTGACAGCAGCCGGAGTTGCAGTCACACAACACATTTCAGTGCACACATCTGCCTCGCATGCACCCTGCCTTGTTTTTCATCTACTGTAAGCTCGCCCCAGGTGTCGCATACATTCCTCGATCTATTCTGTCCGTACTTGCTGCCTTAAAAATGCCAAACACAAACACGCTGACGCAGACAAAAAAATAAGTCTTTGCAGAGGTCAGGGAGTTCTCCACCCTCAGCAGGAATCTCTTCTGTTTGGATCAGACCCAGACCTCTAATGCGGAAACCACAGACAGCTAAATTACTTTTTCTCCTCCAGTGTTCGCTGCTGATATATCTGCAGGAAGGGCAGCGGAGGAAAAGAGATGAGGGGGAAGATGACCGCATTGGCCAAAGATGCGATAAACACTGGCGTACCCAGGGATTATGGTGAAAAAGGCCTCTAGTTGGCAGGTTAATTATGAAGTTCTTCAGAAATCTGAGGAAAATAAGACACCGGCTGGGGTTTCGCCTGCTGGGTCGGAGTTCTGGGTTTGTGGAAAAGAATGGAGAAAGGCTTCTGGTTGTGGTCTTGGGGTAGGGAGAGGTGGCAGAGACAAGGGGGCCATTGAGCTCCGGGTTTAGATTTGAGGAGAGGGGCGACAAAGGGGAGGTCACTGCAGGGTGTGTGTGTGGGGTGGGGGGGAGAGAAGAGGAAACAGCGTGGGGGATGGTAGGAGGAGGGGCCCTTCCTGCTCTACATCCCCTTAGCACTGTCCCTCCACACCCCCCACCACCCTGCATCCTCCTCATACCGCTGCAGCTCCACTCATAACTCACACCGACCCTCAGAGTAGGAAATTGACATCGCAGGTGCCGTTCATCTTTTTCTACTTCTCCTTCCCTCCCCTTTTCTGCCCCCTCTTCTTTCCCCATTATACGCTTAGCCCTCCTCTTTGGCGGGAGGGAGGGGGGGGGGGGCACAGGGCTATCAGCTTCTCTCTGACACAGAGATCTCGGCCCCTATCAATCATCAATCTGCCCACTATAGCCTATATATATTTATGTATGTCTTCACCCTGTGTGTGTGTGTGTGTGTGTGTGGGGGGGGGGGGGGGGGGGGGGGGGGGTAAGCTGCATCCGGAAGGTTCCCAGTCAACACAGATTTGTGTGACGGCAGCGTCAATGACTTCATTGTATGCGACAAGGCTCGGGTGGAACAGGAGGTGATTGAGGATCTTTGGGGTTTGGGCGAGGAGGTGCTGCTGGGAGCTGGAGTCCCTGAGAGCCCCTGTACAGACGCTTATACCCCAAAACCAGAGGCACATAATGAGATGTGACAGGTCGGGGTGAATCTCAGGGCAGCAGCTAATGGTTATTCTGATTATTGATGAAGTTTGTTATGGAAGATGGGAGAAAAAAAGTGAAAAATCGACTTTGTTTAGTTTACATTTGAGAAGACATTTTAAAAATTGTTGGGGTTTTTGCCTAATAGGTGGTGTAAATGTTTATGTATTGATCATGTATATTTATGCTTATAAACTGTGGTGGGGGACGTTCTCAAACATTTCACAGAAGTAAAAGTAACACAATAATCAACAAATATATGGTAAATCTAAATGCAAAATGTACTTAAGCACACTAATACAGTAAAAGGACTTGTTACATCCCACCACTGGTCATGAATATGGTTTAAAGTCGTGTCAAATATAATATCAGGTGATATTGCGTAATGAGAAGGAGCATTTTTGTGTACTGGTGATATTTTGTACCACCACCACCTGTCCAACCTGCACAGGGGCGCCCTCGCTTCACTCCATCCATGTGCACGTCACCGCTCCACAGCCCAGGACTCATCAGCCAGCTGTTGGCCTCCTCTTGGGCCCTGCGGCCATTCACAGCTGACTTCCTCTTAAGCGGCACTGAGGGTGTTAGGCAGCGCTGCCTCTGCTCTAATGGGCCTCTGTTACAGGGAAGACGTCTCCTTCAGGCACCACTGTGGTGAGTAATGATGCTCTCTGCTCTGAGGAGGAGCAGCCAAACAAAGCCACACTGACATGGAGGCATATTCAGGACTGCACACCTGATGGACTGTGTAATGACTATTATGTTGTGATTATGTCAAACACTCATCTATCAATTATCTTCAACTTTTGTCAAACGGTGCGAGTAAAATAAACGATGCCACAGCAGACTTGTCAATCTTCGTGTGGCCACAGAATAAAAACAAATTTTCCTTTTTCCTTATCTCTGAGGAGCACTTTTCAATGGCGGACAAGACAAGCTCAAATCAAGCTAGAAATCTGAATGACAGCAACAAGACAGATGATGACTGGGAGGTGTCTGAGGCCGCAGGCTGGAAGTGTATAATTATTCAGGGGACTGCAGGCGGCGGGGACAGGGAAGGCTGCCGGGGCTTCTGTCCCCTCCGAGCTCGGCCCGCCGGCATCGGCCGCGACCGCCCCGCGAGAAACTTCTGCTCTGGACCTACAGGACCTAAGCTGGAAGCCCCTCGGAGGAAACTTTACACTCCGCTCACACTTTCTCTCTCCTAAAGTGTCAGACTGAGATTGGGATACATCACGCACACAAACACACACACGCGGTTGTGAAAGTCCTCTCCAGCAGGCTCTCATTAAGTCGTGTTCCTGGGCTCTACTCCTGTTGTCCCCTCGTGATTGGTGTCTGGCTTCGTTAGCTGTGACAAACGCTGATTGATCACAGACACCCGATGACTTTGGCCCTAATTTGTTCAAGGACTTCTGTGTCCACACCAAACTTGCGTGTGGCTGTACAGTATCTAGGGTACGTGGCTCACGGGGCAACAGCTGCACGCGGAGGCTCGGGCAACTGTTACGGCCGACCGATGGTGGGGTCGGGGGGGTGGGGGGAAAGGTGGCGAGAGTCGATAAGAAACATCCAGCTTACCTGCCGACCTCCTCGACAACAGGAGCAGGACAGAGCAGGAAGGTATCCTCCACTCCAGCTGGTCTCTCATCTGCACAGTCGGAAAAAAGAACAAAATCTCATTTTATGAAGTCAAAATTTAAACATCTGCTGTGTAAAAAACACTTCCCGTATTTGTCTTAGATGTGAAAGCCAAACCAGATTCCCATTATCCATTTAGATTCACAAGTTAATGTATAACAGCATGTCTGCAGTAATAAGAAGCATGCATAAGACAGAAATCCATCAGAAATCCATTAACTTTCTGTATGTATATTCCACAGCGATGTATCAGCCAACTCATCCAGATCCGTACCAACATGTTATATGTGTTTCCTTGGATCAAGCCTCACCCCTCCAAAAAATGTCATAATTCTGCTTTATAACAAACAAATGCAGACGGAAACAATAGAATAACACTCAGAGAGCACATTCCTTTGTCATGGCTAAACAGTCCCCTTCAATTCAAAGAAGCTGCACACTCATGCATAGGTATCAGTCTCCTAAATATGCAGAGTTTTTGACATCAACATCTTTGTTTTCTTCAGATAATTCACAAAACCGATAAAAATGTCGCCATTTTGCAACGTTAAATATAATCTGCCCCTGATCCAGAACCTCAACCAATGTCTAATGGGTTCACCCCTGGCTTCTACAACAAACAAACAAACAAACAAACAAGGTGGGAGACTTACCCACTGTGTACGTATCATTGAGTTTGAAGCTGCACAGCACGTGATCAGTATTCCTGGCGTGGAGGAAACCGTTGCCTCTCACCACCACCTGGAAACGCTCTGAGACAAACAAACACAAAGGGAACGAGCAGCATCAGAGCTGATGAGCCACATGCACACGCTCGCGCACAACAACAGTGAGACACACATTTTCAGCACAAAACTGGTCTTCAATTTTGGTTTGAACTAGTTTCCACTTTCCCATCATGGCTGACAACCGTCCTCTTTCTGTGACGCGGTGGCTTTAGCAGTAGAAACGGGTTCATGCTTCATTACTGCTCGTTTATATCTGGGTGCTTGTGCGTGTATGTGTGGAAAGGCCTTAATATGCTCCAGTGGTGCTAATGCTTAAAGTGTTGCTATTCACAAATAGCTTAAGACTCTGCTGCAGCCAGAAGGTGTTCATGTGTGTGTGTGTGTGTCTGTGTGTGTGTGTGTGTCTTTGACCTTTCGTCTCCCTCAGGCTCTGTTAAAGCGCACTGACAGAGGCTTGCCAGCATATGCTGCAGTGCCTATGTGGCTGCTACCCAGCATATGTTAGAGAGTGGGGAAAAACACTTCCTTAAAAACATGGCTGCAGGGCTGACAACAGCACAGCACTGTCAAAGTAGGTCTGACCTTACCTGTGGCACAACGGCATGTGTGTGTGTGTGTGTGTTTATGTGTATATATGTGGAAGTGTATGTGAGGATATGTGTGTAACCTGTACATTCTGCATTCTGCGTTGTGTTTTTCTGAGGAATGTGTAATCGTCTGTATGCCTCCAGTATGCATGCATTGTTTGAACATGTGTGTGAGTGCACGTGCGTGGTCCCTGGCCGTGCACGGAGGTTTCCTCCAGCACCATCCTGGCTAATAGAAGTGAACATTTGCCACACCTTTAACATTTAAAGCTCCAGCGTGAAGATCACTGGATAAAAACATCACAGGGTGTGAGTGTATACGTGACAGTGTTTCCTTAAAGGTCAAAGACGCTGCCATGAAAAGTCATACACACAAATACACACACAGAGACGGAGCATTTAACAGATGCCTGCACATCTCCACATGTTTGCAGATGCTGCAAGGACGTGGACGAGAGTGGGTTTGTGTTCCAAGAGGAAAACTGGTGATGGACAAGACAGATGATAACTGAAACCGAGCTCTTACCAAACAGTAATTAGTTGAATATGTTATTTGGTTATACATATCACTTGTGAACCCAGGTGACCTCATACAACTTATCTGCATGTGTGGGTTCACACTTATTTACAGATGTTCAATGACTTGCAACTTGTCAGTACTGCTCATGTCATTTTGTCAGGAAGAGGGATTCTACATGTGTACATACACACACACACGCACACACACACGCACACACACACACACACACAAACACACACACACACACACACACAGACGCACGTACACATATAAATCACCCGATTAACCACTCATCCCATCACAGACAGCCTAGTCATTTACTCTTCACCATGTCCTCTCCTTCCCTCTGCCCTAATTTCAATATAAAACACCACCACAACAATCAACCATGAATGTTAGCTGTACAACCATATATCAAATAAACTGGGCTGTATTACATTTTCTCATAATCCAATGACGTGCTTATGTTGTTTGTAGACACAACAACATTCGGCTTAATGAGAGGACTCAACACTAATTATTCCTAATGCTCAGTGCCTTGGCTGCAGTCATCCCCCTTTCACCCATTGTTACCATCAAAGAGCAGGGCACATGTGCACACACACACACACACACACACACACGCACACACACACACACACACACACACACACACACAGAGAGACACACTCACACAGACAGAATGCTGAACATGGCAGATATTACTCTGATTATTAGAGCCAGACACTTTTAGGTATTAAAAACAACTCAACCTTATTTTAAACAACTAAAAAAAGAAAACATTAATACCAGCAAGTATATAGAACTTGAAATAAGAAAATATTTGTGTTTTAAACTTAGAATGCAAACATAACTGCATATCTTTTTTTTTTTTTTCATTGTTTATTTTTTTCTTAAATAAAAGTTTTCATGTGGGCAAAAATAAATACTGATATATCAACGAAAGGCTCATATCGGCTGATATTTAATATACTGATAAATTAGTCTGTCTCTTTTAATTGTAAGAAATGCCAAATCAAATATTGGTACTGGCTTTGCTTTATTGATCTATTGATTATGAAGTGCATTGGATTACACAATACTTGTTAAAACATCAGATTTGCTCAAAATTTTACATTTTATTTGTTACTTTTTAACCCTAATCAGTCAGTACTAGCATCCAGCTAGAAGTCTGGATCTGAGCATCTTGTGTACACACCCTGACCCACTGCACACACACTGAGGCTTGATGGACTAAAAGGTCAGTGCTGTCAGACACATGGTGGGCAGGGACTGGTGGTGCCCTGCTGTCATGCTCAACACATGGCTGCGGCCACACGTCCACTTACATCTACACCTGGACGTCTGACGAGGAGGATTACATTTGTATGAATGTCTTGTCTGTGTGACCGTCACATGTACATGCATCTGAACGCGTGTCTTGTGTGTGTGTGTGTGCATGTGTGTGCGTGTGTGTGTGTGTGTGTGTGGGAGAAAATGGTGTACGGCTTGTCCGAACAGCGGCTCTTCAATCACGTTAGTGCGACGGGACAGTGAAGGGCAGGGAGGGGCAAAGGAGGAAGGGACGACGGGGAGAAAAGGGTCAGACGTTAATGAAAGCAGCAATCTCTGCTGTCATGTTAGATCTGAGGCCCGACTCACGCTGTCCTCTCGGTGTACGCGCGCACGTGTGTGTGAGGGAAATCAGGGCTGTCACGTCTGATAGTGCAGCCCAACGTTCACTGTCCAGTCTGATGGCCTGTTCGCAGGCAGCCCGGTCTGGTCACTTCACATCAGTGTGAGGGACATGTGTGTACACGTGCTTGAAGATGTGTGTGTGTGTGTGTGTGTGTGTGTGTGTGTGTAAGTGTAAGTTTAAGTGTGTTGCTGTAGAGCATGTATGCTATGTGACTACACGCAGGCAGAGATGAGGACAGACAGAGACACTGTCATAACACCTATGCAAAATGTCAGAATGGATATAATATGTGTGTATAAATGCATCAGGATGGACAGATGTGGGCAGATGGTTGTAGTCAAACATCTGGACAATCTATTTCACACTCCTGCTTAACCTGCGTTTGTAACCGACAATCACATTATTCTACATTATACTGCAAAAATAAGCTTTAAGTAAGGGAAATACTTTCTGTATATTTATCCAGAGGAATTGGAAGCAATGTAGGATGTCAGAAGATAAGAGCAGTACGTTATTCATGCCTGTCATAACCCTCAAAAGCAAACAAAGCATTATAAGTAAAGGTTCAGCACATTACAATCTTCATTAATTAGGCCAGAATCAGGCTTTGGTTCAAGTGGCTCCCTCGCTTCTTAGTTCACTGACCATTATTCTGCTCATCAATCGAATAATAAATGAGGCTGGATGTTATTTGTCCACATGTCGAGTGACACAGTCCCACTCAGGCTTCGGCAAGAGTGTGTGAATCACAGTTGTGACTTTAATTCTTTAGAATTTCTTCCTTATTTTTTATCCTTTTAGGGCAACGCTTCTCCTGCTGCTCTCCTCGTATCCTTCCCCGTCCTTCATAGCTCATGATGGATGTTAATCTACATTGGTCGTCCTGGTAGCCCGGCTCTAAATGCACTCTCTTAAGTGAGTCCTAATAAGGTCATGTCAGAGCTCATCCATCCAGCTGGCTACACATAAAGTCTCTCTCTCTGTCTTGCAATCGTTCTTGGCCGTTATCCTGCTTTTTAGTACAGAGGAGCTGGACATGGGGAGAGGAAGTGAGGAAGAGGAGCGGGTTCAAAATGCCCAAATGACTATTTAGCATATACGATGTGGCAAACTAGGCCAGAGAAGCAGCCATGCTTAAACATTGGCAGCTAATTCCTCTGACCAACACCCGCCACCCCTCCTCTCTCTTTTCCTGCACACACGCTGTGCCGAAGCGGCGATGCTAATTCTCCCCCGGCCGGGACTGACAATACGCTCTCTGTCACTCCGCAGTCATAAGCGTCCATGCGATTACTTAGCCTCATGTTCCTCTCCAGAGGCTTTGGATGATTGTCATCTTACACAATTGCACACCGCGACTGCACCGGTGTCTCAACAAGGAGGGGAAACCCTTGCTCCTCCTCACACCTCTTACCTCCTGCACACACACTGGACGGCTCCGCTGCCAGAATCTCAATGCAGGACTTCTTGATGATCTGAGAGACAAGAGGCAGAAAAGAAAAAACATTTATTGGTTAATTCAATAACATGATATGATTTTGTGTGTCTTTCTGTGTGGGTTTGGGTGATTATACATGTGCTATGTGTTTGTCGTACCGAGTCAATGATTCCCCTCAGGGCCTGGAAGCCTCCCCACACAGGAAACACATGATCCACCGTGTCTGCAATAGTTGCGAGCTAGAAAAACATACACATGCAAAATATAAAAAAAAATGAATTCTGTTTGCTTTCTTAGGCATTTGCAACATCTTCAATATCCTCCTGCAGATCCTACCTGGGTCTGGTTGAACTCTTTGACCCCAACACAGTAAACAATCGCTCCCAAAGACCTGGCCCTCTGTGCCTGCAGGAGAAGAACAAATAAACCAGCATGTAATGAGGTTAAAGAAACTCTGGTCGAGCAAATACATGTCCCAAAGAACATATCAGCTATTCTCATTCTACACAGAGGACATTTTCTGAATTTTCATATTTATTACCTCTGTTATTTTTATCTGCTCACACAAAAAAAACAATTTCAATGAAATTCTGTGGGGGATCAGACCATTGCCCTAGATAGAACAAAAACATTTTTGGCATGAATCCGGATCGGGGGGCGGATCCAGGCCTTTTGTTTCAGCTACTTAAACATTGTAAGAAATGTCTTACAATCTCACAATCTTACAAAGTCTCAACAATGAAACCTCACCACAACATCAACACCCCCCCCCCCCCCCCCCCAACACCTTCACTTTACAAACACATCCTACCTCTCGCTGAGCTGTGTCAACCTGCCAGTCATTCAGTTCTCCGTCAGTCAGAGCGATGATCACACTGGCCGTCCCTGAGGAATACACAGATCGACTCTTATTATTCTCTGTTCTACATGTAGGCAAATGTAATCAGCTTATTATGCGGAGCTTACCATGCCTCTCTTGATATATCTGTTGATTAGCCTGCAAATGCAAAGAGGGTGTGCGTTAGTCCTGATTCTGAACTAGAGAAAAGAAAATAAACCAAGTACAGGTTCAATAAACAAATGACCAGAGCACGGTATTGTTGGTATTGTTATAAAACATCAGTTTGATTTGTATGGGACATGTTTTAGTTCAGCTTCGTTCTTTGTCTGCTTCGATGCACCCAAGACTGGAAATCCAGACATTTTCTTGTTTCTGTGAACACTCTCCTGCTGCGTTTTGAGTTCCTTTCTGAAAAAGCTCACGACTGAAGTTTGCTACGTGCTCTTTTAGGACATGAACCCTTCCGTGACCTGGCTGGAGAAAAGCGGGGTCACTGGTGTTTGTTTTTAGATTTTAAGATGCCATCTAGAAATGTTGCTAAATCTCTGATCGAGATGAAAAGGAGAACCAGACCACGGGGACCTGTGGAATCACGCTGTGTTTTAAACTGCTTTGCTTTGGTATGTGTCCAGAAAGCTGGGCAGTTTCAAGAGGCAGAAATAATACGAGCCGCTCCTCATACCTCTCTAATTCATCCTTGTTCCAGCTGCCAGACTCAATCAATCCTCAGTGGATATTTTATAAGACTAAGACGGGCTGGTTCTTTAAACATCGCCTTACCATCTCCAGGCCCAGGTTCATAAATGTGTCTCCTCCGGGAACAACCCCCTTCAGATCCCTTAAGCCACCAGTAATGGCCTCCCTGTGGGGTAAACACACAGCCTGAATAAAAACAACGGAAAAAAAGCTGCTCAGAAAAAAAAGAAAGAATGGGAAAGATTCCCACTGAAGCAGATACAAAGAGGGTGTAGAGAGTAGTTGGAGTTGGCAAGAGAAGTGTGAGTCCCCTGCCAAAGTTGTCCTCAGCAGACTCATGCAATGCTTTGTATCGGTACGCTGCCAAACGCTGGATGGAATTTGTGTGAAATTAAATTTGAGTTGCAAAAAACGACATAAATGGGAGAAGGGATGATGTCCGAGGCTGGTGCAGGTACAGAGAGAGCCACAGGAGGGGATGGTGTTGATCAGCGGTGGCTCTTACCTGTTCTCGGTCAGCTTCATGATGATGGTCCCTCGGGTGGAGAAGACGATGAAGGACATTCTCAGCATGGGGCTGCAAACACACAGTTGTAGTGAAAATAGTGAAAAAGTCCAACAAACCTCCCAAAGAGCAGAATGACTCGCGCTGCCGGTACCTGATAAACTTCTCTGCCAACTGCTTCACAAAGGAGTAAATCTCTATCCAGTGATGCTTCACACTGCCGGATCTGAAAGACAACAGGCAAAAAGATTCCATTATGATTATGATCATAAATATTATTCTGTTAGATTGAATGCAGCACAAACACATGGCCATCATCCTTTAGTGTACTTTCTGTTTAGTGCCTTATGAGCTAGTGACAGCATGCAAATCACAAAACACAACAAAAAAGAACAAACAACAAATCCCGTGGACAGTGTGTCCATCCGATCAGCGACGGTCGATAGCAGGCACATTTTGCGTTAGAATGTCAATGCGGTTGGGCTTTCTGATTTGTTGTTGAATATTGTTGTTGTGTTTTGTGGCTTGCCAGAGTGACTTGCACTTCAGGGCCACCGTATGGGATAGTCAACATGGTCAACATAACACCATGCTAAACATCTGCATATTAGTCTTTTGCTGGTGTTAGTATTTGGCTTGATTACTTTAGCTTCAGAAGACGAAGGTAAAACTGTAATGTCACTATCATTTAATAAGAATATGAGTCCATTTCAGTGTAGAACAGGCGTCCTTTTTATGGGATGTGATTATGTACGATATGGAAGTATGTTTCAGGAGCAACAGTAATCGTTAATGTCCTCGTGATCTGAGGACATTCCTCTTGACGCTCAGTCCCCGTCACATTCCCTTACCTCTGACTGTAACCTGTCAGCAGTGAGAGGTGCTGGTTAGCCCTCGACGTGCTGCTGAGGACATGGCAGTCTCCTTAATGAAAGCCGGTCCCAGGGGGCTGCTAATGGGGGCTAATTGCTGCTGGGCCAGAGGGCTGAGGTTAGACAGGGACAGATGTAGCAGTCTGCCTCTAGCAGGGACCATGCAGCAGGCAGCTGGCCTGTTTGTCCGTGTCCGTGTGTGTGTAGCATCTGTGTTTGTGTGAGCGTCTGTGTGTGTGTGTGTGTGTCTGTGTGACTGTGAGGGGGAACAGATGGTCCCAGTGAGCACAGCCAGTCTGACAACAGGTTGGGGGTCCGCAGAGTGTAAAGGCTGCGACATGAACAACACAGAGACGCTGGAGTAACACTCAGCAGGGGGCCAAGGCTATTTGAGGATGCAACATCAAACAGCTAATGCACCAAACCCTATGTGTGTGCGTGTGTGTGCGTGTGTGTGTCTCTGTGTGAGAGAGGGTAATAAACGGAGTGAAAGTGTGGGCTGGTTAGATTCATGATGGCTCTTTTGTGCTCCTTATTTAAGCAGTCACTTCTTGGTTAACATGTTGTGGTATGAGGTGGCTACAGAACCAACTTTCCTTCTTGGTCAGATTTGTTTTTCTTACTGTGTCAGGTACTGGATTACCTTTGTACAGTGGCCCTGAGATGCAAATCACAACAGCAAATCACAAAACAACACAAGTGAGACAACACAACAGCAATCAAGAGAACATTGAAAAAGTAACGTGATCTCTGTTTTGTGATTTTGCTTTCTTTTTTGGACGTTGTGTTTTTTTGTTAGACATACATGTGATGTGTTGTTTTTCGTGATTTTTATTGTGAATTGCATCTTCATATTCCATACATATTTACATTGTGCGTATGAATGACTGAGGAGGAGGTGGACTTGATAACCACTATTAGTTATTTCCTCTGTGTGCAAATGATTGGTTGATTAATCGATCGAAATTGAATGGATGAAAGTTTTCAATGTTATGACAGTGTCCACATAGTGGTCATTTGGTCAGCACTGTTTGGGTCCTTTGAGATTGGTCGACTGCTAAGAGCGTGTGTTGAATATGTTAGTACCACTTAGCAAAGGCTTCCTGTTGAGCTCTAAACTGCTCTAGCCACGGTAAAGATAGTAGGCGGGCATGTTACATGTTATAAGTGACAGTGACATGTTGTAGAAAAAACCTAGAGATACAAACAAGGTATTTCAGTATTTTTAGACTCCTTCTGCTGTGGACTTTGAACTGTTTAACTTTGCGGACATTTTGGCGGTACAAAAACTCCAATACCCACTAAAGGGAAATGGCAGGAAACCCGAAAAGCAAAAATATGGAATAAATCACTGCCATCATTCAACAAATGCAGCAATTATTCTCCAGCCGTCTACCTGCATTCCTCAGTCTGCATAATATGAGGGCAGAGTCTCTTTGAGCTACAATATTTTCCCTGCAAAGTGCTTCGATCCATGAAAACAAATCGCTCTCTTCCTCACTCGGCCATAAAACACAACACCTATTATTCTATTTGTGGGCAAATCCGATCGAGCGGAAAAATGCAGCCTGGTATTCGATGTGGGTCAGACACAGAGTGTAGGAATGTGGGGAACTGATGGTAGCTGGGTTTCTCCTAATCTTCACCCTGTGTCCACTGTGATGCTTCCAGTGGAGTGCACACACATTCTTTACCCAGCATGCCTCACTGTGGACACTTAGGCCACAGCTCAATGTTTACAGTCAAACAGCGAACGGGTGTAGACACAGGGGGTTTTGCTCTTTGATTTTCTCTTCAGATTAGGTCATTTAAGATCAGACAAGTCGGTGCCACCTCAGGAGACAGATCAGCAGTTTCCTGGAGGCCTGCTGGAGCATGCAGGTCCAGACAGTCCAAGAACACTGAGGAGTACCACAGGCTTGGCCATGCGTGACTTTGCCACGCTCCCGAGGCTACTCCTAAACTTTTTGAAGCAAAAGGGTAAAGATTGAAGAGCGGCTGACAGATGCTGCGTCTGAAAGATCATCAAATGTATTAGAACCAAAGCAAAATGTCACTCACAAGTCCCCACAGCTCATGGGTGGAGAGCCCCGGGCAACCAAGGACATACAGAAAGACATTTTATACCTTATGTTATACACACACAAATATTCTATTATTTTGACATTATAAACTCTTATTCCTCTACTCCAGCAGGGCAGCAAATTCCGCCTAATGCTACCTTATGATTTTTGAGTGTCAGTCGCTGCTCACTTGGCATGTTTCAACATGTTTGATTGTTCTGTGTCCACGTGCATAATCTCCCCTTGCAGCTCAAGCAAAAAATGTCAATTATAATGTGTGTGCAGACATAAACAGCGACACAGTGTGAGGCTAGACAGGTCAAGTACAGTCACAGTCCAAAAAGATGGTCAAAACACCCTCGCTGACAAGGAAGCCAGAAAAATATCATGAGATTTAATAAGTCAAAATAGTTTGCGGCTGCGAGTCGGCCAATCGTGTTAAACCAACATCTTAAAATAAAATGACACAAAGACTGATCTGGGGTTAGTCGAGAGTTGGTTTTAATGTTAGAAAAAGGTTAATGCGCTCGCTGCCAGTCCAAAGCTCCAAGAGCTTTAAGTTATCTTAGAATCTCGGATCTAAATCAGGCTCTGGTTTGTTTTACATTCTTCCTCTGTCACGTCTCATTTCCAGTCAACCCTCTCGGGCTTCTATCAAATAAAGCTTTAAGCATCAGCCCAAGATCAAGTTCATGCATAGATTGTTTAAGACATATAGACTAGTAGTGCCACTTGTATATAAAGCAGTTTATAAGGTGTACTTTAATAGGGGTTGTAAATTCTAGGCCTCATTATTACCCCCGCCAAGGAGGTTATGTTATCTTCTGCGATTGCTTGATAGTTAGCACAATTCTGCAAAAACTTCTCAACCGATTTCTATGAAATTTTGTGGATGGGAGGCGCCTGGCCAAAGAAAGAGCTAATTCAATTTTGGGCAATTTTTGTTTTTCCAATATTTTCCCCTTCTTGAGGAAATAATCAGGCGTGTTTAGGGAACAGGCAGGTTTATGAGTGTGTATGATTTGGTGCAGATCCAAATCAAATGCAGATCTAGTGAATTTACATGCGGTTTCATAAGGGGCCTGGGTGGAGGCCATTCTAATTGTGAGATAATCACATTTTACTTCAGATATCCTTTTGCTTATTTCTTGAAGACGTCTTTCTGGTGGATTAAAATGCAAATCTAAAAGTCAAGCAAGTTATGTGAGAAAGATGCACACTATCCACTATTTCATAACTTAGCAACCCCAAAGCTCTTACAAATGATTCATAAATGACCCCTAAACTTTGAATTAATATCTTATTATATCATTCATTGCAGTATGATACGCTCCTCTAAAGACAATGCCTTATACTGGTGTCAATATATAGCCTATGTCATGTTGTTTTAGATCTCTTTGTTCCAAAGAGGAACATCAACCGAATCAGATCGAGTACTGCTGGGAAACAATAAAGAATGGCCCTTGCTTCTACGTCACTAAATGTCCGGATATAGGATGCAGTCGTCTCACGGTGGATGGAGGCCGGAGCAGTGTGAAAGATCACTGGGCCACACGGCACCAGTGTGGGGCAGCTGCTGCAGCTGTGTCCGCTGCAGGCGTCATCAGCCTGAAACTCTATCCATCCATCCGGCTCGCCCTGCCCACATCCCGTGGGTAAACTCTCCTGCCTCGCCGGGCTAAGAGAAAACCGTAATGCTCCGAGTATTATCCCCACACGTCACAAATACCGGTGCTCAAAGGCACGCAAAAGATAAACAATGAGGGTTAAACGCTTTTGGGTGCTCAATCATGCCATAAAACATGAAACTGCTGTTTTATTTAGCACCGATGATGTCATAAGGGACAGAATCAAAGTCTGGACTCCTGCTTTCTGAACTTCTGGTCCAAGTTACAACGTCTGTTACTTTTTTCCTCTCGCACCGTTACAACAACACCAGGACCGATGCGCACCGCGTTTCCGAACCACTGGGGCGGTTGCATGGCAAAGCGCAGCGATGGGAAAGTAACAAAGCCATAAATAAAACGAGACACTCACTTGTCCAGGACAAAATAGAGGTCGAAGGCTCCCTGACAGGACATCTCCACCTCCTCCTCCTCCTCCGCCTGTTGCAGCTCTCCTTTCACCGACACCACGAGAAAGAACGTTCCCAGCAAAGCCAAGGCGAGGAACATGCGAGTGTGCGTCCTCGCCATCTTTCCCGGTTACTGTTGACTGCTCCAACGCTGACAACCGAAAAATCTTCACATGTTCTCTCTACAGCCTGTTTCTGAATCGGCTGTGGGCGTCCGTAGTGTCGTTCATCGGTGTTCTGTCCTCTTAGGTCGCGCGCTTTCAGTCAACAGGAGTCTCGTTCGGCTCGAGCCGGGCGCTGCCAAGTCTTTTCTCTTTCGGCCGAGAGAGGGGGAAAAAAAACGCACTGCATGGATCAGGGCAGGACGGAGGAGAGGAGCGACACCCGAGGAGAAACTCAAAACTCCACTGTTCCACAGAGAGAAAAAAATGCTGCTCCTCAAAGCAGAAAAAAAACCCGATTGAGCCCATACCAGTGAGCCCAGTAAAGTCCAATACACATACAAGTCAGAGGATACTGGTTGGTTTGATGTAAAAAGTTGATTAGTCAGAAATGAAAGAAAATGTATTGCGGTGGTCATGATATATCCTCATATCCATGACACTCAAGCCAACTCAATATAATTGCATTATTGTGTCTAAAAGTAAAATTCCAAAATAATAATAATAATGAGGGAAATACTTTGCTATACCTGGAGCTGTAATGGATGAACCCAAAATAACAAGGTAGCCTATGGTGCGTTTATAGGATGGAGAAAATATCATTGAGTCTGTTTTTAATTTGTATTTTCTTAAACACAAGAATAAGGCCATTCATCACATTTATCACAAATGGCTGCTTAAACTCAAACTCAACTTGTTTGATGCAAAGTTTCATCTCCTCGATATTTGTTTGCTTTATTGTTCATTATCACGATTTGAAAAATACACAAAGCTTTGGCGGATGATTTAAAGTCATATTTAATAAATCCACCATCATTTGTTCTGAATAGTCAATAATTCAGTAAATCAATGATTATTTTGAAAATAATTCACATCCACAGTCTGAGACATTTCGCCCCCACATGTCGAACAGAGGAACTGCACAGACAGGCCCAATTCAATCACGGACCTTTAATGTAAATCGACCCATGACAGGATGCGAGGCTGAAAGGTTTTCTAAAGTACGTGTTCCTGTGGATGTCGAAGAAATGTTATCACATATGAAACAATATATTGTTTCAACCCATAGTGTGATTACACATTAAACCAGACCCGAGGATTCCCTTATTTATTCTGCTGTGTGTTGCTTTCTCAAAGTTGGCTCGATAACAACCAGGACATTCAACCAAACCAAAGCTTTGATGCAGAATAATCCATTAAATGCTCATTAGACAGAAACATTTAGTTGATGAATAATGCATTTGCCCGGTGGCTGCCTGTTTCATGTTCTGTAATGGAGGCCAATTTTACAATTTCCTATTCGCCCACATTAGCCAGGATCATTCCCAGGGCTGGTGCGAGTCTCGTGTAGCTGGACTCATTGTTTCCAGAGTCGTGACCGAGAACTGTCTCTGGACTCCCCACATAGCTTGAAGCGCAAAGTGGCTGATGCGCAAAGTGGAGTGGCTTTCATTTTTAAAACTGCACATACTAAGATGTGTGAAGGTATCCACTAAGAGATAATAGGGGTTTGTTATTTGACCTATGGTGAAGGCCTGAGTGAGGTCTCCTGCCTCAGGTTGTGATCCTGGCGTCAGGAAGTTCAGAGCATTACCCTAAATTGCGTAAATACGCAGCAGGGATTTGGACTCATGATGATAAAAACCGGAAATTACTCTTCTTCACATGTGGTGCACAGCATGTCCACGTCAGCCAGCTGCATGCTTGTTGTATTGTAATTAATCACATTAATACACACATCCCAAATATTCATTAAATGGTCACTGCTCCCTCCATACCAACGCCCACATCTCTCATCTTCGTGGAGAGGACATGTAAATCCGACAAGGGCACTTTTGCCCAGGGTCTAAAATTCAAAGCCTGTGTGCACGCGCGTGTGTGTGAATGCGTGAGCGCGCACGTGTTTACATCAATGCGCAACGCTCCAGTGCGCTCTCTGAGGGGAATAAGTGGGAGTGTGAGAGGAGCGGGGACGACAGAACGGAGGAGGATTCAGTCGGATAAGTAACCCGTCACCAAGGAACGCGAGCGCATCATCATTAGCGAGGTCCACTGCACCAGCTGCAACTTGCTGCCACATCACGGCACCAACAGCCTCCTCCATGTCCGCCGGGTGAGTCCATGCACATGCTACTGATGCTCCGCTGCAGGTCACTGGGACGTACAGTCTTTCTATCAAACGTCGTTTATTAATAAAACAGGAATTTTCAGATTGGCACCTGCCTCATCCAGCCTCGTTCAGCTGTCAACATTTAAAAAAGACAAAGCCCTTG
Organism: Platichthys flesus; assembly: GCF_949316205.1. NCBI lineage: Eukaryota > Metazoa > Chordata > Actinopteri > Pleuronectiformes > Pleuronectidae > Platichthys > Platichthys flesus. The sequence goes on from NC_084956.1 coordinate 11,558,412, forward strand.
AATATCAGATAGCTTTTATTGAGCAGAGAGGTCTGGATCAATAGTCTCGTAATCTCCGTGCGTTAATGTTGCTCATAAATTAGGAGAAAACGTATTGAAGTTATCCTGGCGCACGGGAGGCAGTTGGTCTCCACGGCAGATGGGGAGACAAAAGGAGAAACCGGGTGAAAAAACTGAGACAAAGGACGTTAGAGAGCATTTTGCCTCGGTACCGGCTGCGACACAGTTGAGACGCGGAATTTGTAGCAGGAGAAAACATTATACACATACTGAGGCAGAAATTATTATTTTTCAATATTGCTCGCAAGACAATTCAGAGTTGGTTTCGAGCATCTGTATCCGACGGCATGTCAGTCCAATAATATCATCTAGCCTTATTTCTACCTTCTTAAAAAAAAAAAAAGATACTTGCAAACTTTAAATATGAAAATATATTCTTAAATTTGTCATGATTTTTGTCTAATTCTGTTAAATCAGACATCGTGATTTTAACTTGATCTTGAAATAATAATATTTATTCCATCTTTGACATTAACCCCTTTGTATTTTGTTACAGATTGACGATGGATCACAGTTTCCTGCCTCGGTCCATCTGGACCAGTGACAGTAAATTCCTGCAGCATCCAGCGGATCTCTACAGCAGCGTGGTCGTTACGCGCAGCATCCCCGCGGGCACGTGCTTTGGTCCATGTGTGCTCCAAAACACTTTCTATGAGACCATCGCCTTCATAGCGCAGAAATCCTTTGACAGGAGAGCGAAACCCTACGTGTTCCGGGTGAGTTGCGCAGTTTTGTGTTAGCTGTCATTTGTACTTCTCGCCGAACAGATTTGCTTTGGTTAGTTGGTGGAATTTTCCATATTTTCAGGATCCTGGGGATTTCGTGACCATAATTTCATGACATCACCAGGCTCCATTTTAAATGTTCACATTTATTCGCCTTAGATTTAATTTGGCTTTATTTATAATGTTCACAAAGCTGCCATAACAAAATGATAAATAACGCTACTTAAAGGTGCCACCTGCAGAAAATGATTAACAATTTGACATTATTTTAGTAGTTTCCAGGAAACAAAATAGATTGAAATGTGATCATATGGAGGCTGGTGTAAAAATGTCAGGTGCTCCTGTCGTCAACAGGTGGACCCTGAGGCCATGCGTAATTCTGCGCTGGTGCTGTCCTGGCTGCGGCTCGTGCAGGCTGCGCGCAACGGAGAGGAGCAGAACACCGAGGCCTTCCTGAAAGCGGGTCAGCTGTACGTGCGGACCACCCGGGACATCCGGCAGGAAGAGGAGCTGCTGGTGTGGTACGACCAGGAGCTGTCTCACCTACTGGGCTTCACAGACATGAGCCGAGGATCAGCGGAAGGTGAGGTGCAGCTCTGTTACATTTCAACGTGTCATTATGTCGGAGTCATGATGTACACCTCACAATATATGTCACATAAAATATGGATTTATTCGTTCCTAATCATTTGTTGTCTTCTTGTCTGTTATAGAGTACAGGTGTTGCAGATGTAACCAGGTCTTCAAGAACGAGTATCCCTTCCTGGCCCACTGCCGTTTCCTCTGCACTCAAGTCAAGAGTGACCCCTGGAGCCGCGAGGTTTACGCGCACAAGCACGTGGAAATAAAGAGGCAACGCCGAGTGACAGATTTCCACAACATCGCCAGAGATTTGGAACACAAAAGATCCAGCGGCAACGAGGACGCGGAGATTTATCCCAAGAGGAGGAAATACGAGGAAACGCTTTATCCCAAAGGCCGGAAAACTGTGCTATTAGAAAAGACAAATATTTCAAACGATGATAACATTACTCAGCTGGTCAAAGGTTACGACCAGGCAGCAGGAGACGCGTCCTCCTCTGCGGGGAAACTGAAAGGCGACAAGATCAAACCGGATCATTTGGGATGTAAGGTCGATGATGATGAGGACGAGGATATTGACGTGGTGGGAGCCAAAGAGACCTTTACGCAGGGCAGAGAGATGGCAGAGAGCTCCGAGGTGCACTCGCGCAGCAGCAGTGCGTTCTCTCTGGTCAGGTCCAACGGTCAGGGCGGACAGAAAAGCGCTTTCTGCAAACCGAGCAAAAGAACTTCTCCCATCAACCCCCAGGCGCATCTCAGCAGCGCTGCAACAGCCCCCTCTAGCCGCCTAGAGGAGCTGCCTGACGTTTTCACCCCCAGGGCCGTTTTGGGATACAACAACCTGATGGCGTCCAGCGTCCTAAGCGGAGACTTGCAAAGCGGACCCCCCCCGGTGGCGCTGAACAACACTTTCCATTACGCACCGGAGCACTGGTCCAGGAGCGTCGGCGCACAGCTGCAGACCGCCTCCTCCCTCACCATCCTCCCGCCGACGTACACCTCCTTCGGCGTGTCGGTGCAGAACTGGTGCGCCAAGTGCAACCTGTCCTTCCGCATGACCTCCGACCTCGTCTTCCACATGCGCTCCCACCACAAGAAGGAGTTTGCAGTGGAGTCCCAGGTAAGGAGGCGCAGGGAGGAGAAACTCACTTGCCCGATCTGCCACGAATACTTCCGGGAGCGCCACCACCTGTCCAGACACATGACCTCACACAACTGAGACGAGAGGGGGATGAAAAAAAGAAACTCTATTTATTTCCTAGCAAATGCTCGTATTTAACATGTTTATAACAGTGAATGTAGGTAACTGTCAAGAAAATAGCCAGACGGACAGACATGGCCTCCACAGCCTGTCCACTAGATGACGATAGAGGTACGTGTTGATCTCACTGCAGTGGTTTGTCTGTCCTTTAGCCCTGTTGATTAGGTCGATGGTTATTTTTGTGCCTTATGGAACTCAGGAGGGGAGGAAGAGAGAGAACACATCATGATTGTCATAAATATCCGGACGCATGCCCTCTTATTCATCAGCTTTTCTCTGCTCTGATTGGTACAGAACACATGGATTGGGTGTATTTGCACATTGGTTTTGAAATCTAAAATGATGAAAATCAAATACACGTCTCGAGTATTTTTTTCCCTAAATCAGAAATGGTGTCAGTTTTTTTTTGTGTCCCAATAGGCTGCAACTGAGAACAAAATTATCTGTTAAACATGTTTGCTTTCTAACATTGCTTATAGTTCAACAATGGTTCACGTTGCCTAGATCACTGCAAGTTTGCCCAAAAAGGTCCACATTTGTTTTGGGATATTTTGGCCACACTTGGTATTTTAGAAGCGGGCGACCCCAGGCTCACGTCCTTTTTCTCCAGGCCACAAGAAGTCCAGCAGTGGCAAATTATGGCCTGAAGTGGCCCACATCCGTCTGCTGTCTGGGTTGTGATTAGACTGTGCTGAACGATCCAAGGTGCATCACTACAATTTCAAAATATTGCTTGAGATATTTCATCCAACATTTCTACGTGCTATGTTTAAAAAGGAAAAAAAGATATAGGAAAACCAAATCAATTTGTAGTTAAAAACTGTCAAACTTCTTTACCAGACTTGGAGGGAGCCCACACACAGGCCCCCCGCTTTGAATTGCAGATTTTATGTTTCCTCCACAAATGATGTTCAACTTACCTCCCATGCGGGTCAGGCTCCGGACACACGGACATAAATAGCCGTCTCTGTTGCAGGTAAATGAGGCGGGAAGGAGGCATGAAGTTCATGGGAAAGTCAGGCCTCTTCCCTGTTGGGCGCCCTGTAATGTAAGCATGGCTGTAAAACCCTCCCATGCTGCTGGTATCTACTTTTGTTTGAGTAAAAGAGTTGATCCTCCTCAGTCTCACTCCGCTGATCAGACTCTCAACAGGTGCCTTCTGGGAAGCTCATTCATCATTTCCTGTAAAATATAACAGCTTTATGTCATGGGTGTGTTTTGCTTGTGATGATGATCGGGTGGAGATCATTACTCATATGTTTTATTAGTGGGACTGCAGCCTAAAAAAGACATGGAAACTGGGAGAACAAACCAGGAGAGCACTGAAACATGTTTCTAATCTTTCAGTGAGTATTAGAACCTCATTCAGTTTCAGGTATTCAGAATGAACTTCTTAGCTGAATGAATAACGATTAAAAGAATATTTTATTTCACTGGTCTGAATCAAATACCCTGTGGCCTGCGTGATTAAATGAATGATAAAGAAGCCCAGTGTCACTTTATTTAAAGCTATGAGCCATTAGTTTGGGAGGAAAGAGCCAATTCAGCCCAGACAGAAAATCCTCTGTTGTCTAATAATGGCTGCATTGCTCTCCTTTAATTGAACAGTCATCATGTGGAAAAACAAATATTGTTCTTGGTTCCCCAGCTTGCCTCGTTTTGGCTTTTAGGCACATTGGGCCCCGTGCACGTACCTAAGACTACTGTGGTTTTCTCCACTGGAACTGACCGTGGTAAGTACTCTCCTGTGACTGTGATTGTGGTTGACACAGGGTTCACTTTTTAATAGCAGACTCTGGGTCCAGACTGTGTAAGGGATCAGTTAGGAAATGAAGAAAAAGAAAAAATCCAACCTCGATGTATACGTTACAATTGGGTCAGCCTACTTTGAAGCTCAGAAATCTATTAATGTAAACATGATTCATAATAACCCTAATTACGGTCATCATCGTAATTTAAACAGAGGTTATAGACCCCATAAAAAGGTACATTTGTGAAAAAGGTTTCGAGCTGCGGAACATTTCCACTCGTTCAAGATGGAGAAAACAGAACCAGGTTTTTATGTTTTTGAAACTTTTCTCTCACTCCTCTCATCTGTCTCTGGCTTTCACCATAAAACATTAAAGATTCATTTTAAGCTCTTGTTATAACAAATGGGGAAATAGTGTTTATCCCAGGTATTATTATAAAACAAAAAAATATAGTTTTTTTTTATTTTTTTTATGTCATAATCACTGGCTTTATTAACAAACACCCACCAATCCCATCCTTGAGAGTTTTTGTGGTTTATTGTCCTGTACAAATTTATTCAAAGGGGATTTTATGTTTGTGACATCACCTAATTCATCACCGTCATATGCAGGGAGTTGGCTCATAGAGTGTGTAACTATATCTTGAAGGTCCAATATTTCTATTTGGTGGGAGCATTCGGTGCATTTTATTTCCCTCGCCCTTTCACAGGTCCAAGTTTACAGTTGCGATCACGGACCTGGAGGAATCCTGTGACAGATGTGCCGAAGAGGTAGTCCAGCTGTTCCTTAGCACTGTTGAGCTGAGGACGAAATCCAGCGTGAATTGAAATTGGCAAAACGACAACGTGTATACGCTTCGATCTCCAGTGAGCTGAATGCGCTGAACTTGCACCGCAACAGACATTTAGGAATCAGACTGAGAGCTTTTTTCACTTCTGTGTCAAAAAACAAATAAAATCCCCTTTGATACATTGCTGACAGTAAAACATGAAATAGCATATGTTTAATGTCTGTTTATCTGATAACAGGAGAGGGCTGAACTGGTTTTTAGAGACAATAACAGCTGACTGACAGCTGTTATTATGTAAGACGACTTATATTCTCAGCAGTAAACAGTACCAGGGCTCAGTATTTTGTTCCTATTCTGCTAAATGTCTCTGTTTGTATTTGGGACACCATCACTGTCCACTCTTGGCAAACTTCAAAGCATGTCTGTAAACAGATGTGGCGCTCACTGTCGACTCTTTCACGCTCAAGGCGAAAGCGACCAAAAAGGAATGGATTAATAATCACAAGGCACCCTCTGCCATTTCACTGTCAGTTTGAAACACTGTTTAGGCACCGCGCGGGTCAGCGTCTTCCCCCCAGGGAATAAAAGTGACAAGCGCTGGAGTTCAAGTGGTTGAGATCATCTATCTGTTACCATCTGTATATGTTTTTTCTTTCAGGGGGGTGGGGGGGGGGGGTATTACAGAGAACATCCTGCACTTGTAAATGCTTTGCTTTTGAATGGAGGGAGACGGATGGGTAGAAAAAGGGGAAGTGCGCCGTGTTTTGATGTTCAAGTGGCTGACGTCCTAATAGGTGCGTGCCTGCTTCCTCCGTCAACCAGTAATGCGGTACTCACATTATTTGCCGGACAACAAAACGCCTGAGCCTTTGGTGTGGGGGTTATAATGAGTTCAAGGGGCTGCAGGGGAATGTTTGTTATCTTCGAGTGGAACCTTCCCGGAATACTAGAGCCCTTTTTGCCCCCCTTCCCCCCCCAGAAACACAGTTGAAATTAAGTGTATAAAACAATAATATTCCAGCAAGGGCATTGGATTAAATTACATTTTTTATTCTAACTTACACAAGGCTACCTTTTCATAATTTAAACAATACACATGTACAGCATCTCATCTAGAATATAATAATACAAAACCTAGTAACCATGACAAATTATCTTTAACCAAGTGTCACATTCAAAATAGAAACATTCTTCTGTTTTCATTGTAGTATTCGTGAAGGGGTGGCGAGTGTTAATGGATTCCAGATGCTCTCCCCAATTCACTGGATACTTCCTCGAGAGCAAGAATGTACAATAACCTTCCCGTCTTGCAAACAAATTAAACGCTGCATGTATGTACACAGTGGCGTGTGATTACCTCCAAAGTAAGAACAGCTGGACACAGTATGTAAAAATGACAAAATCTGTCTCTTAATCTCTCATCTGTGTGTTGCAGTGTAAAGCTGCCCGATGACACATTGATAAAGTCTCATACTTATAGCTTGTTGTGTCCAAAGAAAACATGAACACACACTCACAGCGAACTTTCTGAAAGACCGATATATTCTGAGATAAAAGAGAAAACATTCTCTAAATGCTCCTGTCCATGAAACCCTCAATATTATCTCAAACGGAATCAAAACAACCGGGGCTTCGTGGCCATGTGGAGCCCCGACTCTACATGTGCGACTCTGTTCCTCTCGCCGAGGCTGATGCCAGACAATGTGTCTCTTCAAGTCTTCCACCGCAGGACTAAAGAGATGGAAGTGATTTCTCTACAGCCTACGTTCCTTGAGGAATAATGATGGCCAAAGTGACGCTGTTTCTCCAGGATCAAGAAACCACTCGACAAACAGATGTATGGTTCTGTGTCTCCGTTAGTCCTGTTTTTCCGTTTCTCCCCACATCCACCATGTTGGTCCCCCTCCCCCCTCCTATCTGCAGGAGCAGGACTGGATGGACATGTTGGGGTAAACCTTGAGCACCAGGTTCCTAGACTCGTCCTGGTAGAGCACCGCCAGGGGATTCATCTTTTCTGGGACGCAGCAGGGCTCAGGAACCCCAGGGATGATGCCAACGGCTCGGACTATGCTTTGGATGGTGGCATGGTTGGACGGCCTCGCCACCTGGGAGAGTTTGAGTAGATAGAAGGAGAAGAACAACACACTATAGTTACTTAATATAACTTGTTAATACTGTGTATAAACCAAATTATATGATATAGAGCAACATGTTTGCGCTCCTACCTTGGGCATGGGGAATCCACATGTACCAGCACAGTAGTAGGCTTCAAAGGCCTTGGGAGCTATGACCCACTCGCTCCAGCCAATATCTGCAAAGTCCACTCTGAGGTTCCTCCTGGAGCAGCCTCTGTGCTGGCCATTGCCCCACTGCCTCCCCCTGGCATTACGCATTGTCTGTTCATCAAAACTCAGGACAGGCGACTGTGCGTTAGAGCGCCCCCTGTGCTTTTTTACATCCTTTGCCTCATTTCTCCTCTCATGCTTTCGTCCATCACCGCTAGTCCGCGTGCGACCGTTTTTGTCTTTCTTCACAGTTGAGTCGTCGGCTTTGAGCCCATGATGTGATGTTCTTTCTTCTTCTTTGAGAACCTGGGGTTCTTCTCTTTCATGTGCTCCTCCTCCCTCCACTTCTTCATCCTGGCTCTTTCTCTTCTCCTCCTTCCTTCCTGATTTAGGCTTGGGCTTGAGGTACCAAGTGCTCTCCCAGAGGTCGTCTTTCCTGTACCCATCAGGCCTGTAGTCAACCTCAGGTAGCACATTGTTCTGGATGGGGTCAGTGGGAAGAGTCGCCTGCCTTCTCACGCGTCCTTTCACCTCTGGTGAGGAGTTAGCTGTGTGCGGCAGCTGAGAGGAATGTGAGCGCTCTCCTCCCTCGTTGGACGGGTCATATCTCTGAAGACTTGCAGCCACGCTGTTGGGCTCCTCCAGGGCTTGGTCATTGGCATAAACTAATAGGTAGGGCAGGCTGCCGGCGGACAGCACTTCCTCTGGTTTCCTTTGGTGGTGCTGCCCTAAGTCCAACTCCACTGTCACCAGGAGATGACCCTTATCCCGCGCCTCCTTTATGACCTGGGTCACATCTTTCATCTGCCACACCCCTCTCCTGTGGGGGTGAAAGGTCACGTTCCCTAGGAGTGACCCCATTGACCCAGATGTGACCTCTGACCCGGAGGAGACAGAGCGAAAGAGCAGGCTGATGGACGGAGAAGGGTTGACGACCGCGGAGCGACAGGACGGGCTCTCAAAGCGTTTACAGAACCAGGGTTTTTGGTGAGGGCGCCGCTCGAGCAGGAAGTGGAATGTGGCAGAAAGGATGACCTCTGAATCCTGGAGGGTTGTGAGGTTTAGTCGATACGCCGCCCTATAGTCAGAGGAGTCTGAAAAGACAATCAATCAATCAGTGTCAGTCAGGTGAACAACACAATGACAACTGTCTTTCTTTCATTACCTCCGCCAGGAAGGTTATGTTCTAATCTGTGTTTGTTTGTTATCAGGATTACACAAACACTACTTAACTGATAACCACAAAACTTGGTGGTAAGATGTCGTAAAGGTCAGGGAGGGACCCATTGAATGCTGGTGTGACGATTTTTTTTCACTTTCTTTAACATTGAGAAATGTGAAATTTTTTATAACCAAAACTTCTTCAGAAACATCAATCTTAAAACTTCAATCCACACAGACACAATTTGAATGTTTTGCAGCTCATAAATGTGTTATTTCAAAATCTGTTTGGTTGTTCTTGGACAGATATACTGAGAAGCCAAATTCTATAGAGAACCATTTGCCAAAGTAAACACCAGCAACAAGCAACTAGACCTTATCTGAACGCACAGCTTTGAGCATTTCTACACTATTCATCACTGATTTTCATCATGTGATTTAAGCATTGTCTGAATAAGAAGCGAACGACTTGATGATAAAGTTCTATGGGAAAGGCATTTTCAAAAAAGGTACCAAGTGGCCGAAACACTATCTTATGTTTTAACTCCTTTCCTTGTTCTGTGTTACATGACAGGGCTGTGGGGCTGCTGCGAGGCTCCGTGGTCCTTGGTAGGATTTCAGAAGGTGCCCTTAAGAGGAACCAGACTGTGGAGCTCGGGCTGGCAGCGGTAGGGTGGTGGGGGCCAGCATGCGGGGAGCTACATATTCATGATGAACATTAACTTCAACAGCAGAGTTATTGTTCATTGTGCAAGAGTTCAGCGGAAGTATGAACTGACTCAAGAGATATACATTACCTCGGATTCAGCCTGCATATGGAAATGCTTACCTCAGTTTCTCTTAAAGCTTCCCCTTAAGCCTAATACAGCCGGCACTGTCTGCTGCAGACACCAGGACGTAATCAACTGTTTTAACAGATCTTACATTGTTGTGAAAACGCTCTTACATCTCTCCTCGGATTACACTGGGCCACTGCAGTAAAAATACTCACGTGTTATGATATGCCATCTGAGAACTATGTGGGCTATAAATGTCTGCGAGTTGTGTTTATAAAAACAGCATCAGACAGGGAGGGACGACTGTGCTTTAAGCCCCTTGACTCCGGGACGTGGAGTCACATACGTCCCGTAGACATAACAGGACCACGGAAGCCGCGACAATGAGCCTTTCTGCGGCGCGCAAAACCCACCGCTGAGGTATTGAACCCGGGCATTTGCTCTCAGGGACTCGCATGCATTCTTGCGCACAGTGCGCGTCTGTCTGCGGTAATTGGCCAGCCTGTGCGCAAGAGGAGGCACAGCTGCTTCCACAAACAGTGAATCCAAAGCGTCCCGAAATCATTTCAATGCATTCTCAGACCGTTCCAAAACAATCACACCTATTTAGAGCGTCTGACCGAGACATGCACTTTTAATAACCATGCATGGAAAATATCAAGGGGCTTTCTGGACGCTCCAGTCTTTTATTGTTTGCTTTGTGCCACATACCCATGGCGCACGAACAGAACCCAAGGCTGTTTGTTTTTTTGTTTTGGCAAAAAATGAAATCAGTATGCACTTGAGTAATTCTAATGGAGGCGATGCCTATTTATCGATTACTGTGTTCAGGTTGGTGAATGTGTTCACGCACCTTGATTGGCTCTGACACTCCTGACTGTGTTTCCCTCCTTGAGGCGGGTTTCCCTGTTGTATTTCTCGTACAGATTGGACATGTGCTGGGAGACCACGTCCTGATCAGCGCCATCCGAGAACGGGTCCGACGAGGACCGGAGAGAGCCGCTGTCCCGTGCGCTCCAGGCGCCCCCCTTCATGACCCTCACCGACGCTGCACCCAAGAAACAGCTCAATATCAACAGGAGCAGGTGCGAGTGCATCGTACTTGGAGCTGCCGTGTGCGTGCTACAATGAATCCAAAAATGCAAGGAATGCAGAGAAATGTCCCAAACTCTCCAATGAGGACTTAAAGATGCGCCAAAACAATCCAGAGGCAAAAAAAAGAGGCTGTGCGTAAATGTCCCAACGCTCCGCTCTCACTGTCCGCTTGGTGCGCGCTGAGCCGTCACACTCGTGGATGCTGAGTGGGTTAGTCCGGGCAAGAGTTTGAGCTGCTACTTCTTACATCTGCGTCTGTGTGGGCGCCAGAGGCTTGAGGAGTGTTATAGTGGAGCGGTGAGAGGCGCTGACGTATACTCCTGTCAGCCAACGAGGTCTCTGCAGAGGACACAGCCAGGAGTTTAGGTCATGATGCTGACCTGCCCCCTCTCCCTCCTCCTCCTCTCTCATGATCGCGATGATGATGATGTCGTTCTAAGTTTCTCATCCATGTACAGTGACAACAATGATCGTGGTTTGTTTAGCACTGTTCACACAAAGACACTTTTGAACCTCAATAAGCTTTTTTCTCCGCTTTTTTTCTTTGCAAGTAATTCCACCTCAACATTTCCATCTCACCACATTATTTCCAGTAACTGCTTCTGACATGCTCTCAGTCACACATAATTAGCATGGAAACACCTACAATAATAGTCTGACCAACCACCCAAGGGCTATTGTTAGCAAAAAGTGATCCACATTCTGTACAGTTGTGTGTGTGTGTGTGTGTGGAGGTGTGTGTGTGTGTGTGTGTGGAGGTGTGTGTGTGTGTGTGTGTGTGTGTGTGTGTGTGTGTGTGTGAGAGAGAGTTTTGGAGTGAGAGGCTGTGAGATGACACTTTTGAGGGACTGTCTGTGATTTCATTCATGGCCTCCAGTGGGACGGCAGGGCTCAGACTCAGCACAGATTTGTCTCTGGTGGTGTGTACATGTATATTTGTACGAATGTGTGCATGCGAGTTGTTTCCAGTGTGTGTCTCTGATGTCTGGAGCTCTGTACCAACAATGCTTGTTTTGTGGAAGTGGTGGTCTCCAGCAGAGAGGCTATAACTAGCTGGGCCTCTCGGGTCACACTCTTCCCCTCCACACACACACACGCACACACATATGCATACATACACATGCACACATGCACGAGCACACGTACACAGCTACTTAGTACATTTTTGGCCCTCAAGGGCCCCACAGGATACTCCTTTTCACCATGTTCCACACCAGCGACAGGTCTTAAATCTGGACTTCTCTGGAGATCTGTTTGAATGTGTGTGTATGTATGTGTGTGTGTGTGTGTGTGTGTGTGTGTGTGTGTGTGTGTGTGAGTGTGACAACGGGGGAGCATTATGAAGGAGTTGGCTGGAATGGCATCCTTTATGGTTTTGTCATTTCACACAAACACATAAATGCTTCGCCTCTTCCCATACCATGCTGAGTTATGCTCCGTTGCAAAACAAAATATGATTAATTGCATCGGTTATTTATTTGAACACATGTGATGCTGTTTTCCATTTGATTAAGAGTCATCTTTGAAAAACACTGTAAGAAATCAAGTGAGAACTGAAAGTGGCATTTTGAGAATGACCACTCCTGTAAATCAAAACCTCCCGGCAACACAAACAAATATTGAAAGATATACAGTTGTTTATTTTGAAGAAATAAGAAATGAAAACCATACAGAATTTGCACAACAGTGAGTGGTCGTACTCTGTTATTAACAAGACATTAAAAACACTTGTCATTATGACAACAAGGGAGTAAATTGTTGCCCGCAAGGAGTCCTTTGCACTGCAGACCGATCAGCTTGAATTGTCTATTCAATACGTTTTTTACTGGAATGCCTTAAAAAAGTTTGAAGTCAACATATGGTAGAGCAGGGAGAGAGGGAGGGTGAGTCGAGGTGATATCTGAAACCATGAGCATTAGGGTCCTAATAAATAGTCCTGGGGAGAAGACAGCCCAATACCTCAAGCGTGAGGACGACAACATGAAATGGCTTTGACCTCTAACCCTGCGTATGTAGGGCAGTGTGAGATTAATGTAAGGCATTATCTACGATAATGCTCCCCTGTCCGTTGTGACCGTGGAGGACACTAGCATCATAATCGTGACTAGATCGAATACGATGAAAAACAGCAGGGGAGAAAAAACCACTGGTAAATGTTTCTCAAGAGGGCTCAACAGGCGCATAATCTAAGGATATGGTTACACGTGTCAGTTCTGTATGACTTTTTATGTTTCAGCCTGGAGCACACGCATGTATTAAGTGACAGGTCAAAGTGCGTCGGATTTAGATTTTTCTTGTGTCGCTGCTCTTCAAAGCCACATGTGGAAGCAGTCACGGCTCTCGCTGAGATCACAATCTCCCACTTTTTGATTTTCATGAATAAAAACCACATCAGATGGAAGACAGCCACTTTGAGGCCAAATGTGGATATGCAGCGGTGTGATCTTTGGGATCAGAAATCACAGTGATGGCACAACTGAGACCGTACAGCCACCCTGGTACACAGCATGCATCAGTGCGCCGCAGAGCTGAGAGAGGGACACAAAGTGGAATATACCAGAGTCATGCAATGTGGATTGTTAATGCAGGATTTGAAAGACTGTTATATAATCCGTGACGTCTGATCTGTAAGTCATACTGCACATTGATCACTGCAGCAGCCCCGCACTGTGAGACTTGTTGTGTTAAACCACTCGGGCTGCGGTACAGGGCTGCGGTGTTTTAAAGTTTGTTCAACATGGAGGTCCCCTCGCAGGGCCCTGCAAACCAAACAGGGGTTGCGTTCTGCTCTTGGTGGGGGTGTGGAGGAGCGTGAGGAATTAACATGCCCGCGTGTGTTTGTCTGTGTGTGGCGCAAGGACTCATGGTTGGTTCTGGAAACGCTCCTAGTTTAACACCTTTCCTTGTTATTGGCTAAGACTTTCTGGTTTTGGAGCTTAGTAGTGGGGGTTTGAGAGATGTTTATGGATAGGCATACGGGATTTAATGTGGATCAACTATTGGCCAGTTGTCCTCTAGTTGTCATGGCTTGCTAAAAAGGAACTGGGCTTTGCACGTACATGGAGGACACACTAACTGGCAATGGCTCCGGCTCATAAAAATAAAAAGGGGGAAGCTGGAGTCAAATGTTGCGCATGTTGCGTATCGACCAGGATGTTTACAGCTATAAGCGAATTTCCTGTGAACCTCTGGATTATTTTATGACTGGACGAACCAACAGGTCACACTCTAACATACAAGAGGTCACTTGGGATTTGCAGGAATTCAAGTGAAAAGCGCCAACGTCACTTTAAAGGCTGTTTTATGATTTTTAGGATGCTGTTAAACAGACAAAAACATGCAGGCGAGAGCCGCTGCTTCGTCTAAATCACTGCATTGTTCCAGGAGTTTTCTGTTTGGCTCTGTTCCTTGGCTGCGGTTCACGACAGGCTCGGGTCACCTATATTCTGAGTAAAAAAGTTATGGGAATATTTGCTGAGTTTATTGGTGAGAGTTAAATGAGAAGAACAATACTTCTCTCTTATTTGTGCGCTTTAGTCAGCCTGGCAGTTAGTTTAGCTGGAGGAACAACTGGCAGGGTAAGTGTTCTAAGAACAAGCAAAAAATAAGCAGTTTATTTTACACTTAAAAATCATTTTCAGACCTCAAATCAGGAAGATTAGGTACTGCGGGGGGGGGGGGGGGGGGGGGCTGGTACAGCATGACGTGACGTAAACATTCTCTGGAAATCATGTCTTTTTGTTTGCAGCACATCAGTGTTGGCCCTTACCACTTAAAGCTCTGGAATCGTCTTTTGTATTCTGAGAGAGAAAGCAAATGAGCATATTTCCCGATCTCTTACGTCTCTGGAATTATTTTTTATTAATTTTTTATAAAATGTTTCAATGTTATAATCACCACAAACAAGGAGAGGCAGAAATCTCAGTCAATAGCAAATAGCTACAACCAAAAGTATGTGCATGGCTGGCCACCACAATTGGCAATTGAGAAAGCCGATGAACTAATGCTGGTAAAGCCCTGCAGTTAGACTGACACCAGATTACAGGATCCAAGTGTCCAGTAAAACACCACAATAAGGGCGCCATGGTTTTTGGCCCGAATCAGAGAGCCTGACCTTCCAAGGGGACACAGGTTTCAGTGTAATGATCAGAAATCCCTCCATGTGAATTTCATCTACTTGAGTGGGTAGGTAGGTGTGTGAGTGTGAGAAAGAGCAGGAGCATGTTTCTGTGTGTGTGTGCGACTATGGAGTCTACAGCTATGCTAGGGGTTGTACCTCTGTGACCCATTCACATGGTTAATAAAACATTCATAGAAGCAGAGGAATGTTATGGTTTTTGTGTGCGTGTGCATGCATGTGCAGGCAAACATGTGTGTATGTGTGTGTGTGTGTGTGTGCATGCGTTTATGTGTGTGAAAGAGGGAGAATGTGTGTATATGTGTCCTTGTGTCTGTGATGTTGGGCCTCCTGCAGTGACCCCTCGGAGTGCACCATTCTGTCCGCAAACAAAGGGCCGGCTGTTCCCCCCCACTTCAACCGTGGACTGCTCCAACGCTGCCGGCCGTGCGCTGCCGAGCTAACCAAATATTTCCCTTCCTGCGCCGAATTTGTCTAAATAAATAGTTTTGAGTTTTGGGTTTTTCTTTCTCCTCCGGTTCTTTGTTTTTGACAGAGGACTCCTGAACACACAGGTGGTCAATTGATCTCGAAGCTCGGACGGCGGAGCTGGACATCTTGTTTTACCTGAGGCTTCAAACTGCAGGGCAAGAACCCGACTTCTCACAGTCTCACCTCGTGTGACATCTTGACTCCAGTGTGGAAAAACCATCCCCGCAGCACAACGGGCCTCTGTGGGAGGACTGTTTCATGTGGAATAGACGTCTGACTGATTCAGATTCATTTTGCTCACTTCTGTCTTCACAGCCCGTGGCGAGGTATATAGAGATGTATTGTGCAAGAGACTTTACTGACTGACGGGGTATTTTCTCTGTGCACGGCTCTAACCACTTGACAGGGGAGCTGATTGGTGATTGAGGAAAATAAATGGAAAATGTGTGTGTGTCCTTGCAGGATTGATGTCGTCTCCCAGGTCTGACATACAGCTTTTGTTCTGTCTCTCCATCTCTCAATGCCCATGTTTTTCACTGACACAAATATCAAGCTTGCACTATGTACCCTGAGTAATTGCTAATAGCTTATTATTGTTTTTGTGGTCCACGTTCATTTTATTTGAGTAGGTTTCTGTGCAGCCACCAATTATCATGTCAACTCTAACTACCTCCAAGAAAGCCTTTTTCTGATCTACCCACTGATTCCACAAACCTCTGTCTGTCCGTTGGAACGTTTATCTCCCAAACCGTTCAACTTATCAGCTTCAAACTTGGCAAGTGTATCGGCCTTAAATGCAGTGGGCCTTCAGTCTGCAGACCAAGTTGAACATGTCTTCTTCTACGTCCTCTGATAAACTATGGCTGTTGATAGCTGGATCAAACCCTAGATCAAAATCACCACCAGATCCTTTTGATTATTTGATCATTTTGAATTTACCATATCGCACTGACACAGACATTCAGGGTTGTGTCATGGAGGTTGATCTAAGACAACAACATTAATATTGCAATTTGCAAAGTGTCTACAATGTAAAATTCCAACATTCATTTTGTTGCTGTAATGCTTTCTATTGAGCTTTATTCTGAAAACAACAATGACACAAGTTAAGTAAATACGTGAACAGTGTTAAAACAAATTGAGTTGCATTTGATGTATGAACACATAGACTGTGAAGATTCATTAATTACAAAGAACAATTCTGAAGCAGAATTTACTCAGGTCAAGCAAACAGCCCATTTCAAACAGGTTTAAAATGGCCACTGCACTAGTACCATAGTTTGTCAGCAATTGCTTGTGCGTTCACACAATACACTGTCCAGATTGACGTGTTGTACTGACAGAGTGACTCTGCGCTCACACGCTGCAGCAACTGAGTGTGCAGTGTGAGCTGGGAGCAGAATATTTTGCAGACAGTGGAATTTGAGCTGTGACTGGTGGCGCTGTGTTTACTCTGACGCCCAAGATATTCATTACAGGCCGCGCTGTGCCGCTGCTACTTCCTGAACAAGTCCCATTGGCCTGTGACCTTCACCTCCACAGGCTTTCCTTAAACCCCATTGGGCCCAAGCCAGGATGGAGGAAATTGCACCATGCAGGAGATTGATTGGCTAAATCCTTTAATTATTTGGATTTTGCCAAGTTTTGAGTGACTTTGCCTTTGCTCGCTGACTGTGTCGGACAAAGACGTGAATTTTTCGCCTGCTTGACCGACCACGCTTTAAAAAAATATTGTGAAATTCAAATGAAATTTGAGGGTTTATTTGAGATGTGGGAATTGCAGCAGGTTTCATAATATTGATAGAAAACAGAGACAAAACACTTGGGAATGAGTTTGAGTGTTTTAACTGTAAAACAAATCAAAGGGCACTTATTTGTCACTTCCTCCTCACTTCACATTTCTGGTGTTTTCTTTAACTTGACTCCTGAGGTGGGAAGAATGGACAAAGTGTATTTCTTCAGTGGGATGTGACAATTTTCTTCGCGCATGCATGAGTGTTTCCCCACAACGTGATGTAGCCACACACATTCGTTACAATATCCTGCTGAGATTTACATGGGGTTTGTTTCTGTTGGGCCGACTTTTACCCAACAGCCTCCAGCCTGTTATCCCAGAGCTCCGGCGCTCTAAAGAAAGCAGATATGTAATTGGTGTTGGGAATATGATGGCGGCGCCTTTTCAAAGCTTGATGGATCTGTCAGACTGACCCTTGCTCTAATTAGCTTCTGTCTCCATCATTTTGCGAGGCGGTGTGTGATACTTCCCAATAAATTTGCCCTCCTAGCAGAGTAATAACTACAATATCTATTTCCCATTAGTGGGGGGTTGAGGCCTCCCGTCACTCTCTGGCCTCTAATTGGACATGACCGTTGCTGCGGTGATGTCATGTTGGCACTTTTCAGGAAGTGAAAAGCCCAATGGTGGTTAAGTGACTGATTAGCGAAAGTCTGGAAAGTGGAGATCGAAAGAGAACCGTGTTTTTCTATTTCCAAGTCATGTTGAATCAGTTTGATGTTTCACAGTTTTGGCAGCCGTTAATACATGTACAAACATTTCATCCACTGAGGTCCATTGTTATCTGTTGATGTTACAGGCGGGTCAGCCTGCAGAATAAATATACAGTACGAGAGAGTGAGACCCGTGCACATTGTCAGCGAGAGCCTGCTGTAAGGTCAAGGCCAGAGCAGCGGTAGCTAATCTCACTGGAACGCAGGTTCAACTAATACCAGTGAAGGCCCTTTGTTGATAACTTCCTGGTTTTAAACAGCGTGAACCCTCGGCTTTATCTACATTATTGCTTTTATCAGATGAGAAGACAAGAGGAACATTTTTTTTTTTTATTAATACAAGGGAGCAGGTTTTAAAAACATAATGAGAACCATGGGCAGATCCAGTGGTGGGACCAGGGGGGCATTGGCCCCAACGGAATTTTGATTGGCTCCTGAAGTCCCCCTGTCCTGTCTTCTTTGACCTTTTTTCTTTGAATAAACAAGTCACTTACATTTCACACCTTAATATGGACATTTTATATTGAATGTTTTTTTTTTTATACTTTAGTATACAGAATACAATTCTATAAACGAGGAATTTTGTTTTTAAGATATAAAATGATTCAATGATGTGTGGCTTTGCTCAAAGCTATAGAGTCAACAGTAAATTAAAAGTGCACCCTACTGAATTAGAAACTGTGCATGAATGCTGGACATATAATTGTCCCCCTTTTGGAAACTATTTATGTTTACCCTTTATGGCCCCTGATTTAGAAAAATCCTAGATCCACCACTAAGGAGATCACCAAGAAGTTTTAGAAAGTTTTGGGAGAGTTCCTATTGCTGTTAAACAAATCAAACCATTATGAAAAATATTGATATTGCACAAAAGAAAATTAATTAATTCTTTACTTTCAGTTTTTTCAGGCAATAAATTAAATCCAATAAGTCAAATCAAAATGTATGTTTTATCCTTCCTTATTTTGACTGTCAACTTTATCTCTTCCCTTTTCTTTCACTCTCTCTTTCTCTTACTTTCTACGAAGTTCATCTCTTTGCAACTGACTTTCTTTTTTTCCAAAACTGCAATTCTTCAGTTCCCCCCCATTCTGATTTCTCTTCTCTTTTTGTGTGTGTCTATGTGCAGCCATGCAAAAGCATAAATCTCAATGATTGATTGCCACTGCTTAAAGCTGACGGTTTGATTTGTGAACAGGAAATACTAAAAAGCTGGTGATAGCCGATATGTCTGCTTTGTGACTGAACTCAGCAGATCACACAAAATAAGACACTGGCCGTAAAGTGTCAAACGTTTGACAACTGCACAATTAAAATGAACAATGTCAAATTTCTCATTACTTTACTTTTCTGGTCCAATTCACCCCCCGGAGCTTCGGGATCAATGGCCCTGCGTGGCCCCCCTTGTCAATGCTTTTGCTTATAAATTATAAATGATATTTATGAATGGTGTTTGGACGTATCAGCGTTCATGTGAGTTAACATTCAGCCTCCATGTAAAGTGAAACCTCGGTCCTATAGTTCAGAGTCCTTCTGATTCACAAGGCATTTTTCTGAAATGAATGGACTTCCCCTACTGACACGGTGGGAGCAACAGGGGAGCGGTGTCAGATGTAACAACGCATGTGTGTGTGTGTGTGTGTGTGTGTGTGTGTGTGTATATGCTTGTGTGTCTATTGTGTATTTGACTGCTACCAAGGCCATGGACCATGAGGTCTTCACATTGTTTAAATGTACTCTGCCACCCTCATTTTCAACTTAAAAGCATCCAGGCTATAGGACTCTCACCATCATCTGCTTTGAAACTTTTCCCAACTCGACAAAAGCACCATCCTCCTCCAGTGCCCCCATTTACCTCCTGTACCTCAGACGTGAGGTAGAGACAGATGATAGATTTGAATAGGAGACGCCTGATGTCATGCTGGGCAGCCAAATAAGCCAGAGTCAAGAAAAATACTCTCTCCGACAAGTCGTTAATATACTGATTCTAATGGAATGGGAAATAGGCTAATTTGTTGGAACTAAAACGCTGTGAATGTGTATTTTTTTTACCTTTTGGCTGCTTAACTCCCTGTTTGCCTTCCCTGTTTACCACAAGTGCCAAGGAATAAAATCATCAAATATCAATTAAACCGAAGTTAAGAGCGTATGTGTGTGTGTGTGTCGGCGGTGGCCATGATCTCCCCACACATCCTTTTCTAATAGAGCTGTGGGGTCGTATTAGGGAGATAAAGCTGTAACAGTGGTGCACATTGGGTCATGACAGTGTCAGGGGTGAGACATGTGGCACACACCAGAGTTCTTCTGCTAACACCCAGACGTCTGCTGTACCACACAGAGCCGATTGTTCCACAGCCATGGGCCCTTCCATTCAGGATCCAGGGCCTTCTCCGGTCCATCCTGGGCCCAGAGAGGACTCCCCTCTCTCCTGGGGGTGACTAATGCTGAATGACAGGCAGACACTGATCAAAGCTGTTCCAGGAAGCCCCCCCTGTCACAGTTTGGAGGGGCCCGAGAGGGGACGATAAATGGAGAGACAGGAGCAGTATGCCTGGTCTGGACCTGGGCCAGGGATCAAGGATCAGACAGCATGGCTGGACTTTATTAGCTTCATCCCAGACAATACAAACTCCGCAGTGGACCTCCACCCCTGCCAGATTATCTCATCTCTCTTCTTTGCCTGGTGGCCCTGAGCCATGCCACACAGGAGCTCTGCAGCAGGAAGGGAGGCCTGGTTAATAGATCCTGAGTCTGGCCTTTGCACTTCTGTGTATCCAAATACAAAAACAGACCCAAGCCTCGTCTGAGTATTGGCCATCAAAAAAGTCTCATCCAACCCGAGGATTCTGTTTTATGCCTTTGAAATATCAGTTTTGTAGAGCATCACACCACATATTGGACTTGAAGCGCAGTTCTCAGATTCCCATGGAGGTGTTTATGTTAGTTTGATGTGCCTCGAAGGCAGCCGGCATGAAATGTAACGTGACTGAGTGAAGATCCCTGGCAGCCAAAGGGAAAATACAGTATTTTCCAATGTGAACATGTGCTCTTTCATGTCTCTGTGTGCGAGTTCAAGCTAACCTCTGAGCGGCAGACGAAGTAAACTGAAGAAAACTTGTCTGTAAAACATGTTTATATTTGTAATATAAAGTTAAGCACAATATGTCATGGTATATCCTGGGAGCATACGTTTCTCCCCTGTTAACCGTTCTGACCGGAGCCAAGGAAAACACTTAGCCCGGGCTCGACTGCTTCCCTGAACTCTCTGTGTTTCTCTATCAGAGCACATGGTGAAAAGTGGGTCTGTACAGCAAGACAAATGTGTCGTCTTGTTTTTCAGACAGGAAACATAAAGCCAGCTTTGTCCTTATATTAAGTAACACTCCACCAAACTCAACACTACATCCATACTGCAACGTCTTCTGTGTTTTAGTCTTGATGGGTAGAAACTGAGACATTTCGAAACAACAAGGTAGACACTCACAACCACTTGCTGATTGGGTCATTTTGTTAATTTTTGATGATTCATCAGGCTCTTACTACATAATCCTCTTTTGGAAGAAAACAACTCCGATACCAGTGTAGAACGCAACCTGGAGGATCACTACCATGCATTGATGATCATGTTGTCTTTGCTTACAGCTGTTGTGCAGTTAGATGCTGCATTTTATAAAGACACAACTGCTAACATGCAGGATATGAGCAATTCCTGTGAACACAGGCTCAGTGTGTGTTAGTCGTCACTCACCACTCGTTTTCAGGCGTTTTAGTATGGATGGTGATAACAACTGATCCGGAGCCAAACCGCTTGTGTGGACAGGGATTATTTTAGTTCCAAAACGCTGTTTTCAAATCAAATGAAGGAAAACAAGCCTTTTGTTTGCAATCAGTGACCGAATGGAAACACACCAGGAGAAGAAAGTCGCTCCAGGGGCGTTTATGTAGGTAACAAGCGAGCTTTATCTTGATTTGACATTGCTTTGATGCCCGTCTGTTGTTACCAATACAAGAGGGAGGCGAAAGTATAGGAAGTCCTTTGTGACCTCCACGGTCTGCGCCTCGAGGCAGCTCCTACACGGCAGCTCCGTGGCATTAATTGCACAGAGGAGCTCTGCGTTGAGAAAACCCTTGATGTGATGGATGAATGAAGGGCACTGAGTGGCAACTCTGGGCCTGATTGTGTTTCTCTTCAGTCACCACATTGCCAATACAAACCTGGACAGGCAAAGACAAACAAGAGAGAGGCCAATAAGTCACTCTCTCTCTCTCTCTGGAAAGAACAGCCTGTGGTTGCTGGCAGTAACATACACCTTGTTAGGCTGCAGGGCGACATGCTGCATTAAACAAACTAATACATTTTTTTTTTCCTATCAGCCAAACACATCAGGTTTGTTAATGTACTACTCAGTGACTTACACCATTAGTAACTGTTAGTGGTGATGTATATATGTATATATATATGGCCATTTAGCAGCTTTCCAAACAATCCCATTTGCAGCAGTTGAGTTCATGTGGATGTAAACAGGAAATAAAACCACCCGTCATGTTGTGGCTGAGCGTGCCCTTGACCTTCCTCTTTGCCTTAATGCACTAAAGGTCAAAACAATCCCACATTCTGCTCCGGGTCTCTCATCATTTCTCAATATATCATTAAACTGTTTATGTCCATGTCATTATTCTGCTTCTTGCGATGGAGCTGAGTGTTCTGATATTGTATTTTGATCTGGAGATCTTCAAACACGTCGCCATAAATCCGGAAAGGCAAATCGCAGATCCAAGAGGATTGCTGCGGTGCCTCGAGGTCTGAGCGCAGTTTTGATGGGGTGAAATTCAAAAGAATAATCGTGGTTTCAGAGGAATAAAAACTGGAACCGTGGCCAAGCGGGATCCACAGTGAAGTGCTTCCGTATGCCTCCTGAGTCCGTCGGCCTGTGATTTCATTGTTCAGCCACCGCAGTTTGCGTTCTGAATTCTTACAGTTCCTATTATTATCCATCCAAATCCACCTCATTAAGTCAGACTCGCCTTGTTCGTCTGAAATTGTCTAAGTGAAGCTCAGAAGTGGCTTGTTTAATTTCAAGCTTCATCTGCAACAATAAAACACTGTTATTGTGGCCCCGGGGGCCCGCTCCTGCAATAAGCCACAAAGTGTCTGCTTTAATGGCCAAGATCAGAGTGTCTTTGAAAAAAGATCCTGGTCGACCACAACAACTGGCTTTCACAGAATGTGGCTTCTGATCCGCATGGAAACCAAAATGCTTTCAAGACATTTATGATGCTTGATTCCACATGTCGGTCTGGTTGGACACACTGGATATTTACTGAGACGAATCATATATGGAAAATAAAATCTGTCTTTGGAAATTCACCAAATGTTTTATTTTGCTCCCCCAAACTACATAAACATGCAAACATTTGTAATAACTTATAGAAATCTTACACCAAATTAGTGTGTAAATGCAAGGTAACCTAAAAGTGGTAAACCTGCTGGAAAAAAAGATGATTGACATGTTCCATGTTCATGCTTTTGGTTAGTTTTGGCTTTCATTTGCTCATTTTGAGGTTTCCATCACTGCAAAAAACAACAACCAACTAAAAGGGAAGTGGATGGAAATATGTTGGTGCACAAACCATTTGAGTTAACATTAAAAGGAATGTGTATTTCACAGAAACAGAAACAAACCTTGATGTGAAGTAAAGACAGAAATGCTACTGATCTCAGATTTAATTATAGTTTTATAATGCTCTGAACATTAAAATGATATCCTTTGAAGTTCAGGATACATTGAAGCTAAAAAAAACTTTCAGGCGTCATTAGGGTAAATGACGCCTGAAATGTTCAAGTTTTGGTGACTGAGAAGGGAACCACAAAGACATGGTCTAGAGTGGAGCTACTGGACAATGTCCAAAGATATACAAGGGTCATCAGGAGATGACATTTACCCCGGAAAACCCAGAATGTGATGGCACCACTTCACTTCCTGATGAACATAATGTAATGTTGAAATTTCATAAACTGAATTCAAAACGTTTTTTTTTTTACTTCTGCTCTGGAAATGAAATAATTACAGTTAGACGGATATGATCACTATATTCCCCCTGCATTATACGAGATAATGACAAGGAAATGGTCACACGTGTCTGAGAGTTCGGAATTCAACAAAGAATTTTCTGAAACACAGACTCATTTAAAGAATGTCAGTGAGTTTGTAAATGTGTAGAAAACAGGGAGAGGAAGAAACGAAGCGAAGAGGGAAACACAGTGTTGCAGCAGAGTTTGGTGAAGGGCCAGACGTTAGAGAAATCCGGGGCTCCCTCCCCCCTTGTTCCCTTTATAAACCCACATGGCACACGACCAGCTGTTTGACGGCCCTGAAAGAAATCGTCCGATTGTTTTTGGACACTGTGGCAATAGAAAAAAAAAAATGTGTCTCTCGCTGTCGGCCTGGCCGCAGTCACATCTCAAGCAGCTCTGCAGCATTCCACCACTATTGTGAATAATCATAGGGGTGTGTGACGAGCAGCAGAATGTCTTTCTTCTGAAACCTGGCTGCTGCCTGACGCCTGGGAGGAAGGAAGCAGACTTTAAGGAAGATGACAGCTGACAGATGCATCGCTCTTGGAGGCTGCTGGTGCTGTTTGAGGACTCAGACTGGATGTGAGGGTGATGCTCATCAACCACTTGTCATTGTCTCCTTCACTGGATACAGCTGAGCCAGATCTGGAGGCTCTGCATCATGTCGCTCGGCCCCGAGGAAACAGGAAACTGTGTCCTTCCTTTTCACACTCCCCACGTCTTTTATCTTACGCCTGCTCTTCTGCTTGAGAATGTGTGTCTTTCTTTTGAGGCTTTCATGGCGGGTGGGTCGCCGGGACCATGTGAATTCCCATGGCAGCTCAGCCGTTTCCTCGCTTTGCCGCGGCGAGGCTCTCACATGACCCACAGTTAATTTGGATTCCTGAAACCCCAATGCCAGCACTTTATTCTTTCTTTGTGTTTTATGTTCTTTTTTTCTTCTTCTTCTGTAGAAATGCAACTGAGTGGAGAAGCTTTATCGGCCCGGCCTGCCTGCTGGGGAGATAAAAAAAGAAAAGAAAAGAAAACAACCTGCAGCGCCGGGCCTAATGAGAACAGCTTGTTGATTTATTCCACTTCAAGATCCAAGTCCTGCACGTCTTGCTCCAAGTCTGTTCCCTTCATTCTCCTCTTCTCTGGTTAGGTCAGTGGCCACGGAGGAGTAAGTGAAGTCGTTACTTGTTGTGTTTTGTTTTTTAAGCACAGACATTTTCTCTTTCAAACACACATACAGACTTACACTGGCCACTCTCACCAGCTGGCAGTCTTGGACTGTGGAAGAAGAGAGCTTTGTGATGGAGGGCGGCCTGCTGAGCATGCTCTAAACACACCCACAGTGCTTCAGGGGAGAGGAGCTGGGAAAGCAGAGGCCTGAGAGAACACAGAGGCCTCGAAACAGCAGCAGCCAGTGACCCGGGCCGTTGCTAACACTTTACATTATCGCCCCAACACCATTACAATACACAAGGGAGGGAGAGATCCCAGTCGCAGGTTTGGAAACTCCTCCAAGTGGGACCTACAGTAAGAAATAAGGGTTATAACTGCCACTGGAGGTGGGGGGGACGTAGCTGCTGTGAAAGTGGGGCCTTGTTGCAAAGTTAACCAAACAAAGGTCTGTAAATTGCCGTGAGTTGGGGTTTGAGGTTTGACAGACTTCTATGATGCGTGGGGTCTCCTCCACATCTAAAAGAAACTCCAAATAAACCCGAACTATAGATTTATAAAAGGCTTCATGCATTATTCAAAGATAAAAGAGCTCCCAACATGTCAGGGAAGAAAGAATAATAAACTCCCTGCAGGAGGAGGCCTGAGCAGCAGAGAAAGGCCTGTCACTTGTCTTGATTGTGTGTGTTTGTGTGTGTGTGTGTGTGTGTGTGTGTGTGTGTGTGTGTGTTAAAGGACAGCAGAAGATTGATGAGGCTGTCATCTGTGGTGGTATCGTGGTATCATGGTAACAGTCTGATTTTGTAATGGAGTGGAGTTTTGAACTGGAGGATAATGGCTGTCAGATGTGGATGTGGCAAAATTCAACAGGTGGGACCCGCCCCTCACCACACACTCTTTACAATTCAGTTTTATTTGTGTGGCAGCAATACTTTAACCAGGCACTTTACATAATAAAAATATATAGTAAAAAAATATAAAAATATAAAAGTAAAAGTATTGTATCGGCAAGTATTTGCTGTTCCCACAGCAAATACTTGCCGACTGTGGCGGGAAGAACACCTTCAGAAAGGGACTCAGTGATGGCTCGATCTGCCTCGACTGGTTGAGTCCAGCTTCTCAAATTCATTAGTTCTTAAGTCTAAACCCATCTGACAACAAGTCATACATAAACCACCATATAGGTGGTTTTTCCTGAGGCGGCAGGCAGACTGGACGTGGTTCATCATAGTTTGAGTTGTGGAACAATCATATATAAAGACAAACCTTCACCGATTATTGGTTTCAGAACAGAAAACAAACAACATTAATCTCCTGTAATTAGGACTTTGTCGTTCTTTGTGATCCTTACCTTACTTCCTTCTTTGCTCCAGTCATAATTCCTAGAGCAGCTTCAGGTCACCTGTGCAATAAGATGCTTGCACAGATGACCCATCAACCCATTCCTTACAGGATGCTCTTGTATATAACGAGCCAATATTGAATATTTAATCAAATGTGTGCTTTGAGAAATGTGAGTGTGTCTCCTCACATTCCAAAGACATGTAGATTGGGTTAGGTTAATCAGAGACTGTGAATTGACCGAAGGATTGAATGGTTGTTTGTCTCTGTACGTCGACCCTGTGGTACACTGGCCACCTGTGAAGGGTGTACCCGCCTCTCGCCTAATGTAAACTGGGATTAGCTCACGCTCCCCTGCCAGAGGTGTAGACAAAAGATGGATAGATTAAGATGTTGAACCTAAGCAATGTCTCAGCATGATTATTAGTTATAATACTCTCAGGGAAACTATGACTAGTGTTAATCACTCCATTAACTGTCACTTCATGGTTAATCAGGTGTAAAAACTGAGCCATCAGAACATAAATGAAGAGTTACAAATCTGTTTCATGTTTCCCACCCAGAAAAAACTGATAAAAACAATACCAAGATTGAATTAACCACTTTTATGGCAACTTAGGGAAAGTGCAACAGGAAGCAAACACAACACTGACATATTATAAATGACCTTCATTACAGTGTAACGCATTAAGACATAACATATCACAAAGTACTAATTCTAGTAGCTAAATAAGACGGAGCCTCTTTCTGACATGGTGAGAGGCACATTTCCTCTGTCTAGCTATATGACGTCAACTGGCAAATGATCCATGATGTTCCATGACATGGTTCATGCTGCCATGTTGGAGTGATTTCTTGTTGTGTGTGACACCGTGGAAAGTTTCAGCGTCAGCTTTCACTCCAGAAATGGTTCATTATGAGCAGCGAAAGCCAAACTTACTGTTTATCTAAAATCCAAAAATGCTGCCCTCATAGAGGTCCGCTGCCCTGCGAGGTCAGTCGTGTTCCACTACATCTGGAGGTTTCCACACATGCTTTGACGCCAACTTGTCTTTTGCCATGATGCGAAATCAAATTGCAAAGCCCCCCCCCCACCCTCCTTTCTCATTAAACAGAATGCCCTGTTGAAGTTTCCAGCCTGTGTTCTCACTGGGGTCTTAAGCAGGTAAACAGCAGCATCATCTGAATCAGTGGAAAAATCTCCCTCATGGAGCGAGGGGGGCAGCCCAGCTTCCCCACGCCCAGCGTTTCTGCAAAGGTATTAAATGTTACAACCATATCAGCTGGAGGCCAGAGGCCGAACAATAACGAAACAGGGAGTCAAATCGTGAGAAGGGGAAATCATTTTTAACAGCATTTAAAAAGCCGACATGGTTTAGCTTCAGGCGTCGCAGCGTTCCACCTGGCTCCTTCAGAGGGTGACACACGGGGCAGAGTCCCGGTGAAGCTTCAACGCTCCAGATATTTGACATGTTAATAACGCAGATGAATCCGAAACAACCTGCCGACTTCCTGCAAGGTTTAATCTGTGTCCAAGAGAAGCAGAAATTAGCATGCCTCACTCCTTCTGGGTGCACGCCTGTCGCCGTCTATTAGCCCGTGGGAGTGTCGGTGTCCGTGCAGGCGCAGGAAAAGGATGTCGAGGAAAGCCCTGCATGGTGAGGTGTTTCCACGTGGAGTCCCCCCTCCAATTTGTTTCTAAGTCGTTAAAGTTTCCAGCCACTTAAGAGAAACCCTGTTATTTTAATACACACTCTCACACACTCTCACACGTGTTCCTGCTCAGACACATAACAGCCGACATTAATGCAAAACGCGCCAAACCACACACAACCTTTTTTTTTTATGTAAACAAGGTATTAATGTCCCCTAATATTCCCAATTCTGTCCTGGCATGAAGAAGAAGAAGAAGAGTGTCCACACAGACCACTCTGTTATTCGTCTTCAAAGTAACAACACAGTGTGATTGGATGATTCAGAGTAACGGGGAAAAGGGGAGTAAAAGCCTCCTCAAGTGTTTTACAGTCCGTGTTATAAGGTCACACGCACTGAGTGGTCACGGCTCAGTAAAAGGTGCACGGCTTGATTCCAAGGGACTGATTGATGCTCTCTCTTAATGATCTTCATGTCCCACATGGTTCACAGAATTACCTCGACCAAGGAGGTTGTGTTTTCCTCGGCACTAGATGTTTTGTTTGTTCGCGGCATTACACAAAATCTACTGGATGTGTTTACACAAAACGTGGTGGAATTGTTCAGGGGGAAACCCACAGAATTTGGTGAGGGGGGGGTATTCTATATCGATTTTCTTCACCTTCTTTAACGTTGTGAGAAATAATAAGAGTGAATAATTCATGGATCTAGATAAAAAAAAAGAAAATGTATATATATGTGTATGATTTGGTGCCACTTCATTGAATATAATTGGACTGTTGGACCTTGGAGGTTTGCACTCTACAAAGTGCCATTCCAGTTTTAAATATGATTTTTATAATTTCATTGAATTTATTATGAAGACAAAAGACACAATGTATTCAGTTCAGTTTTTTTTCTCTCAAACAACAGAATAGAAAGGTCTTTGCTGAAAAACACACTAGACAATATGGACTGGCTTTTCACTGTAATAATCATTTGTCATAGAATGAATGATTTATTTACCATGAGGCTGCATGGAGATGTTAATGACCATGTAACATTAAAACCTGTCTTGCTTTATCACTGAATGAAATATTTAGATTTTGTTGTTGTTGGAGATCCACAAAGTGATATACTCAACTGACATCTGTGAGAGGTTTGGGTTAGATCTCTAAAAACAGTTTTCTATGGACCCTGCTACTACTCTGCGAGGGTCCATGTTACTTCTATAGCGACCAGGAAGTGCCATGTGCCCTGACACGGCTGTAAAAGAAATGTGATTGATCACGTGTGTGGGTGGAAAGAAGAAAATGATGAATTTAATAAAGTGTTTTTGTCTGTCAGCTTCTACCTTCCTTGATGTGTGTGGGAAAATGTCAGGAAGTAAGGGTGAGGTCACACGCAACCAAACTCACACACAAACACACCGCACACACTCACAGACAGACTCACACACACTTGATAAAAAGCATAAAGATACACAACATTTTCACAAAGTGTACATTGATTGATGCTGCTCATACAGTCTTTGTATAACTCTGATAAATGATGCTTCAAATTGGAATTAATGATCTCCGCCGTTCTGGCACACATGCACCTTAAATAGCAATTTGCATCCATAATGGCTCCTGTGACGATGAAGATATCGAGCTGTCACCTAACCCCTGGGTGTTGCAGGAGGTTTTTTCTTCCCCTGCCTGCTTCACAACATCACGTATAAAAAGAAAAATGCAGCTTTCTGCCACACGCATGCAGAGTAAGCTTCAAAGATAACATGTTTTCTAATTCTATGCTGCAACCAAACCTGTCAGCGACGCTCTATTCACACATCCCTCCGGATGTTTACCCGACAGAGCGGCTCGCATGCGGCCTCGGCCCTGACACAAACTCATGAAAACCACACACACATACACATTACAATAGCAACCTGTGCTGCAAGACACACACAGCTCTATCTCCACTAGTCTCTGGCACGGTTGTGCTGCCCTCTCTTTGTGCTCCAAACAACATCTTCCCGTCTTTAAAGAATGCCTCTGACGGGCCTCTTTGACATGCATTGTTTGTGCAAGAGAATTTAGACTCTCAGCCCCTGGCCTTGGCCCTCATCTGCAATCCAACCATAGGCAGGGCTGCCACTGTGACTAATGCCTCATGGACCTGCCTCACCGAGTGTGAGTGTGTGGATGCATTTGTGTGTGTGTGTGTCAGAGAAATAGAGAAAGTGTGACTAATGCCCAGAGAATGGTATTTATACATTAGGGGGCCATTAGTAGTTTAGGCTCCTCGATGGAACAGCAGGGAGGGAGACAGGCATTGTCGTGGCCCCCGTCACCCCTATCACAGGCAGAGGCAGCCGCCGCCGCCGCTGCAGCTAACGGCCATTTTTAGGATGTTGGCGACCAAACAACAGCTGCACTGGAAAATCACTAGGTAGAGGTTGTTGTCTCAGTTAACGTCAGGACTTCTGTGGCAGCTTTTTGAGTACACAAGTAATGATATTTACTTATTTCAATATAGAATACAACATTTACACTTATATCACCTAAGCAATACAATTGAACATAATATGACAAGGAAGAGAAAAACAGGTACATTATTTCCATCTGTGACAACTACTTCACTTTCAATTTCTTAAAGTTTGGTTTTACCCTAATCTGAAAATAAAAAAGTTGTAATTTTGGTGAACTGATCTCATATTGAGCAACGTCACAAATGACCTTTGAGAAAACCCAACCTTGTGCAGATGAGAGTCTATGGAGGGGTGGGTGAAGAGTTTGAGTCCACAAAACACTTTTGACTGTGGTTAACTGGAACATCCCTTAAATATACCTCACTCTCAATTTCTTAAAGTTAGGTTTTTCCCTCAACTGAAAATACTGATCTCATATTGAACAACGTCACAATTGACCTCTGAGAAAACCCAACCTTGTAGTCATGGGACAATATTTATGACCTTTCTACAGATGAGAGCCGTTGGAGGGGTGGGCGAAGAGTTTGAGTCCACAAAACACTTTTGACTGTGGTTAACTGGAACATCCCTTAAATATGCTTCACTAAAGGTAGACAGATAATAAAGAATCAGTTTTTCTTTTCTTTTTCAGATATGATCACCATGGCTCTGGTTCAGACAGGTATTATGAGTTATGCTCTGTCTTTCCATAATGTTTGCCAAGTCTAGACTATTGCGTCGACAAGAAAAACACCATGTTTCAGCGAGGGAAAGGCCATATATTCACAAAGAATACTCTCTCCTCCAGCAGCGATCACAGATAAGGTGTTGCAATAACACAGGGGCTGTCACTAATGGTGCAAGAAAAGAAAACGCTGTGCAGACACAGATAACGAATGAGAAACTCAAATGTGGAGCGACAGTTTAAAAGAGTGTAAAAACATGAAAACAAAAATTCAGACATTTGTGAAATTAAACTATTTGCTCATCACCATGGCTCTAATTTGGACATTTAGCTAAACTTAGCAAAGGCATATAAGGAAGTCTCAGAGGATCCGGTTTTGTGTGTTTACGTATTTTTGAGTTATGCACAGTGATGTGGCGCACCAAGGTCAGGGTTTGCCCTTCATTGGGTGGCGCTGGAAGACCCAACATGTGTGTATGAGTTGTGAGCACGTGAAAGAGGCAGTAACCAAAGGTGTAAAAATACCATACCGCTCCAAGATAAACCCTGTCTCCCACGGTCTGACATTTACAGAGGCCTGGAGCGTGGGAGTGTGTGAAGGGGTTTCCTTGCATCGTGCACACTGTGAATGTGTGTGTGTGTGTGAGTGTGTGTGTGTGCAGTTTCCCTTCACCTTGGAGAAAAGCTCCATTGATGTAAGATGGTGATCCTGTCGCTGTGTCAAGAGCTGACCAGGGTCAAGAGGAAACTCTGGGGTTTTCCACGTAGGCGTACAGTTGTGTATGTGTGCGTGTTTGCACGTTTGCCATGTTTGCACAGAGCAGTGTGACGTTTTAAAGTGTGTGATTCATGCATAATTGAGGAGGGAAATCTGTTTTCATGCGGCAGGGCTTCTGAGAGGAGACAGGTACCTCTCCGGAGGCCCAGGGCTGGAGAGGGAGGTCTTAGAGTAACAATGGATCACAGTGAGTTGTTGGACACACACTGATCTGACATGGGCTGATGTAAGGCCCCTTACGTTAGAGTTTTCCAGGGCTCTATTGAGAAACACGATAACAACTGAAAGCACCAGCAAACCAATGTAAAAGATCCCATTGGATAGCAATGAAGAAGCTCATATGTTGTGAGTTTTGTCTTTTACATTTGCTGCTGGTGTTCTTCTTTGCCTCCTTCACAGGGAAGATGAAACCCACAGCGAACGACTGTTTGTTCAAACGTCTCAGGGGCATAACAAGTGTATTGTGGTGTAATGACAGCTAGGCCTATTAGCTCCATCTACTGGTTTCCACACCAAATGTAAAAAAAAAAACACAGCCACAAACGTCACATCAATATGCATAATATAAATAAGAGTTATATGATGAATGTAAAATTGCATGGTTAGGGTTATGGGCTTTGTTCGAGATCAGGTCAAGTGTAAAAATTTGAATTTCTGGGTCAAAATACATTACATAGTTAAACATTTGAACTCACTATTTGTCTCTTAATTACAATGATGGGCAAAATGCAGACTGCATTGTTTATATTAATGCAGGACAGGCATTGCGGTCAATAAAATCGGCCGATATAAACCTTTATATCAGGATTCAAGTTTAAAAAAACTTTTATTCTGAAGAATAAACTATGCTATAAAGATTTACAATCCGTGTTAAAATTGGTTTATTTTCTTATATATTTATAATAAAGATAATGGTATTTTTGATCATGACATCTTAGGAACCATTTACAATTTTCTTTATATGTCGACCAATATATTGGTATTGGCCCTCAGAAATCCGTATTGGTCGGGCTATGTTCATTTGTGACATGGCAATGTGAAAAGCAAAGCTTTAATTATTTTCCTTTCCTCATATAGGTATGTGCACCCTCTGCAGATGTGGACTAAACCTTTACCAACACTGGACATTTACATGTGGTTGTGTTCACAAAGAAAGAATCTGCCTTGTTTGACATTTTCAAGTCCACATAAACAGCCTTTAACCATCAGCCTTCACTCCGGCCTCGTCAACCCTCTCCAGTAGACCCCTGCCATGCAGCACAGACCTGTCAGGTCAATAAAATATGACCTTTGGCAGTGTACATCTGATAAAGTTCCTCACTTTACGTGGTGACAGTCTGGACTGGAGTAATTTACCGGGCTCCAATAAAGGAGCACTCAGCGCCTCTGCCTCCTCTGGCTCAGTGGTTTGTGACAGGCGGGCAAGTGGAGGAGCAGCCCAGTCAGTGACCCGCCATGGTTGATGTTCATCACAATGACACTGACCTACTTAACTGCCACCTCCTCTTGGATGTCAAAGAAATCACTGCCTGACATTTGGAGAAAAGCTTGGTCAATATTAGCCAGGCAGGACAAATAATAACCTGTCCTCCGCCTGATGAACAACAAGCACTGATGAAATAAAGGAGCAAAAAGAAGAATGACTCTTCAGTGGGCTGCAACCGTCTCTTATCCTGCATCTCGTTGGTGTTGTCTTTCAAAAGCCAGGTTCATTTGCTTACCGAATGTCCTCGGAGCATCCACACGCCTAAGTGGAAACCATCAAAGCTTACGTCTCAACTTGAATTAGACACAGATTGATGGTGGTGAGGCCGAGAAGGCTCCTGCGCTGCGTACTTAGTGAGAGGAGAATGAGGGAGGCAGTGACCCGGAGCAAAGGTCTCATCAGCGCCTGTCCCCATCCGAGGCCCCTCTGCCTGTCAAAGTCACATTTTAATCGCAAACATAATTTGAATTCACACTAATGAATACAAATGACTCCCAGGACTCCACAAGCTGAGAGTAATAAATTATTATCGCTGCTAACAGTCGTATTTCTGAAGCCCTTTTTCAATTAGCTGCCTCCGCGGAGATGATCATGGAGGGCCCGCTCAAATGAAGATAAACGACGCCGCTCGCTCCGCCGTGCGTCTGCTCCTCGGATTTAATAGCTTTCTAATTCAGGAACATCTTCGACGTGACGAGGCGTGAGCCTTTTTTTTTCCAATCTCCGGGCAGAGGCTGATGGGAAAAGTCACCTAATTGAGAGCAGGTGTTAATTAACTTTGTTCTGATGCGGCGTGCGATTCAGGAGTTTGACAAAGAGAAGATCGTCCTTGCCACTCACTGACACAGACCATTCAGTTCACAAAGAGAGGCCTTTTGCTGCAATCTGCCAGTTTTCTAGCATCATCCATCTTGCAGCTATTTAAATTCGAACCCCCATCAATTATGACACATTCTCCTAAGGAGTCCCTCAGGAGAATTCAGCTATGTTTATGCTTCCATCGGGTTACTACTGTCTATTTAGCGTAATTGTAACCCTTGTTTGCTAAATTAGCCTCTGAAATAACAGTGAATTGTTATTTTGTTTAAACTTCCTCGTGGCACATTTTGCGGTTGTTCCCTCCCGTAAAGAGCGTCAGCAAAACCAAAGTTGATGCCTATTGACAGGGGCTCATTTACTCTGGCTGCTTGGAGAGGTCACATGATAATTACAGCCAATTATGGTCGTGGAAAAAAGCCTGAGTTCTGCCGATGGACTCGATATACTTGCTGCTCCAGAGCACACAAACCAAACACCTAAGATACTGCAGAATCCACTTCCCTGGCCTGAGAGGGATAAATAAATAACCTGTTTGCCTCTGATGTAGCCTGTTATTAAAATGGATCAATGGCTGCCTGACATATGGCTTGATACTCCACAGCTTATCCCTTCATTTTTGCATCATCATTATCTGGTTTACAATAAATGCACCACAGCCAGATGGCACTTCAACATGCTGATGTGATTTCTCCACTTTACTGGGACTTATCTCTTCTACATCCAGTTAACAGGGTCTCTACATCTTTGGAGATGAGATAGAAGCAAAAATAATAATGCATCCTGCAATGAGGCTTCATAACAAAATCCTGTCTGACTAGGATATTTTTAGTATTCATTTTAACAAGGAGTTTTAATTGTCTTTTGTGTAGTGTGTGATAGGGATGAGCAGGACACTTTACCTATGAATACCAGCAATGATAAACAGTGAATAGTGGATTTGATCCAAACAAAATATAATCAATCTATCCATCAAAATATAGTCTATTGATAAACCACGTTTTGAGCACATGAACATTGGTTCAAATACTTAATAATAAATATATTTTGTCAGTTTTTTAATTATTTAAATTATCAATTTATCAGAGAATATTAGACATTGATGCTTAACATTTGTTAATTAATTTACATTCATTGAAATACATTCAAAAGTAGTATACATTAATGAATAATGACACACAATTTTCATAATCTGCTTTTAAAATATTTATTATTGCTAATGATAATGATCATTCAGGCCCTGGCATTCCTTAACTGCTTATAATGTATTTGAGAGTTTTATATGCTACCTTTATTTTATTAGTTGTTGTAATTATGTTTATGCAGAGAAAGGTAAAAAAATATATATTTTCAACAGATGTCAACTCTCATCCATCATCAAATAAAGTGTAATTTGCTGAGAACTGATGGACAAATGTATTTCTATCACATAACAACTACAGACCGTGCTGTAATGTGCAGTGATGTGGTGTATACTTGGTCTTGTTTTGTTGTTTTATAGATTTCAGATGTAGTCAAACACAATAAAACAGATGAGGAAATTGAACAAAAGCCCTGGATCACTAACTCAATCCTTTCCAGAAAACCCCCACTGGATGTAATTCCAGACCCTGCTTACAGCTCGCCACAAAAAACCCAGCAAACCCTTCACATAACCAACTTGAAATCATTTCAAGTGAACATACCAGCGCAGGCCGTAATCATACTCGCCTTCCTTTGACTAGTCTGAGGTTTCTGAAAGTCTGGAAAGCCACAGAAGTGTCATTCTGCTCAGAGAGCTGGATGAAAGACTCTCTGTGTCGCTGTCAGTGGGCTGTCATCATGGAGGAGCCTGAGGGGGTCGACTTACAACCAGCACCACCAACAACAACCGGGAAAATACACTCCTGCTCCTTTATGTTGTTGCTTTGTTGAAACTCAATCAAACACCACATTTTGGAACAGAGAGTCAGTTCAGTTCCTAGAAGACAAGTGTCCATAGTGACATACAATAGGTATCTGTAGCATGGTGAGACTTGAAGAGGAGTGTTTAACTCTTTGATACGTCGATGACTTTGTGGTATTTGCTGATGACCACTTTTTTGCCCACAGTTGGATCACCATTATCACTCTCACCGCTCTCATAGTGTCCTTTTTGGGCAGCAGCAGGCAGACAAAGTTAGAGACTGTGGAAGGTAAACTTTGTCGAGGATTTAGCATCTGAAGAGCCAAAACAGCTAAGACCAGAATGGCACTCAGTCGAGCACAAACCACTGCCGGGGGCCCAACTGTCCCCTTAAATACAATAAAACTGCACCAAACTTCACACACTCATAGATATATATATTTTTTTCCATCATAATCCATGAATTACAGCCTGAAAATGTTTCAAAACACATTATTCGCTACTTGCCCATACTACATCGTTCTACCAAGCTTTGGGTTAATCTGTGAAATTGTTTCTGCTCATTTGACGTTTAGAATGTGTTTAAACATTAAAAAAAAATCCGACAAAAGCGAATTCCAATCTCTGCTCATATATGAAAGTCTATGTTCACAACTTGTCACTCCATATGAACAAACTCTGTAAGCAGCCAGTGATAATAAAAGGTTGTAGATTTCAGATCCTTGATTGTGTAGAATCTACACAATCAAGGATTAATCTAGTGGTAATGCCTCAAGGCCCCAGTAGAGGGATCATGCGCCTTTTCCTCACCTCAAGGCGGAAGCTGCGTGTGGTTGTCTTCCCTCTTACTATTCACCTTCATTTTAGGTAATTACCATACACCAAGCACTTTGAGGGGGGGCTTCAAACGGACATACAAATTATAAAACATTTTTATAATTTGCAATTCTGGTTTAAAACATCTGAAATATTCCGCCCTTTAACAATGAGCCAAAAATAAATGTCCTTCCCCCTTCGTATAGGGATCTGAAAACACCTCTATATATAAACACATTCCCTTTTTTTTTACAAGAGCAATTGGTGCTTTTGTTTCTTTTTTATAAATGATGAATCTCTTTGTTGCCTCAGTCCCCACTCAGGCCCACTTCATCTTCGAGCTTCCCTGGTCTCCGATCGCTCTCGTTTATCAGCACAAGTTTAATCTCGCTGCCTGATCAGCAAACACAAGCTGAAGGAATGCACCCGTGTTTTTCCTGAGAACCCAAATGGTCTATGACTGGAGCTATTT
This sequence comes from Platichthys flesus, assembly GCF_949316205.1. Taxonomy (NCBI): domain Eukaryota; kingdom Metazoa; phylum Chordata; class Actinopteri; order Pleuronectiformes; family Pleuronectidae; genus Platichthys; species Platichthys flesus. The sequence goes on from NC_084956.1 coordinate 11,595,618, forward strand.
TGCAAGAATCCTGCAGGGTAATAATTCTCGGTCATCCTGAGCCTAGCTGTATAAGTGGGGTTGTGCTTAACCTCTTCCACCCAAAAAGACCCTTCCAGGGAATCGTTACTGCAAAAGCGTGGTGTGCACTCAAACCTGGTGTTAACCTGGAGAAATTTCATCCTGAATTCCAGTCGTGATCCCAAAGTCTGTTTAATGGCAGGCTGTAAAACAGGAACGTGTGCGTTAGGTGATACATGAGATCATCTGGAACTTTAATCTAATGTTTCAGCCATAAAATGTTTGTGTCAGAATATTTTACTGCAGGCGAGTTTAGTGATGAATTTACTGGTGTCAAGTCGAAGCTATCTGGATAATTGAGTCACATTTGCAGTTTGCCTTTCTCATATGAAGAACGCAGCAGGAGATTGGTCGGGTCAGACACGTTGACGGCAGGAAAATCTCCTTACATTCAGGTGAGGGGGGGTGGGGGGGGTCCTGGGTAGATCATGCAGGAGGCAGGACAATGTCGTATAAATTCCAAGGAGGAAATAACTGTCATTGATCTTTTTTCCAAAAGCTCTTGAATATCGTTGTTTTTTCCAAATTTAAATCTTTGTCTGTGTCTTCCACATGTATGGAACCTCTTATTCATCTTTAATTTGTATTCTTTTTAGTTTTTTCTGTTGCGCATCTGTCGTGTGTTAGAAATTCCATTAACACGCCCACTAGCTTGCTTTGAATTCTGTGGTCATTTTCCATTTTGTATTCTTGCATGGGCTCACTCTGACATTTTCCAGAAATTGTACAGGTGGGGCTTGCAGGAACAGTTCTGCAAAAAGTCTGGAGCAATGATCTGGGACATTTGCATTCTCACATACAGCCCCTGCAGAAGATTCCAGGAATTTGTGTGGAGTTCAGGTCATGTCTGAAAGCAGCTTATATCTGAGAGAAAAACAAGTTCATGCAACTTTAAATCTATTCAAATTGGAGATTAAACAGAAGTTGACGTGGTTGCTTTGCAAGTAGATTTGCAGGCGTTCTAGAAATTCAAGGTGAAATTTGACAAGCGAGGGCAGGGAAGGAGGATGGGACACACATCACAAGGCTGGAGGGGGGTGGGGGGGGGGGGGCAGGTGTGTGTGTGGAGGGAGTTTGTGGCAGCACCTAATTTGTGTGCTATTTTTAATCAGTACACAGAGGAAAAAGAAAACAGGCTTGAACGTGTGTGTGTGTGTTGGACTGTGAGGGGCAGCGGTGAGAAGGAGGATTTACTGAGAGCACACGAGGGCATTTCTACACGTTCCTCAGGCCTTTAAATCACACTCACACTGACTGGACGGCCTCCTGCTAATGACTTTACCACAGAGCTCCACACATCTTCCTGTTTGCTTCATTATCAGACATGGTGTCTAATCCACCCCTGATCCTTGTTGTGTATACATCTTAATGCAGCCGAGATTGTTGCTCGACAGATTTTCAATAATCACCTTTCAAGATCATTTTTTCGAGTCAGTAATTCTTCCTGTGTCCCGTGTTCTGAAATTGAAAGGACAACTGTTTAGAACACTGATACTTGTCTAAATGGGAATGAGCCTTGAATCACCAAGTTGCTTTTGCTGCTGCCATAACTTATAGCAATAACAAGGCCTGAGGTGGGGAGCGAGGGGAAAGAGGAGGGAGTAGGTTTGTGCATGTGTGTCTGCATGTGTGTGTGTGTGTAATTGGGGTGGTTTCAGAGATAGTGCACAGGGGCAGTGGGAGTACACACAGAGAAAGGGGAGAGGTAGGGAGAAAGTGGGGAGTAAATCTGCTCCGTGGCTTCAGGTTTATATGTGTGCGGAGCGTGCAGTGTGTTTCCAGGGGTTTCCATACTGTCACAAAGACCCCTGTGAGACCAGCGTATTTACCCTGCAGTAAAACCCGAGAGGGAGTATACCCAGCAGTAAAAGTGGAGAGGGCGGAATTAGATTTAGAGCTGCCTCCGGCTCTCTGTTCTGTGTGTGCCGTCAGGGAAAACCCACTCCTCTGCTCTTGTTCCGTTGTTCAAGCTGAGTTATGTTGTGCCTCAATTCTGGGGGGGGGGGGTTAAATGCGCTGCACGACACACAAACAAGTTTTGGAATAGTTTTTAATTAAAGAGAGAGGTATTACATTGTTCTCAGTTAACGGTTACATAGTGGCTGGTACAGTGACAAGAGATCAATTTAGCATAAATAAGCAGTTGTGCAATCAAGGGTTATTACATTTCACAATGCTACCGCGGAAGCACTTGCTTGACTGTACAAGGTGCATTTTCACATATGTACGCAAAATGTGCTTTCGTATTGTTCCTTAAAGAATAATCTTTTTAATTTTTTTTCAGGATCCCAGGGAGAAAATATAGCGACGGCGTCTCACAGAGAGATCGTGAACTTGCACGTTAGCAGAGCGCGGGGAAACCGACCGACCAGCACTGAGTGAAAAGATATTGCATACAGAGGCCGATGGCTCTGCATGGCCATCCACACGGCAAAGGTACAGTACTGCATATGTCTCACCAACATGCTCCAAACAGTCTGGAAGATGTTACAGGGAAAGAGGTCGACATTTCCATCTCCTCCACTCGTCTCGTGAAGAGTATTGCTTCATTACATTCCAAATTTAGCTCACGTTCAAGTCATTCAGCAGTCAGACACCAGGCTCAGACGTCTCTATTTAAAGAGTCTACATGCAATGCAAGAGCTGGTGTATGTGAGTGCGTGTGTGTGTGTGTGTGTGTGTGTGTGTGTGTGTGTGTGTGTGTGTGTGTGATAGCAGCTAAAAGAATACAGCTTACAAGCATTTACATCCAAAGGTTGAGGTTCAAACCAGCAGCTAAAAATCCTCTTGATTCGGAGATGCAGCTCTGTTGCTTTGTACATCGGACGCCTCTAAAGTGGCAAAATGGAAAGTTTGTAAACCTTGTCATATTTTTTGCATTTTTGGCTGAGTTTATATTAAAATAGCTATGGAATACAGATACAGGATGAAGTCACATGACAAATCCTCCCAGCAACACATTATTTAATTTACATTTAAATCAGTAAAAAAAAAAATGAATTTATCTAAAAACATCTGTCAGGTCAAATCACTCTTTATCTGTATTGGGATGTGCAAGTTGTGTTTTGTGTAGTAAGACTTTCATTGTGATTCTGTGTTTGTATAAAATGGGCCCACAAAGAAAGAGAAAAAGATTTACAGGCGGGAGTGCGAAGCTCACATTGTTCAAAGTAACCAAAAAGTGAGATGTAACCCTCCTCCGGTTGGGACCGCTCAACCTCAAACCACAAACTGAAAGCTGCACATTCAGTCTAACCACCGTCGAGGCGCCGGCTCTCGGTCCCCCGACCTCTTGTGACAAGTGACTTCTGGTCAGCATGGAGCGACCGAGTGAGTCATTCCAAGGCACTTGATGCTTTTCATTACCGTACACGATGAACTGAAAAATCAATACCTCTCATTTTGCTAATGCCCTTTTTCTCAAGGGTTAGAAATGCACTTAATGAAATGATAACACGTCGCACACTCAAGCGCTACTCATCAGGGTTTCAGACAGATACCAGCGTTGGTATGATGGTTTTAAAGTTGTGCACTCCGATGACATTGGGGACACTTCTGCCAAGTTTAAAGATGTGGATATTATGTTTTCCTTTTTTTAAGTTCCATGCAATATGACTGTTAATAAAATATATGCAATATGCAAATTGAAAGGTTTGGAGAAAAAATAAATAATACATTTTAATAGTGACACACGAATAAAAAAAAAAAACATGCTAGAGACAGAAGGCAAATCACTAAGCCTGAAAAGGCAAAACAACCCCAGTGATCTAAATGAAACGGACCAAATCACAGCACCGAGAGCACGTATAAGAAAAAGTCATTGTAACTAACCGAGAGGCCTCAACACAAAGTATCAAAACAGAGAAGTACAGGGTTCATATTCTAGCTAACTAAACTAACTACAGCCAAAGAAAAGTCCACCACCAGTCTGTGGTGTGATTGACTGAACAAGGTTACACATATACAGCCTGAGCTTCTCAGGCAGGTGAGGCGGAAGTGGAAACATTTCAGACCAATTTGACGTCTCGGGGACTCTCCGGCTGCCATTGGCTGCTGTGAAGTTGTAAAATGCCCTGTAAAACCTCCAACCAGACTTTGTAGCAGAAGAGGTATTGTTCCTGGAACGAGAGAGAGACAAAGACCACGTCTACGTTTTGGGAACTGTCTTTTTTTTTTTTTTAAAGCTTAAACTTCGAACTGTGGCACTGACCTTGGTTTGAATCATTCCGTGCCGCTGGAGTCTCATCTCCTTTACAATGTCGCTCACATCGATCTGAAGACAGAGAGAAAGAAGAGGATTTGGCACAACCAGAACATGCTGCTTTAGTTTATTTTTAATTATATCGATAATGAATTGAGTAGACACTTATCCAAGATAAATAATCATTCTAGCAACTGTATGAGGTTGTATCATAGAAGTATGTCCACTTCCTCCCACTATCCAGAAATGAAGCCAAAATATATCGGATATGAACGCTGCCATCTTGTGCCAGTTACGTCATTTGGAGGCTGAGTATGCTCAGTATGGATTGGAAGATGGAGCCAATACACACGCTCAACCAATCACGAGTCAGTCTCAGCCATTTTATAGCAAATTAATACCAAAAATGTTACATACATCAGTGTCGTAAAAACTACGAAAAATGACAAATAACATATTTTAGAAAAAATGACTTAACGTGGTTAGTTTGGTTCATGTTCTATCCAATAACATGGAGGAGGCAGGTTTTATGTCCTTAACCCCAGCCGTCATGTCGTCCATCTTTATATACACTCTAATTGTACTCATGCTCGTAAATTATTAACCATTTTAATTTAGCGTGTTAGCATAATATCATTTGAAAGTGAGCGTTTTGAGCTATTTTCTTTCAAGCTAAAATTAAGTATCGGACAAATGACAGATTTGACCCGATGAAGATGCTAGAGTCTAAAGTCAGGAGATCACCAAAGTTCTTGCAAACTTATGCCACCACACCGGCGTCTACTCACAGGTAAATCGTTCTCAATGAGACTGATGATAATGTCGGTACAGATGAGAACTCCCGTGCGTCCGATGCCGGCGCTGCAGTGAGCAGTCACTGGCCCCTGATGATGCACTGCCCTCAGGTAGCGGATGAAGCGCACCAGCTGCTCAGAGGAGTGTGGCACACCGTGGTCAGGCCAGTGCGTGAACTTCAGGTGATTGACAAAATGTGTCTCATTGGTCTGAAATGACGAGTCGGAAAAACATTACATTTGAAGTTCAGAGTATAAAACGATATTGCAGCAGGTCATTGACCAGACAGGCAGGAACTCCACTCCTACCTCTGTGTCCACCATTCGGATGACCTTAATGTGGAAGTACTCCAGGTGCTGTCGGTTCTCCAGGTGCAGCTGGTACCTGCCGGTGTCCAGGGGCACGCCCAGCTTCTCTGGCCAGTACTTGTGACACTTAATCCTTCCCCGCTCAAGCTCCTGGGTCATCATGGCGATGACGTCCGATTTGTTTTCCCAGATCATCTGCCAGAAGGCTGACACTGTGGAGGGCAGCGGGCCCTGGCAGGAGATGTAGAAGAACTCCTTGTCGCGGAATTGCATGCGGATGTAGCTGGCGTTGATGTAGTCCTGGTTCTCTCCAATGGCAACACGTGTTTTGTCGTCTATGACGGGAAAAGAGAAACTGCGTGAATTCAGGATTGGAACAAACTGCACTCCTAGAAGCATTCCCAATCAAACACCGTGTTTTCTCCATTTGATTTCTCCATTGATTTCTTGACCATCAACAACAAACACTGCCGCCTTGTTTCTCACCTAAAGCACATGATCTTGGAGTACTGTAAATAACACCAAGTAAACAGCTCTGAGGTCTGGAATTAGGTTCAACAAACAAGCGCTGTGAAGAAGTTTGTTGGTGATGAGAGGGGTGATAGACTAAAGGCTGTTAGGAATGTTGTTTTGGGTTACTCCCCCCAAACTCCTACGTGTGAAGTCAAGAAAGCCAGAGACTGGAAACCTGGCTTTCAAAAACAAATAGTGAAACGCAATTGATCCGACCATGTTCTTTTTTTCTGGACCACTGGCACAAATAGCATTTGTATCAGGCAGCATTTGTATCAGGCAGGGTCACTATCCTTTTCATCACACTCATGTAGCTCTGATCCGACTCTTTTCACCTCAACCCACTGCCGAACTGGACGTAAATGCTGATTATAGTATGTGTTTTTTAATCTGCGCGTTTCCCAGTGTAAGAACATCAAAAACAAGCGTTTGAAAGAATACGTTTTTTTTTACAATATTCAGCATTAATTCTATAGTTCATGTAGAAATCATTCACTCTACATAGTTTCAAACTGACTATGTGCAGTTTGATTGTTTTTACACTGTATATATTAGTTTTATTCCATTAATACTTTTCCATATTTTTCTATTCCTCACACTTAAGTATTGCATCTTACTCATTATTGCTTACTGATGCCTATTTTTAAAAAATTGCTGTTGTAATAGTTTAAACCTAAACCAATAGAGGATTATCTTGTATTATCTTATCTCAATTCGAGCGTTACACCCTATCACTGAATGCAAGTTTTTAGCAGAGTTTTTCCTTTCATCCGGTCTCTCTGTATTTACCCCCCCCCCCCCCCCCCCGACATTCATGGTGATTACACAGCTTATAATATGATTTGCTCCTGCTTTATTTATTAAAGATATAAATCCCACATAATTACAGGGTGGGTAATATAACAGATGACATCTATTTCATTATTATGTTCTTGGCTGAGTCAAAGCTAATTTGAAGTGCTGCACCACTGAAAAATTGATATTATGATTTGCTGTGCAGGACTAAGCAACTTGTAAACAAATATCTCCTCTACCATCATTAGAGGCCTTACAGTCATCTTGAAGCGGGCAACTGAGGAGCGTGCCAACAAACAGACTCTCCAATAAATGTCAAGTTAGAGTGTGTGTGTGTGTGTGTGTCTGCGTGTGTGTGTCCAGCCTTTAGGAGCACAGGGGTTTGAACAAAGGGAAAAAGTAGAAGGTAAGATTCTGCCAGAAGAACATTGTCTCTCAAACTTACATGGCAGGATGTCTCTGTAGCGGTTCTTATCTCTGTTCTCAGGGGCTTTTCCCACCACACAGTTGTCAGAGGGCTTCAGATGTTCCAGAGCCTGAAATACAACTATAAGTTATTGTCTGTGTCTGTCCATAAGAAAATCTATTAGTAATGATTGTGCATCTAAGTGTGTGTCTGCCTGTCGTTTTTGCAGCTTTCAGCTTGGTGGAAGGATGTGGAATGGGAAATTTAACTGATTTTTAGGTGAATAATTCATGAATCTTGATTGAACATAAAACAATTTGGACACTGGTATTGTCTGTGCTATATGATGCAGCTTGATTGGATTTCAGGGCCCTGGTGAGCCTCGGTTCTTTTGAACCATACACACCATGAACTCTTTGACCAGTTCCTGCTGGTCCACTTGATGCTGCAGAATCTGGATAAGAGCTTTGACTCTTGACCCTGCATACTGGCTGCTCCTCGCTGGGCTGATGAGAGCTAAACTGGCCAGTTCCTCCTCTGACACTATGGGTGGGCCTGAGGATAGAAGAGAGGAAAAATGGAGGAGGGTGAGGTTTGTTTGTGCGGCTCAGCATAGATTAAGAGTTTAACACATTAGCACAACAGCATGAAGGGACAGACACCTGTTTGGGGTGAGGTTGTTTCCTGTTGGCTGGCGTCAAATACATCATCATCTTCTTCCTCGCTACTCCAGCCGTCTGACTGGAGTTTCCGGATGTCTTTGCAGGACTGGTCCAAGAGTTTAGTCACAATATGTTTCCTGGGGGAGTCAGGGGGCAGGGGTGAGACCAGACCATTTTTACTCTTCGGAAGGAGGGGATGAAATCATGCAAGGCTGAGCTTCCTGTCCCTGCGACTTTTCCACCTAAAATACAGTATAGACAAGAGGCTAAAATATCTGCTTGATACTCAATACTTTTCTTGTTTTTAAGCTATAGAGAATGCTACTATTATATTTCCTAACTTTCACGCTAGTTTTTGTCTCATTGGGGTTCTCCATTGGCAACAGTATGTTTTATTTATTGCTCTCTGCTGCCTTCATGTGGTTAGGAGGGGAACTCCAACAAACCAAAGGAAAAGCAAGGGGATGAGGGTAAAACAAGAAGAGGAGTAGTTTGGGAAGTTACTACCTGTCAGAAGCTCCATGCAACATGTCAGTGACATTGAGGGACGGGCAGCAAGCTTGATGAGAGGGGGTGCTGTTACAGCTCTCCTGATCCACAGACTAGCAGCAACAGACGAGAGGAGGAGCGAGATGTTAGTAGTAGATGTTATTACAGAGGTAAAGAGGGGTGTGATTGAATCAAAACAGAGGAGCAGATCAAAATGATAACTCTATTCATGTATTTGTGTGTGAATGCTTGATGTTGTGGATGTTACCGGTATTATTTCAGGCTCGTCTGTTACAATAGTGAGTCGGCGCGGTGGAGGCGGTGGTGATGTTAGGACAACAGGTGTTTCTTTAATAACAGGAGATGATGTCACCTCTGAAACAGCAAATATGCACATTAACCAGGATAGAATTTAGTGGAGGGAATCAATTTAGGTGCAAATCCAGATCATGGGTTGGAAACAGTTTATTTTTAATATTACGTTTTTCCTGATTTCCCAGAAAACAATTATTAGATCTTGTTGAAATCAGGCATGTTAAGGGGACTGATATTTATGACTGTGTACAATTTGGACTGTTGGGTCTTTGGCAGAGGTTTGCACCCATGAGTGACATTCAAGTGTAAACGTCTGATTCAAACCGCATTTTCAGTGCATTTTCTAAGTAATAACGAATAAAAGGTTAATCGATTTTATTTGAAGTCTACAGTTTTGTATTCAACATCCACTCTCACAAATATTCATGATAGTAGGAAAAACAAGGAGATCATACCAGGCGGGTGCTCAACCGGCCTCTTCACCATGACGTCGGGTGAAGAGCGAGTGTCAGAGGCCGGTTGCTCAGCTAAAATAGCCTCAGTCTGAGAAGACAGGTTGGGCGGTGGGGTTGACTCGGAGTAGGTCAGTGGTAGGATGTCTCTGCAGATGGTGAGCTGCACGCTGCCCTCGGCTTTACGCAGGATGTCCACCACCTTACTGTGGCTCAGGCCTGAAACAATCACACCGTTCACCTGGAACATAATCAGTAAGGATCAGGGTTTTTCCACTACAACAGTTTATAAAACAGTCAGAAGTTATGATGGATGGTTACCTCTAATAAAATATCTCCCACTCTCAGCCTGCCATCCTGCTCGGCCACTCCACCCGAGCAGATTTCCCTAACTCTGAGCATGGTGCCGTTTGTTCCTCCGACCAAAGCAAAGCCAAAGCCTCCTCCTTCTGGTTTTGAGAACTCTACTTGCATGATGCAACTCTGAAGGAACAAAGAAGCAGGCAGAAAAGGGAAAAAGAGCAAGAGTTTTGAGGATTCAGCAACAGAGGAAAATAGGCTCAGATCAGGACCATCTTATGCAGAAAAATACCATACCACAGATATCCTAAAACAACCAGGTGTAAAGAAAGCCTGACACAAACATGCAGACAGTGACCTCCACCGCCCCAGCAATGAATGCATTCGCAGATTGACACACAGTAGACTCATGTTACAGTGTACGTTTCAGCAGACTCTTCACAAGATGTCCAGATAAAGGAAAAGAATCAATAGAAATGGAAAGAGACGATAAAAACGAGTGAGTTCTCGAAAAAGAAGGTCAAAGATTGATAATGTGCTCAGAAACTTACGTCTTGTTCTTGGCTGAGAGAGAGACATCGGAATTTAGCAGCAGTCCTACACACAACTTCAGCTGTAAAAAAAACAAAGCAAAAAAACCGAGAGGAGTAAGAATGAGTCAGTGACCAGTGCAGACTAAAAAACTCCCGTTGTTGCATCCGATATTAAAAATATTGATCAGGCTATGAGAAAAGTGAGGTAATTGTTATTAAGGGGTAAAGCCTTCAGTTCGGTCCTTAGATAAAAATGAAAATTCTCTTCGGTACCATCTCCATCCTGGCATCCATTACAGCCGAGGCAATTTCTGAAACAGACACAACACACACCAACCTCCCACCTCTTCGGCCATTTTGAAAGAGATGTGTTGATAGGTGCGTCTCTTGTATGACATGTGAACAAGGTTGGTTCTTTTCAAAGTGACCCTCTCTACTGTCCCTTACCGCTGCATGCACTGTCACCAGGCAACTGAGCTACCTGCCCTATAGACCACCAACTGTATGGCACTGTCAGTGTGTGTGTGTGTGTGTGCGCGTGTGTGTTTGTGTGTGTGTACGACGCCTTCAGCTGTGCAGTTCAATACACCAGTGGGGGGCCAGAGGCTTGGTAATTATTAATCCTGTTGTGAGAGCCCAGGATCTGTCTGTCAGCATTCAGATCTCCCACACACACAAACACATACACACACACACACACAAATACACATACGCATGCGCACACACACACGCACGCATACACACAGCTGCAAAAAGACCTATCCTTCAGCACCGAGCTCCGGCTTCACACAGACAATGAGACAACAAGCAAACGACAGAGAGGGAACCAGTTATGCTGCTGATAGAACATGCTGATGGAGAGAGTTCGGAGGAGATGGAGAGAGGGAAAGGAGAGGGAGAGAGGAAAATAAACTCACCCTCTTCAGTGGGGGAGTCCTGATCTGGAGAGACGGGTTCTTCAAAACGAGTGAGGGACTTCCTTTCCTTTTTCCAGTCAAACAGGCCTACAAACGAAAAGTTGTTTAAGGCCTTATACGTCCACAGACAAGTAATTTCCTGTCTTCACAGAGCTCTAATACTTTCTGGTAATGATTGAACTTCTGTTCTCATAGTTGAGCACAAACATATCTGGTTTCTAGGTGATCCTTCAGTGCATATAACGACCAAACTGTCCTGTTTATCCTGGGGTTAACTCAGCCGTGCATAAATCCTTCAGAGCTTACCGTTCCACTTAGCCCTGGGGGTCACCGGCTGGTCTTCTCTGTAACAGACACAATCAATCGAAGTCATTCACAGAATTAAACACACATCTCAGTGTTTTAGCCAGTGAGGGCACATACCTGATGATCTTAAGTTTGACTTTACGAGGCGCGATCTCGCACGCTTTGACCGCATCCTCGAGGGTCATACCAAGCGTGCACCTGCCACAGATGTAGATGATTTTGTCATTGGGTTGGACGCTCCCCTCCTCACTGGCTGGGGAGCCTGGCACCACCTCCAGACAGTAGATACCCTGCCATTTGCTGCCAATGCCCCCAGTCAGCTTTATACCTGGGGTGTGCGCACACAAAGACCCAATTCAGTGCAAATTATTGACACACCCTAATTTACGGTGTCTTTAAAATGTCAGACAGCGTGTGTCGCACCGAGCTGTCCAGAAGTTGTCTTGTGCAGGACAATGTCGGGCAAGTTGTCGCAGGAAGGCGGGGCCACCAGGTTTGTCACCGCCCTCCCCAGGGTCATACTCAGTCTTCGCGGAGATGACCTGAGGATCGTCATGGCATAATCGTCTGCCACACGGGTAACATCATGCCCGTTCACCTGGAGACAGATGAGAGGTTAGGAATTGCGCACAGTCAACTAGCCAAGCATCAATATACAACTCACAATGAGGAGGATGTTTTTGCTATTTTAACATGCCAGAATACACGATTGGGTGCATGTGTGTGTTTGCACGTACAGTGACGAGCCTGTCTCCTGCCCTGAGTCGTCCATCTGCCTTGGCTGGGTTGTCCAGTATCTCCTGTATGTAGTAGCAGTTGTCCAGTTTGCTGCGGGTAATGGTGAAGCCAAAGCTTCCACTCCTGGACTTGGTCAGAATCACTGTCATTTCAAACTCTTTGACCCTTCCCTAACAGTCAAGACAAAGACACAATTCATGTACTAAATAGATATACAAAAATGCAACAAGAATAATTCCTTAATCTACTGTGGATGCCTGTGTCCACAGTCAAATTCTCGCTGTCTCTACATATTTGGATTGTTGCGAGTTACAGAAGTTTCCTTGACACAAAATATTCAATTTTATGCCAGTGTTTCAAAGAAGTTACGTCAATGAACCAACAATTTTAAAGGCCTATCTTTAGCATTTCTTAGCAAAGTTGAAAAAGTGAACCAGAAAGCCAAGAAATGTCACTTGCCTTTCTTCGACTCTCTTCCTCTTCCTCATCCTGCTCATCATCCTCATTCTTGTATTCCCTCTCTTTCTTCCCTGGCTCTCCCCTCAGCTGCATGTGGCTCTGGGCAGGAGCAGGCAGCACTGTGGGTGGCAGCGTGGGAGCAGGCGCACTGACGCAGTGAGGCACAGAGGGGATGATCTGGGCTGTAATGGGGGTCTGTGGTGGAGCAGGAGGCTGGGGTTGAGGCGCCACAGGCCTGCTGCTCTCGGAAAAGGCTATGTAGTGACTCTGAAGGATTCCCTGCTGGATCGGGTGATGCTTGGCTTTCGGCGGCTGCGTTGTGAGTGGCTGAGATGGTTGGGCCAGTGTGCAGGTGGTCGGGGTGTCAGCTGAGAGGCCGAGGGATGGGATGGTGGTGGCGGAGAGGTGGGGGCAGAGGTTTGGATTCTGAGAGCTGAAACCTGATGAGCTGTCAGAGTTTTGAGAGCCTGCTAGGTTGGTTGTCGGGTTGTGAGTGGCAAGACTGGAGGGCAAGCTGTGAGGAGGCTCCAGGGTGGAGCTGATGGTCAGGTACTCTTCATCTGCCATGATCGTCAGCCCATTTCCCACGAGGCAGTAGGTCACACTTCCATCTGCCTCCTCTCTGACTCCACTGCAGATAAACAAACAGTGCATAGTGTAATTCCTGTCTTTATTTTAAATGGTGTGCTTGACACGGAGGACCAGCAGGAGCTTTGATTGAATCTTTCCCTCACCCTACCAACAACAATGCAGCCTATCCCAGCACACTTTGTAAATGTTTTGCTGTCACATTTGTCAAACGTCTTACTACTAGAGACAAAACATGATGGAAACCTTAAATATTAAATGAGGAGAGAATTTACATGGAGATAGAATACAAATTAGCATAACATTCCTCTTAAAAGCATAATAAATATCAACCCATAACAAGGAAATATAATTATTACTTCAAATGAAACTATATCGGCAGTTATCATAGTACATACCTCCACCAGAGTATCACAGGGTAAACATATAGAGACCAACAATTTACGACTATGGTCAATTTAGAGTCTCCAATTCACCTCCAATTCAATTCAACTCCAATCTGCATGTCCCTGTATGCATACTTCAAACAGCCTACTGCTGATTTTTAAATGTGAAATGCAATAATATGTGCTAGTTTTCTACATGTGATACAGTACCTGGCATACACAGAGTTCGAAGCAGTCTTGGGACAGACGTCCATGAGTATCACGGTTGAACTTGAAGTTGTTGCCACCTCCTCTCCCTCGTCCTTTCTCTTCTTCCTTCCTCCTACTTCCTGTTGGTCATCTGGATTCCTAGTGGTCGGTCGCGACTCCGTTGGAGCTGGTGGAGAGCCAGAGGTTTGTGAGGCAGGTGAGGTGGGCGATGCCGGTGAGGCTGGCGAGACTGGGGACGGAGGCGACGTGGGTGATGGGGGTAAGCGAGGAGTTGATGGAGGAGTTTGGTTGACCTGCACTTCACAGTCCAGATTCTCCGGCGGTGCTGGAGCTGCAAGAGGCTCTGGGTTTTTCTCTGCTGTAATGGTCACATCTTCGTCCTCGGTGGGGGCTTGTTTCTGGATGGGATTGTTGAATTCATACTGAAACTTCAGGAGCTGGCTGTAGTCCTCTCCTAGTCTGATATCCAGAGAGTGGGATCGAGCCTCACGGGTGGATGCAGGAATCTACAGAGTCAGAAAGGAGGTCCAACAATGTGTTAGGGTCACTCAGCCGAACTTAAGTGGTTGTTTTCTTTTGTATTTGTGCATTAACAGTAGGTGTACACACGGAGCTCACCAGTGTGTTGCCATCTGCATCATATAGCACTCCAGGACCTGGTCGACAAATTAGCAGATGAACTTCAGACGGAGCTCCACGCAGCAGGAACAGAACCCTCTGAAACAGCACAAGAAAAAGTGGGTCCAGGTATTACTCACGTTGTTGGGACCTAAATCTATTTACACAGTCAAACGTGTATTCCTTATTGAGACAGAAATCAAGTTCCCAGGATGAAAACCATTCAACTTTAAAGTGAAGTCCTGTTTTTATGGTTAGGGTAAGGTATATGGCTATGTTGTGGCACCATCTGACCTCAAGGCAGACTCACAATGTGCCAATCCATTTAACTGCTGTACGATTTAAAGGCTCCGTTGTAGTTCCTTGGCAGTACACGAAAGGTTAAAAGACACATCAAATGCTATGACACAACCAACGTGCTATTTCCAGTACTATGGGATTAAAGGATTAGTGCACTAAATAACACGGCCAAGATCTTAAGAAACACCAGGGTTCAAACTGTTGCTAGCACACCTCCCTGCCAATTCATGATTATCATTTATCCACAGTTGAAACCACCTACTGTGCTGCCATCAGGGCCCAAAGTCTGAAGGGTTTTAAGGTTGTGGTTTACACCTTGTAAACCAGGCTAATAGTTTTCGAACGCTTTTTTAAGTCAATGCTTCAAAGTTAGAAAAACGATCTAGAGAAAAACCACAGCAGTACTGTTTATGAATGTGGTTGTTAATTCACAGGTGGAAGTACGTAAAGGATTAACAATCATTCTAAAATATCCCACCTGGTAAGAGAGGTCCTTCAGGGGCTCCCTGTTGACGGACAAAATGACGTCCCCCTCTCGCAGCAGGCCACTCTCCAGCGCCGGCTGACCCGGGAACAGGCGCTTGATGCGGACGATGGTAGCTTGGTCCTGCCCCGAGTGAAGCTGTGAGATGTAAAAGCTGAAGCCGAGGCCGGATAGGCTCTTCTTTAGCACAACTTCATGTGTGTTTTCTGGGAAAGGGAAGAGATGTTGAGGTGATGTGGGGCATTAATGTGTGTGTTGCATCATCATTATTCTGTAAATGTGAGTTCAGATTTGCAACATTGTGATTTAAAACAAACAACTAGTGCAGTGTTCTAGTCCTACTTTGAACTTGCTTAAGAGGAAGTGATTCTATGAATGTTGCTTCCACGGTGGAGACCAGTACCCGCAACACTTGTCTGTGTCAATGCGATATGGTGAAATACAAGTAATACAATTATCAAAATGATCTGGCGGGACAGATTTTATTGACGACAGTCCCCACTGACTGCTACAGGGCGCTGGTTATTGAAACTTTATTGATAAAAAACATATTGCATGTCCAAATTGCATAAACCATGGCACTGCACTTTCCTGGTCAATTAACAAAACACATACCAAGTGTGAAGCCGATAAGATGAACGGTTCAGGCGAAGTGCATTCCATTTACAGACAGACTACGTTTGTGGAATTTACTTCTTATAAGAAGTAAATTTGTCCCATTTCTTTGTACTAGCTCCAGTATAGTTTAGGAATTAAGAAACTATTCCTTTAACTAAGCTGAACAGGCAGCTTCAAGGTTTCAGCACACGCTGTCTCGGGGGACTGAGGCATCGTCAGACTCTGACAGCTACCACAATGTAGCTGTCAGATGACTCACAGTCACCTCTTGGCTATATGTGCGAGTGTTTGTGTGTGTGTTAGTGTGTGTGTGTGTGTGCATGCCGCTGTCTATCTTCTCTTTTATTTTTTTTTCCTTTTGTGAGTGTATCTGCCCCTTCATCTCCCCTCTCACCATCCGTCACAAAGCTGTAGTCCTTGGCTCGACCACTCAAGGTCGTTTCCATGGAGACCTCGGTCCTGGGGGGCTGCGTGTATGAGCGACTGTGGGCTAATTGGGGGCAGGGTGAGTCAAATCTGGGCTCCAAGATTATCGTGGGCTCCCTCTCCAGCAGCAGGTTCACCACCTACGGGGGAATAGGATGCAAACACACACACAATAGTGTATTGCAAAAATGATACAGTTACAGTACATTCTTATATATGATTTACAGTAGCTCAGTAACTGAAACTACTTCAGTGAGGTTATTCAAGAATTGATTCCTGGTCACAGAAAATCTATATTTACTGAGGATGGGAAATAGGACCAGAACGAGACTTGAGGCATAAATCTCAGCGAACTCTTTGTTTGGATACACAGCACAAGATATGTTGTTCAAAGCAGTTTCTCCTGGAGATGACAGTCACACTGTACGGATAATAATCATATATTATCACGATCATATTTCATGCCAATGTTTTTTAATCCATGTACATGTTTGCATATGTTTGTGGCCATGCGCATGTGCGTGTATGTGTGTGTGTGTGTGTGCATACCTCCCCAGTCCTTTTCAGGCACTCGACAGCCTGATGGTGACTCACGCCCCTCAGGTTGGCTCCGTCAACCTCCAGCAGTCTGTCACCTGTCATATGCACACACGCAAATCTCATCATCATTAGCGACATCAATACATAAACGTTTTTTATATGTGCAAGTGCGTGTGTGTGTCATGTGTGTGTGTATGTGTTGCTAACGGGCACGTCAACAAATTCAACAGTCGCTCCTGCTCATTGAAGCATGAACACAGACACATCAATGCTCCAGCGGAACAGACGAATACAAATAACTGACAGAATAAACAAAGCATGACTATAGAAAAAAAGCCTTGAGATCAGCCTGACTACTCCTTTAAGTACATATTTGCACAAACTCAAACCGTCAAAAAGACTTGTTTGTTTCTGGCAGCCACCTGATAACATGTTTACTTGAAAAATAAAAAGATAATCATACCAATCTGAATGCGTCCGTCCTGCTCTGCAGCGCCCCCTAGCACCAGACTCTTGATGTAGATGCCTCCATATCGCACGTTGGTGTTTATTCCTCCCTTTTGGCAAGAAAGATTACAAACAGCTGTCAGCGTCACTAACGACCTTGAATAACCGCACCACTGACTCCATTGGGAATGATCCATGTTGCCTAGCGTTCCTCCCTTGTTACCTACTGGCCTTTCCCAGTTAGTCCCTTAAATCACTTCTCCTGCTTGTTTAGTTACAGCGAGGAGCAGAGAAAACGATCAGAAACAACCTAAACTCCTTTAGAGAGAGTGAAATGACGTAAGCTCCATTGAATCACTCACAGCAACGCTGATGCCGAGACTGCCACCGCTCTTCATCAGCTCCACCATGATCTGCTCGCTGCTCCTCAGACTAATGACTGAGGGAGACCTGGAACACAGATCCTGAAAAATAGCAAGAAAGAGGTAAACAGTAAAAAAAAAAAAAAATAAGATTTAGATTTTAAAAGAAATGAATGAGGTGAAGATTGCAGTTGTTTTCAGGACTACTCTGATGCATGGCAATGACAACAAACTTTATCACATTAATCAGAGCTCTTAATCCATTTATCAATTAGCACTGGCTGAAGACTTATCAGCTCTGACCACATGTTGAATTGTTCTGTGGAAACAAAGTCACGTATCGGGAACTGTTGCTGTATCTGAGAGCTGGCTCTGACCTGGGCGTCGTGTATTCTCACGACAGGAATGTGAAGTCTCCTGTTCTGCTTTGGGGTCGCCATGGTGGACATACTGATGGCCTCCTCCAGTTCCTCCACGACCTGGCGGTACTCTGTGCCGCTCAGGGTGGTCTGTGACCCGAAGCCTTTCTCCAAAGCCAAACCCATTGTGCTCTGACTCACGGAACTCCTAAGGTCCCTCAGAGTCTCTGATAGGAAAACAACTGGACGTCAGTATGTGTGTCACATGATTGAAATTGATTACTTCCAGCAAGACGATCGTTTTCAGCTGTTTATTGGTTGGTTTCTAAGCAGAATTATGCAAAAACAGATTACGTTAAAATTTAGAGAAAGGATGCAGTATGGATCAGGGAAGAAGCCGTACAAATTTGGTGCGGATCCAGGATTTTGCGAGCTAGAGCGGGTTTTGTTTTTTGTTTTTACATCTTCACTGATTTCCCAGGGAATAATTCATAAATCTTGATTAAAAAAAAACAGGGTTATAAGGGGAGTGGAGGTTAACTGAATATAAGGGGGCTATTGGGCCTTGGCAGAGGTATGCACATGAATGTTAACATAACTAAACTTTTCAGACAGTGCAGGCAGCCATGAGCAGATCTTACGTTTAGGCTGGGACACAATGAGCTCCACCTCTTCAGGGCTGTTTTGTAAGATGGCAGCAGCGTCACTGAATGTCACTCCCTCCAAACTAATCTTGTTAAGAGAGATGAGACGTCCACCTGAAAGAAAAACAAACCAATCATTATAAAATCCTTGTTGTCGGTTCACGTGTTAAGCTTCAAAAAGCCAGCATCTGTGTCGCCAGTTCTCATGTGATGCTGCGGCTCCTTACCGTGTTTGATCCGTCCGTCTCTGTCTGCAGGCCCGTCAGGCACAATGGAAGCTATGAAGAGCCCAAGGTCAAGTTTACCCGTGTTGTCCTCTCCCACGATCACAAAGCCTGAAACAGGAGCAGAGAGGAAGACAAAAGTCTCCTGTTAACGAATCAGAACATGTGTCGCTCTGCTCATTCATTTAAAATCACAGTTCGGTTTGATAAACTCACCGAAGCCCAGTTTGGGATCTTTCTTCAGTGTCACACAGACTATCTCTCTCTCTGGTTGGGTCCTGGTTGGTGTGTCCACTGCAAAGTACATGTAAGACAAATGATAAATAGGCCACTGTAAATGTATTTATATACTGTATATTCTTATGTGGTTTATATTTTTTTCAGACTTTTTTACATTCTTTGAATTCCAAATCCCCTACTCCTTACGTGTTGGACAGTGGTATAAGACCTCCCTTTTCACTTTCTTTAACATCGTGCGATCAGGCTTTTTTTTACATTGTCACTGATTACCCAGGGAATATTTCATGAATCTTAATGAAATGCAATTTTAGAGGACTTCTGTTTTTACTTGTGTGCAATTGTGCAGTTTGGTTGAATTCAAGGGGATTGATGGGCCTTGGTGGAGGTATGCTCTCTACTGTGTGCCACTCTAGATTTCTGTGTGTGTTTTCTGAAAGGAGATGAGTTTAGGTATCCACCTCGTATGGAGAAAGAGGCGTCAGATTCCTGCTTCTGTAGCGAAACACTGGACATCCTCCTGGGATTCGGCTCTGGAGCGCTGCAACGCATGCAAAAGGAAATTTAGCCAATCTCTGTCACTACTTTTTCTGTAATAACAACATGACTGTTAACATCAACAAGTGCTACCTCCAACACTGTTGATCCTTCATGTCCCTGAGCTCTCCTGTTTCAGGGGGCTCTTTGTTCAGCTCTCTGCTCATCTCTCTCCTCATCTCTCTCTGCTGGCGGAGGCGAGCCTCCAGCTTGGCCGTCAGGTCATCACAGGACTTGGAGAGGTCTGGTTGACCAGGGCTCATGCCTACATGGTTCAACATGCCCTCCGAGCAGGATATCCGCTTCAGGTTCAAGTTGCTAACCCCGTAGACGGACATGTACTTGTCCAAGTGTTCATCTGGAGAAACAGAAGATGAAGCTTGACTGTAACTCTCGAGTGCTTATTTCAATACCAATCTGCACAGTCACTAAACTGTTCCCACCTGGTATCATTGTGTGGTTAAGTTGTCGTGACGTCATCTCGCTGTGG
Organism: Platichthys flesus; assembly: GCF_949316205.1. Taxonomy (NCBI): domain Eukaryota; kingdom Metazoa; phylum Chordata; class Actinopteri; order Pleuronectiformes; family Pleuronectidae; genus Platichthys; species Platichthys flesus. Next base: position 11,615,337 of record NC_084956.1, read on the forward strand.
AACTTGTGCTGTGCTGAGCAAAGGTTCAGGAGGTACTGTGCTATTGTTGTGCTCTCTGTAATAAAACTGTGCTTTTTCCCACTGGGCCCGCCGCACTCGATTATCAGTTTACGCCGCTGGAAGACAGACATCGTACATTTACTTTTAGCTTCATGCCAAAATGATTAAGACACAGAAAACTCTGAAAGAGATGCCACTCATTCTTTTACCCCAGTGGATATGGAGTCAGTTTCCCTCCAGAGGAAACGCCTGATGACGGTGCGCATGTGGTTCCTCGTCTCGTACACAATGATGCCTTTGACACAGATGCCCAATACCAGCTCTCCCACCAATGGCCTTTTCTCTCTCCCCACACGGTGGAATATTACCCCATACTCAGGTATCTGCTGGGCAATCTGAGAGGCACACAGTTTTAAATGTAGCTTCTTCTAGCAAGCTTCCCAACTACAGGGAGTGTAACAGTAGGAGTGCCGTCAAAATCAAAACGAACAGTAGTTACTATTTCATGAGTTAGGCATTTTTAGAAACGAAAAATGGCAATGGACAAAGTGGGACACTCGATTATGGAATCTGTTCTTGTGTGAGAGGATGCATTTGCAGTCTAGCTACCTTTAGATACTCTGTTTCTGCCTCTTCGGGCAGCATCTGGGCATGACTTGCATGTAGTCTTGGCAGCTCCTCCTTGACAGTGGGCAGGGCCAGCTTCTCCAGCATCCTCGAGGACACATAGTGCTCTGGCTGGTAATAATTCTTGCCGTACAACTGAAAAAGAACCAAGCACGCCGCTGTGACACGCTCTCATAGATGATGCTGGTACTCAAAGATAGAAGGTTATTTTTCGATCGTTTTTTGATCCTTGGTACCTCTGACATGTAATCCCCAAACTCCGCCTGCAGAGCGAGAGCGGCGAGGAACAGGCCTGTCTCCTCATTGCAGTTAAGCCTGTCCTCCATGATATCCTTACGCAGCTGTAAGTAGTACTGGTGCCGAGTCAGTCTGTGCCTACGACGTGGGGAAAAAGATGAAGTGAAAAGCAGCAAAGGTTTTTTGGAACAAGGTATAGTAGAACTCCAAATAGTTTGACTGTACTTACAAAACGAAGGATATGTCATCAACGAAAAACTTCACGCGAAGAAAGACCGAAAAGGAGGATATCTGCCCTTTTTTCCAACTGTCTGGTGCAACTTTGGAGATTTTTGTTTCATGGTCCAAAAAGAAATACTCATCATCTGCAGAATAAAAAAGGAGGAAACTTCTAAAAAACAGCGAAAAAGCTGTAAAGCTTTCACCCCTTCAGGCCAGTTGAAAGGGCATCATTTTTGTTGGATTCTAAATATTTTGAAATGATTTATAATTTGCATGTTTTTGAAGTGCAACGAATGCGATCAAGGTTATAGGTTCCATGTAGTATGTCCCTTACCATCTAGGAAGGCAAGACCAAAGTAGAAGTGCTCCACCAAGTTTGCATGAGCCACCACCATGTCAAACACATCTCTTGCTTTGGACTTAATGTCACAGCGGACCACCACGCACTGTCCATTAGGCAGCACCACAGTCAGCTCTCTCTGAGACGAACATGAACGGCCCTTTCTGGACTGTGATGTACGAGCACAAACACACTGACACACATGCACATAGAAAAGACCGCCTAACAACATTCACATGCATGCACCTGAATATATAAAACACTGCACATGCATTTATGGGAACAGACGTAGTTTAGCATGCAGTTAAAGTTAAAAATTGTGTAAAAAACAGTTGTACATTAAAACTGATCAGAAACAGATAGAAGCAGAGGAAATCATGAACTTACCACAATGGATCCTGGAAGCTCGAGAACAGTTTGTTGCTCGTCTGGCATTCTTACGAATTCAGGACCCAAAGCCTGACAAATAAACATTCAGAATACAAATGTTAGAAGCAGCAACACAATCGACCTTTATGCTTCACGAAAATCTCCACTCCTAAAATACTGTATTAAAGCATCCCTACCGCAGAAGCTATACTTGCAATCCAGGTCAACAACACACACGGTTACAGCATTAATATATCTCTGCACCCACCTTAGCTTTCCTCTGGCTCAGGCTGAGTGAGGACTCGCTGAAGGTGATAGAGGGACTGTGAGATCTGCCTGATATTTTGGGAGAGACGTCATGGTGGGGGCTCCTACCAAGCCAACTGCTGTTGCTGTCCCTGTGACGAACCCTCCCGCGAGGGAGTCTGAGAGGAGAGGAGAGGAGAGGAGAGGAGAGGAGAGGAGAGGAGAGGAGAGGAGAGGAGAGGAGAGGAGAGGAGAGGAGAGGAGAGGAGAGGAGAGGAGAGGGAGGTGGGGGAAGGACAGACGAAGGGAAAAGTGAGTTGGAAAATTTAAACTCTGAGACAATGTCAAGTCCGCCTCAAAGTTAGAACGGACAATGAGGGGAACGTGAACAATGGATGGAGTTGCCTCTGCTGACACGCACATTTATATATACAATTACTCTCTTCAATCTACAGTACTGACAGTTACCATGTCCACATGTAGAGCTATATTCCCATGTTAACCATATTAAGACAATAGAATAAGGCTCTGCCTTGTAAACAGCATTTTCTGATTAACCTGAATAAGGTCATACTTAAAATAACCAATAACTAAAAGTAAAGAAGTGGAGCATTATAATATAAATCGCATTATATGGATATGTATACGTCTTAATTGTATTATAACGTCCTAATGGAGTTTTCGCAGCATTTTGCAGCATCTACATGTTCAGTAGTTTCAAAATGCTTGGTGTCAACATGTAAACAACAAGTGCAACATGTGCTCTCTGACATGTAAACAAAGGAATCTTCTATCCGCAACATATGTTAACATCATCAATATACAAACTACTGTCTTATTCAATATAAGGTCAACAGTCGTAATATTGCTGTCCATGTGACCATAGTCAATGTATACGGGTGTGTAAATATACGGGATACCTGTCCAAAGAGGAATGGTACAATGGTGTGGGAGAGCTCCTAGGTCTTTGTCTCCAAGGTCTCTGAGATAAACTCCCTTAAATCACACATAAAATGAGCACATTGTCAGAATAAGCACATTCGTGTTGGGGCAAATACATTAAGTATAACAATTTACATTTAATAGCTCAGGATTAAATCCCACATCATAGTTTAGGAATTTACTAATTAGATACACAAGACAAATCATTATGTCAGCCATCTTTCTACCATTCTGGGCCTTTTTTCAAATGTCTGTTCTCTTTGCGTACCTGACTTTGAGTCAGAGTCTGTCGAGTATCTTCTCCCTTCAGGACTGCCCTCGCTGGCGTCTGAAAATGGCCCTCTCTTCCCTGTCAAGCAGGTAAGAGATGACAGATGACAGCCATGTTTGATTTGTGTCCGTCTCGGTGCTCTACTGAGATGCTGAGGCATTTGGACGGAGCTGAGGCTTTAGCTTGGAACATTCACATTCAGTAGCTGATTATTGGCTCTCACAGGACCCTAATCCTGGGCTTGCTTTGGGTTAAGATTTTAATCCTGTTGACCTGTACTGTACACTATCTTGAGTCAAAAGGCAATGCAGGTAGCTATTTTATGTAGGTGATAGTTTCATTTTTACAGATTTGTTTATTACGCCGAAACTAAATGGAAATAATAGAGAAAAACAGGATAATCCCATGCAATACATATAAAACAAGCTTATTATTATGTTGCCAAATATCCCAGGATTAGAGATGAAGCTGTGGAAATTGCACTAGTATCATCCCTGTTTCTTTTTGTAATATCACTTGTACTGGACTCACCGTGAAGTCTCTCTCTGATCATCTGGCTCCTGCCACTCAAAGGGATGTTACTGTCTGGCAAAGAGCCTCCATGGTCCATCTGGAAGAGAGGAAACCACCACTAGTTTAAGTCATCTGTGGTTGTTTTTTGTTGTCATTCCTAATGCATCTAATGCAGTACGGCTTCAAACAAGCTGAGGCGCTCACAGATAGCTAGACTCACTGATTCATGAAAAACCTCCTCCACCAGCTGTCGGATGACTTTGGTGGGCGACGGCAGGACGGAGGCTTTGTGCTGAGATTCGCAGGCTTCCAGGATGGAGTTGAGGTTGACCCTGCGGTGGGCCAGGTCCTCACACATGCTGAGGAGGAGGCTGTTCAGATGGTCACTCAACTGGACTGGCTGAAGTGAATGCACGTGGAGAAATAAGTATAACTGAGGCGTGAGACTCAGATGACAGTATATCAAATATTACAGCAATTTACGGGCATCCCACCTGATTTTGAGGTAGGTGAAAATCAACTGACCAGTAGAGAGTCATTCCCAGTGAATACACCAGCATCTGTGCAACAAAATGACCTGATTAAGCACAGAGCTAATATTGCTAAAATGAGTAATTGCTATTAAATATGTCCAACAAGGAGGTTCTGTTTACGTCTTCATTCGTTTTTTTGTCTGTTACTAACAGGATAACATAGAAACCAATGGACGGATTATCACAAACCTTGGTGGAAGGATGTGATACGGGTCATATGTGTCAACATTGTCTTTGATTTCTCAGAGAGTATATATATATATATACGTAAAGAAAACAATATTCTTGATATATCCAAATGTCAATTTTTTTGTAAACAAGTTGATATATGCTGCAGCTTTTAAAGCCTTTTCATTCCTCTATCTCTGGGTAATATAAATAGTAAATGTTGCAATTATAATTGAATGTTATAATAACAAAGCATTTGATTTCTTTCCTGTATGGAAAGTTATTTCTGAATTTTTTCAACTCGATTTCATAACTTTGGTTGCTGAAGGGCAGAATCAGGGGCAGATTTTCCTTTGCTCAGCCACTAGATGGCGAAATTATACTTTAGTCTGCAACTCCTGACATCCTGAGATTTTACACACCAAGGAATAAGACACATCAAGAAATGACCTGTAATCAATGTGAGTAGCTGCAGGGTTTAGAGTTACTGCTCATAAAAAAAGCCTGAGTTATATGATGCTCTTAAACGTTTGACAAGACTGTGATCAACTCTAAAGTGAGGCCTCAGCACAGAGAAGAGGATGTGAGCACTGACCCTCTCTATGGCAGGTTTGGTTGAGCTGGCACGGCCCTGCAGCATCTCCGGAGCGGTGAAGGTGGACACATCGTCTGATAGGCCGCAGTTCTTAAACGCTAAGGTACCGGTGGCTGACAGCAGCAAGGAGGTGGGGCTTATGATGTTACACATATTGTTGTGGCCTAAAAGAAGAGAAGAAAGGCCATAACATATAATGATGCTGCTGATACAGTGCTGTGGAGAAGTCACATTGAGGGGAACTGAAGAACTGCAGGATGCAGATCGAATGTTTATAGGGTATTCAGATTGAAGTAAAAGCCTGGGGTATGCTGGTAACATTCAGACATGGCGTCCACAACACAAAGGGATATCAAAAGTGCTTTACCCTTATAGGAGACATCCACTAAAGACTCTGCAGTGCCCAGCAGCAGGGACCAGACCTCCTCCTCCAGCAGAGGTCCCCCTCGTGCCTCCAGTACCTCAGCTAATGTGACAAAAGTGCTGCTCATCCTGCACACATTCCTGCACACAGAAGAAACACACAGACACACACACACACACAAACGCACACACACGTGCAAACCCAAAACATCACTTATTATTCAAATATTCTGAAATGGAGTTTTCATTTTTCTGGCTTTTTCTATGTACGTGAGAAAATGTCTTATATGACTTTCCCATGGAAACAAGAAATGGGCCTCTTCTAAATTAAGCTCTGTTTCGTGGCTGGGTGTATCTAACACTTCTACCTCTTCGTCACACCTCTGTGAAACTGTTGCTCTTAATGTCAGCTGCGACTTTGTCTTCACAGATGGTTTTGACGCCTCTTGACAAACTTCACGGAAGAAGACAACAGTTCTCTGCGCTGGACCCTGATTAGATTATCTTAGTCTATAAGTCTTACTGCCTCTTTCTCTCTCTCTCTCTCTCTGCCCCTCCCATTTCGTAATAGGCTTTCATCTGACCTGAGGGTGGTTCTGAGGGAGCGGCGCTTTCTGGCACCAAAGCAACCGTGTCATGATCCCATGTTAGCTCGTTGTCACATACTGTGTATTACCACCGACGATATCCAGTCGAGAATGTGGAGGGGGGAACTGGACTGCGTTTACAGAACGATTACGATTCTGGGATAGATTCATCAATCGTATATATATATATATGGTTTTGTACGCATGATATATTAGATATAAATGAATCAATCATGAGCTCATCTTTAATGATAAGACATTCTGTATGTTTAGATGAGATTTCGCAGTTTCAGATCATTGCAATAGGAGATCCACTATTGTTCTAAAAGACTGTACATTGTTTTATCAATGAACACCGAGACTTGAAAACTAATTATCGTCGTTGTGGAAGATTCCTGGATTACTATTACTGTGGACCTTTGAGGTAACTACTAACTGAAGTTAGGGCTCAGACGGCAGAAATAACTGAGTCCGAGAAATCCTTTAAAGCATTTCCGACCTTGGGTTAAAGTTTTGACGACATGAGGATAATACTTTTAGTAAAAGATGTCTTCTTTTGGGTTAAGCGTTCACCTCAGTTTTCTCAAACAAACAAAATACAGAATGCGGCTGTTTGCCGTGGACGTTACAGTCCGAGAAACCCAACCGTCCTGCTTTTCATTCCACCGGATCTGATCTTCTCTTTTTCTTCTTTCTCCTCTGAGTGTTTTCAGTAATACAATACAGTAGGTTGCTGCTCGCTGCCGGCCCAACACAGTGACGCCCATACTGAACGTAGCAACACGCTCCCACTGATACAAACCAACCCAATTACTTTAGTTACATTAGGCCTTACTAAATCCTTCACTTGAACCTGATGTTATCCTCAGCTCATGACACCCAGATTGTCCGGCGAACACGAGCAAATCCTCGGAAGATTAGAAGTGTTACAAAACAAAACAACAACTTCTTAAACTACAAGGTTATGGTTAAACCTATACAGGGCCATTTAAATAACCAATTAAACTGATAGTGATGATGACACTATCCTGCATCCCTCAACACTGGTTTGATGGTACGATAGAAGGGATTGAGGAAGAAAGAAAACGTCCATCCAGCCCACCCATCTACATTTGACCAAATCTTCTTGAATAGTGGTTTAAAATGTAATCTCATGTCATGAAGCCATATTATACGGAAGGGAACCACCAACCTGCCGACTGGTTACCACTTACGTTGACACCAGTCTGTCATGTGTTACAGGATTTCTGGCGGGAGGGGTTGCTGGGTGTGTGATATCCATATGTACATTTAGATGTGTCGATTGGCTAGACACAGTCTAACCTCTCCTGCTTTCATTATTACATCACCTATTTTTAGTAACTAATAATCACATGTTGCCAGTGCATGTAACACAGTTTGCTTTTCCTTGGCTCAGACTAAAATGCCAAACACACGGTGTATCCCCAGTTCACAACTCCAGTTATAGACAAACCATGTTTCTTATCCAATCACATTACTGACACACAGACAGAGAGGAAGCTGTGCTGTACATATATTCTAGAAAATGTGGGGCAACAGTTTCTTCAGGATCTAGGTCTCCTGTCTTACAACCTTCTGTCTCACTTCAAGGTGAAAACAAATTCCCACCTTGACATACAAAGTATGCCTGAATGGACGATTCAATACTATCACCAGGGTCCAATTCCTGCAGCTACAGAACCAGCAGCCTCCTATAAACATCACATTTCAGAAAGGTGTTTTTTATGTCCTCACAGGCCTGGATATGAAGGCTACTACATATGCATCCTATGCCTCTTAAAGGTACATGTCGTTACAAAAGCCCTGTCAGTGTTAAGCTTGAGTTAAAGGTGAATTAGTTTGCAGGATTAATGCATTTTAACATGGAGACACCCCACCTCGATCCACCAAACTGTCACAGAGGACTACAGGAGCAGGGTGGTAAAGAATAGAAACACTACCTGGTACCATATGTAACCTGTGTCCGATCCTGTGTTTTATCTTCAGCGCTCCCTCCACGGATCCAAAATAATCCTCGTGATCATGGCATCGCTGTATTGACGTCCTCTCAGTGAAGGCAGCTCCTCTCGGGCAGGTAATTCATCAGTGACATGAACTATACATGGTGCCCCAGTCATCTGCTCTATTACCCCCAGCAGCACCAGCAGCACCACGCTGAGGATCTGAAACTTTTGACTGTAATTGGCGCTATTCTTAGCTTCTCGCCTTTAAACACTTAATTGGATTTAACCAGGCGGTTTGACAGCGACAGGTCAGAGCCACCAATAGCGGGCTGCGTGAGATCAGGTACACCGATTTGCCTAATCCGTCTGACGCCCGAAGGTGCGGTGGAGCCTCGGCGGTGGGTACGCTACGGAGAAGCCTTGGAAGGACGAACGACCTCGGCCGAGCCAAGCCGAACCCGGCGGAGTAGTAGCCTGCTGCAGTCGGGCTGCTCCCCCCACCCCCCTCCTCCACCACCAGCAACAATGATCATAACACTGCGGTCTCTCTTCGAGCAAGGGGTAAGGATCCGTAGTAGCCGTGCGTCGCTGCGGGAGTCGGCGCCGGGACGTTTTATCCATGCCACTTCCCCGCGTCTATTGCGCGCAGCGTGTCCCCGCAGGCCCCGGGGCATCTGCGCAGGGACACGGATAAATAACAGGCATCCCGGGCTGTCAGGTGGCTGCGGAGAGAATGTAAACCACTCAGCGCTAAGTTAACGTAATTTTACCTGTCCTCGTCCAGTCACATGCCCGCGCAGAGCATGTGCTCCGCAGACACACGGACCATTCCCTCGGTGTTGTAGCGCGCGTATAGGAAATGATGGATCAACTCTGGATGCTACTCTAACTACTACGCTGTGGTTTTCTGCAGAGCCCGTGAGTGCCGTAGTCCAATAGTGATCCCACAGTGCGATACGGGCCGGGGACGTAAAGAGGCAGAGATGCCAAATATTGCTCCGGTGACAATGATCATGCAATTATAGACTAATACTTAATCAATACAGATCTATAGATTATCACTGCAGCATCACTGTGTTTCCTGGAAACAGACCAAAAAAAAACATGGATGATTTATTTTGCCCAATGGACCAGGTATGAAAACTAACTGTAAAAGGACAGAGCATTTTAAACGTGATGGATTATTATTATAATTGTAAGACGTCAACCTGATTGGTTTTATTGTAAATCACATGTATACTGACATGTCAACCAATGCCACTCAATGTCTCACTATAATATATTGATAATAACAACTATTATTATTATTACTTTTATTGCTATTATTAATATTATTATTATTATTATTAGTAGTAGTAGTAGTATTAGTATCAGTAGTATAGGACTTGGAGGTTGACATTTTAAGTTATTGTGTCTTTACCAAATGATATCGACCTGTTTCACCATCATATGAAACATATTCAGTAAACATTGATCATTTGAGTCCACCTTCAGTACCACCTCTGTTTGCATGAAGCCATGAATGTGCTTCACTATATGTGTCCTATATGTGGACATTCGTCTGTCCTTCCATTGCCCTCTGTGAAGGCTTTTGCAGCAAAGACAGTGTGTGGGTGAGACATGCACAGGCATCATGTTCAGTGTATGTTGGTTTACAGGGAAGATGTGAAAGACTTGTTTACTAGTGCACTCAGTGATTCATAAACCATTCTGCCAGTCCTTCTCTTTTTATCACCAGGAAATACATGTTAGGACATATATTACTTTTGTATGTTTATTACTTTTAACATGTGTAATGTTAAACAGAAATATCGCCAATAGGCTGATCCCTGTCTGGGCTCTTTGGGCAACAAATAACATCAAAATCATAGATAGATAGATAGATAGATAGATAGATAGGTAGATAGATAGATAGATAGATAGATAGATAGATAGATAGATAGATAGATAGATAGATAGATAGATAGATAGATAGATCATATCTATATATACTAAGATAGATGGATAATATATATATATATTAAGATAGATAGATACATAGATAGATAGATAGATAGATAGATAGATAGATAGATAGATAGATCATAGATAGATAGATAGATAGATAGATAGATAGATAGATAGATAGATAGATCATAGATAGATAGATAGATAGATAGATAGATAGATAGATAGATAGATAGATAGATAGATGATATCTATATATATTAAGATAGATGGAAAATATATATATTAATAGATAGATAGATAGATAGATAGATAGATAGATAGATAGATAGATAGATAGATAGATAGATAGATAGATCATATATACAGTAGATAGATAGATAGATAGATAGATAGATAGATAGATAGATAGATAGATAGATAGATAGATAGATAGATAGATAGATAGATAGAAAGAAAGGCGGAAGGAAGCAGGGATGGATGGAGGAGGTGGTGGGTGTGTCTCAGCGGATGAGTGACGCGCTGCTGGGACGCATGCCCCGTGCGCACTGCGCGTCCTGGCCTGTCAGTAGCAGCCAGATGGAAACGTAGGCAAGTGAATGTGGTGAGGTCATGTATTTTTAAGCCGCACAACGGAATAAATCGTCCTCCACCGGCGGCACAAACAAACTGGTCCGCCGCACCGACACGTTAGGCCGTCGATCGAACCGCGGGGCGATCGCTACAGCCTCGGTTTGGATGAACGGAGGTAAGATGAGGATCCGCACCTCAGCTCCTCGGACGTGCTCATTGTTTGGCAGTGGGGGGAGGGTCGCATGTCTCTGTGTGTGTGTGTGTGTGTGTGTGTGTTTGTGTGTGTGTTTGCACGCTCCTCATACCGTGTGGGCCCTTGTTTTAAGCGTCGTACATTGTAGTTTCTTACCTAGAACACTACACATAGCGTTGGCTCAGTTTGTTGCACACCGATCGCTCATATGGAGCCGAGACAGGAGCGGGTGGCACCGCGGGACTGCGCACTGGGTTTGCACGAACGGGCCCTGTCATATCTCCACACTGGCTCACAGTATCTCTGCCTTCTCATGTCTTCTTGTGCAGTGTCCGGATTATTCTGCGTGTCGCATGCACGCCAGTCTTTTGTCTGTGGAGTAATTTATCCGCATTCGCCGGGGGAGAGCAGGGGTCGTGTGGCCAAGGTTAACACGCCACCCACCACACTGACATGCAATGAAAATAAATAGCGCGTCGATACTGGTCCTCCACTCAGTCTCCGTCATTTAACCACACGATGTATTGTGATCCTCCGCCCTACTCAGAGCTCTGGATTGGTTAAGGCAGGATGCGTTAGGATAATATCTCCCAATGACCGACTTATCGTATCCATAATATGAAGTATATCGATTAATTATGTATCTATAGGGTAGGTTATTATAAATGTATGTAAGGCTTGGATTATGTTGTATTTCCTCTGCTGGGGATGGGGATTGAGGAATGTGAATATGGTTTAGTGTAGAAGTATAGGCTGCTTGTGTTTTACTGTAATGTGGGTTTGCCTAATGCTAAATAATATTAGAGACAAGATAGCTGAACGGTATGAAATTGAATTCTGTTAATATGTGGTAAAACCATGACACAGACTTCTAATAATGTGCATTTATGTGTCATACTCCATGTTAATGCCCATTTCCAGGATCTGAATTCGACCTTTGTAAATGTGTGTGCTTTGGAAGCTGTTTGTTTGACTGTTAGATACTCCTGTAGAGAAAACAAAGGTTAAGTCATTAGAAGATTGTGCACTCTAGGAACGACCCTGCTGCATTTCTGCCTTCGCCGAGCACACAAGGTGTCTTTGATGTATTATAGCCTCAAAAACCCAATCACAACACCCAGACATTTTAGGCACTGCATCAAACGACGGATGTGGCTGCTGCATTCCTTATAAATACTGCAGCTGCCACATAACTGCAGTCTAATAGTGTGTAATTGATTAAGAGGAATTTGTTGATGCTGCGGTTATGCTGCAAGCGTCGATAATGGTTATTTCACAACAGGCCCATTGATATTAAGCATGTGTACAACTACACAGGGATTCATTTGATCATAAGATATCATGAGAGCGAAACGTTCAGTGTGTGATTGGCTCCCTGCACCGAACTGACCTGCTCTATCCTTGTGATATTACAATATATATAATCACCTAACAGCTGAGCAACAGAACACCACCTGCACACTGACTGAGACGTCATTCAAGGCATCGCAGCCATAATTGCTTCCGGTCTAAAATATAAAAGGAAGCATGTCTATTTTCATGTTGTGAGGGAGGTGGATGTCACGAACGCCTCTGTGACGTTGGAGGAGCAGAAGGAGAGCTGACTCATTGTATTCTGGCAATTACATCCCTCATATGGCCTGTGTGTCTGGAGAGTCGGAGAATGGGGAGGGTGGTTACGTCGCTTACATAAGAACAGAAGAAAATGAAAAGGAAGTCGACGTCAGTTTTCTCCTTTTTTCCTTAGATTTTGGTTGGATTTGTTTGAATGCAAAATTAAGCCTATTTGGGAACATCCTGCATCAAAAAAATTAGCATCTCTGTGTTGTGTCTTATCTGGGGTTAGCAGCCTCTTGGTGCAACTTGACCCAGTTAACCTGTGCCTGTGGAAGACCTGCTTGTAGAACTGGGCTTGCGTCCTGCATGGGCGAGGGTCCAAACTCAAAGGAGTTATCGCTGGGCTTGGTTTTCCAATGTGACAGTCACTCAGGGAATCATGTTTCATATGATGAAGTAGTAGACCTCCCTGTGGCCTGCTGCTCTGCCTTCCCTGCTGATGATATCAAATCTTCCATCCTGGTGTGTTTGCTGAGTCGCTTAGATAAGGAGCTGCAGTGCTCGCCTCAAGTGTGAAACTCAGCACTGCCTCTTCCCCTTCGCTCCTAATCTGCCTTCTTACGAACTGGGTTTTTCATTTGACTTTCAAATTTTTCTTATGGTTTCTGCCGTATAGTCCTGGCCCCTGCGAAATATTTGAACCGCTTATGTGTGTGTGTGTGTTTCTTTGTGTTCACAGAGGACATTTTTAGATGCACAGAGAGCAGTAATTGAAGATTTCACCATGAACAAAAACAAGCGAGAGAGGGAGTTCTACAGCCTCGATGTGGGAGACTCGACGTTCACAGTCCTGAAGCGATACCAGAATCTAAGACCCATCGGCTCAGGAGCGCAGGGGATAGTGTGGTGAGTGTTTCAGCCTCATTCATATTCAGTCAGCAGCTACTCATGGAAATCTGTCACCGATTTGAACGGTCAAGAGAAATAAGGAGCATTTTATTTGATCAAATCTGAAGTTATACAATACAAATCCATGTTAACTGTAATTTTCAAATGTTTTCATGCTCTTTATTTGCTGAGATGTCTAGAATATTGAAGTGACATATCTCTGCTGCCTGTGTTCCCACATATGTGACCACATTCTAACATTGTTCACACTTTGTCCTCCAGCTCTGCTTACGACCAAATGCTTGAACGAAATGTTGCCATCAAGAAGCTGAGTCGGCCGTTTCAAAATCAAACCCATGCCAAGAGGGCGTACAGAGAGCTGGTCCTAATGAAATGTGTCAATCACAAAAATGTAAGTATGCAAAGCTACTCAGTTACATCACCTATTCACTTCATGGGCAATCTCGGAGGATGAATTAGCCTCTGGCATTAGGCTACTGGTGACAGGCTACTGGTGACAGTGGATATCCTTCCCAAGATTCTGTTTTCCATCTGTGAACCGTTTACAGTCAGACTAGTTTCTCTTGTCACACCAGTCGAGCGTTTCTCCACATCAAAATAAAAACGGCAATACTTAGATAAAAAATATGACATTTTGGCAAAACTGTGTCATTGCTGATAAGTTTTTTAAAGTAGACATGTTGCTTTAGACAAAATGTTAATTTTATCTAGATGCATAAATATGCACAGTATGTTATGACGTTTAATGTAAATGCTGTGACTTTGTGCCCACAGATCATTGGCCTATTAAATGTATTTACACCACAAAAATCATTACAAGATTTTCAAGATGTGTAAGTAGCTTGATGTTTGGATGTACTGCCTGTGTTATTTGTTTTTAAAGCATAAGGTATATGTATGTGCCGCTCATAAAACTGACCACACATGTATGCTGTTCCTGCTCGGCCAGGTACTTGGTGATGGAGCTGATGGACGCCAACCTGTGCCAGGTCATTCAGATGGAGCTGGACCACGAGAGGCTGTCTTATCTGCTCTATCAGACGCTGTGTGGTATCAAACACCTCCACGCTGCCGGCATCATTCACAGGGTAAGCATCGGTCGGCCTGGAATACGCAGACCTAACGCCTGGCCGGTGTCCCGAAGAGGAACTGTTAACTGTGATACTTGACACTGCACTGTTAGGGTAAACGGTCAACTGCCTGACTATCAGAGGATGGATGTTGTCCTTTAATTACTAACAAAACCATCTGAAATAATATTGGAAACATTTTGTGTTAAGGTCTCTCAAATAGGGCTGGTTATTGTATACTTTCAAATGTGAGTTAAGTTGAACCTCATCATGAAGAGAGATGCTCATAGCAAAAAGAAAGTACTGAGCAAGGATCTCTTCGCAGCCTATAGTGACAAAATTATTATTGTGATAGGTCAACGCAATTAATCTGGAAATATACAGGCGATCATAATGTTGTAATGTTGGCTCTTCTCTGAGGCATGTGTTTCTGTTGCTCATTGTTCAACTGTTGGGTTTCTCTATTTATTCTAAAGTCTCAACCTTTATATGTTATGACTTGGCGCTTAGAATTGAACTGAGTTGAATGCCTTTTATTTTTATTTATGCATTTTTTGCCTTTTTGTGGATTTTGTGTGGTTCAGTTTTTTCAGTTAAGTGCTATACAAATAAATAAATCAAATAAAGTATGTTTTTGTATGTTTGTGTGCTGGATTATGTAAACACTACTCAATCAATGCCATTATATTTTGGTGCTGATCTGGATCAGGGGACGTAGCCAGGGTTTTTCTTTCTTTAACATTGCTAGTTAGGGAGTTTTTCTAATATATTTCATTGAGTTCCCAGAGAATAACTCAGGTCTATTGACGGAAAATAATCAGGCATGGTTAGGGGACTGGTATTTAATGGCTTTTGCCATTTGGTTCAAACCAAATTCCAGAATTGATTTGAATGTGGTTTCATAAGTGGACTGTTGGGCCTCAGCAGAGTTATGCGCTCAATATTTTCACAATGTCCTCGCTTCTCATTGATACATTTTTAACACATTACTAAAATCACAGTTTGCTGTGTGTTCCTCTGTAGGACCTGAAGCCAAGTAACATAGTCGTCAAGTCCGATTGTACACTGAAGATCTTGGACTTTGGCCTGGCTCGGACGGCGGCCACCGGCCTCCTGATGACACCGTATGTGGTGACGCGTTACTACAGAGCACCTGAGGTTATCCTGGGCATGGGATATCAAGCCAATGGTTAGTTTCAACATCTCAAAGTCATCTGCAGTTTCATTACAGCACCTGAAATACTATGTGGATCGGCCGTGTTATAGGTCATAGACAGGGAGCTGAATATGAATGTGTTGTTTTTGTGTTATGTGAAAAGTAGTTGCTCACTAACTAGCCTCCTATCTGTAACTAACCTGTTGTCATGCATTCCTCTCACCTTTTTATTGGCTTATTACCGTGTTCCACTTGGCTAGTGGACATATGGTCTGTGGGCTGCATACTGGCAGAAATGGTTCGCCATAAAATCCTCTTCCCAGGAAGGGACTGTATCCTTAGGCTATTTCTAATGCCTCCTCACACTGTACATTTTAACAGGCTTTGCAAACTATTTATGTTTTTACTGGTTTGAATATTAATACATTGTGCCAGGCGATGGTGAATTGTTAATACAGTCCACTGTAACTCGTGCTGCTTATGCATCAGCTTCAATTTCTATCTGCTCAACACTGCATTGCTTCCTCTCATCGATCTGCCTGTTGCTGCATGGAATCCATTTTTTTATTTCCTCTCATCATCACACCACTGCCATCCTGTTTGCTGTCTTCTCAGTTTGTGTTATTTTTTCAGTTTTTTTCTGTTTTGTTTCCTTCTCCTCATGGTTTTGTTTGCATGTCCACCTCCCTGTCATCTCAATGTCCGCCTCCCAGTGGACGTATGGTCAGTGGGCTGCATTGTGGCTGAAATTATCAGGGGAAGCGTGTTGTTCCCCGGCACTGATCGTATCCTTCACTGCGTCATCACTTCATTCTGTGTGAAGAGATCCTACATCATCCTGGGAGTTTCCCTCCTGTCACTTTGCTGTCCATTATCAAGTTTTCCACCCCACAAATGTCACCTCCATCATTGCCCTTCAGCACCAACCTACTGTAAAGCAACATCAGATAGTAAAGGGCAGTGGCTGTGAGAGAGGATGTGTTCAATTAATGAATGTCTTGCTTTTTTTATTACGGAGCCCAAGCCACTGCATCTTCTGCAAAAATATCAGTGATAATAATCTTTCACCATGAATTCAGTGTCTATATCAATGTCTAAATCTGTTGAGTAATAATAATTATAATAATAATAAATGTCCCACACCAAATATTTGCAACAATTCCTGTGCCTGTTTTAAAGTAAAAGTACTTTAAAACATTTATTTTAAAGGTCCAGTCTATACAATATAGGTGAAATGGATCTATTGGCAGAAATTGAAAATAAAATAATCCTAGTGATGTTTTCACTTGTGTGTTTCATCTAAATTGGACAAATTCTAGTTGTCTTCACCCTAGAATAGACCCTTTATATTCAAATACTTAATGAAGGAGGTCACCTTGTTTTTTACAGTAGCCCAAACTGGACAAACCTAACACCTTTTGAGTTTTTATGACACCTGAAGACTACTACAGGTTCTCTGTCATGTTTGGAAGGTGAGGGTGAGGTGAGGGGTACTCAGATGCAACATGCAATACACAGGTTACTTTTATTTGATGAAATTTAGTAGTCATACCATACATTTCACATAGCAACTACAAATCAGAAATGCATTGGAAAGGAGTGAGTGGATGCCTCGCTTTAGGTTTTGTGTGTGTATGTAAGTGAAGCTGTTGGTGTGTGTGTGTGTTTGTGGCCTGTTTCCTTAACATTTTCCCTTCAGATATTGATCAGTGGAACAAGGTCATTGAGCAGCTCGGCACTCCAACTCAGGAATTCCTCATGAAGCTGAATCAGTCGGTAAGAACGTACGTAGAAAACAGGCCACGCTACGCTGGATACAGCTTCGAGAAACTCTTCCCAGACGTGCTCTTCCCTGCTGACTCTGATCACAACAAACTGAAAGGTAGTGTCCTTGTTATATCCCTTAAGAACACATTCATCAAAGCACATTCTTAGCGTCGGGATAAATAGCGGAGCTTCTTATCTGTTTGTTGCATCATCCCTCAGCGAGCCAAGCCAGAGATCTCTTATCCAAGATGTTAGTGATTGATTCCTCCAAACGAATCACTGTAGACGAGGCCCTGCAGCACCCCTACATCAATGTTTGGTACGACCCAGCAGAGGTGGAAGCGGTAAGTGGATCACTGATCGGACTGCACCATCCTTGAAGAAGACTTTAATTACTTCACTTCAGAGGAAAGTTTGCATCGCTCTTGTCACATCGATGTGTCTTCTAAGCAGTATTGTCTTTCTCCAGCCACCTCCGAAGATTCCGGAGAAAGCATTGGACGAGAGGGAGCATACCGTGGAGGAGTGGAAAGGTCAGACAGCACGACTTAGATCCATTAACACCACACTCAACGCTTCACTATTCAATGTCAGTTTATGTGGGGGGGATCTCAGGAGCCAGAGTGCCAGACAATTTGCACTCTGGCTCCCGAGGAGCACAGAAACTTACCACAGCGTCAGGACGTGTTGCCTTAGAGGATTCATTACCTCTGCCAAGACGGTTATGTTTTCATCTGCGTCTGTTTGTCTGTCTGTCGGTTTATCAGTTAGCAGGATTGCACAAAATCTTCTTGACAGATTTTTTTCAATATCTTAATTTATTTGTCAGAGAATAATTCATGGAACTTGTTGAAAATAATCAAGCTTGTTTTAGATTCCTTTGCAAAAAATGATTGTTAAATGAGGTTCCTTTTCATTAGGTTGGTCTAATAGTGGTGGTCTAATATTACAATACAGTCATATATATACATGTATATCAAGTTTGTAATTCAAATGGTATTACGCTGATATAGGAATGGTCATCTGGTCAGATTCTATGTTTATCAGTGTTGACAAGAATATTTTCTATTTGTAAAAGCACAAAAATAAATCATGCGTAAAGAAAACCAGCATCACGGCCAGTGAATGTGTGGAAAGTCAGTCAGTTGTTGACAGACATCGTTTCCCGAGGAGCTCTGTATCTCCACTGAAGCTGCCAGAGGGTGACACATGACATCCCCCCTTATTAATTAATGTTTTCTATTGTGGGAGTGATGAACCTGTTACTGTGCAGCAGAGTGCTGGGATTTAAACATGTGAGCAAATATCACTTTCAGTTGAGCAGCATGATGAGCTCATCCTACACCCTGCCAGGTGATAATGACCCCTCACTCATTTTTAGAAGGCTCACACTAGCACAGCCTGTCCGAATTAGAACCATGATGCTGTTTGGACTGTTCAGTATGCAAAACATCGACTGTACATAAAGAGTACGTCACATACGGTGCATACACGCTATTATTTCCTTCTGCCGCCTCCCTGTCCCACGTAACCTTCTTTTCTCTCTTTTGCAGATCTAATTTATAAGGAAGTGAGTGATTGGGATGAGTGGGCAAAAAATGGAGTGATAAGAGGCCAGCCACCTCCTTTAGGTGAGTAATCATTATAACTGTGGGCGATGAGAAGAGGTGGAGAGGAGGAATTACAGTGAATCAATCCTAATTTTATCTGTGAGAGTCACATGAGAGGTTATTTACCAGACGCAGACACACTCTTATGCCTTAGTTTAACTTGTAAAAGTCTGTATGCAGAGCTCACTGGGGATTCACAGTTTGACGTACTGCTACCACGTGGATGCCGGAATCATCACATGATGGCTGAATCCGGCATATTTCAATAAAACTTATGCGTCCACGTGTGTTTTTCGCAGCACAGGTGCAGCAGTGATTGACAGCCCCCCCCAGCCTACGTCCTCCTCTTCCTCGGCCAACGACGTCTCGTCCATGTCCACGGAGCCCACTGACCCGTGCAGCGACCCCACCTTGACCTCTGAAACAGACAGCAGCTTGGAAAGCCATACCTCTCTGGGTGCGCTTGCCTGCTGCAGATAACAGACACATACTACACACACACACACACACACACACACACACATAAAACTGTTGTCTCATCAGTGTGTGTGATGGGAAAATAGTTTTGGCCAATGAAACTTCTCATGTTAGTTTGTAGAGCTGCGCTTTTAATGTACAGTTTCTTTTTATTTCCCCCTCCCTCTACACTGCTGTACATGACTGTGGTTTGAAACTGTATCATTATTACTGTATTTTTGCTGCAAAGAATCAAGAGTATGTTTTGATGTGAATCTGTGGTGTGTGTGTTATGAAAGAGAGGGATTCTCCTTTTTTAGCTGCTGCTGTTGAGCACTGCAATATTATGTTGGGTATATTTTGGAATCGGTCATTTGACATTTTTTTGATAATTGTTTGGGACATTTGAATGAATTCTTTCTTTAGAGGTAGACTAGAGCACATTTTTCTTCTCTAATGCAAATAGATGCTTTTATTTTGACACAGCTCCTCATCTTTCTTGTAGAAAGCATCCTACGTTAACTTATTTCTTAGTATTTTATCACATCTGATTGTTTGTGTATCAGGACAAGCAGTCGAATGGTCTGTTGCCCTGACTCTGCATTTCTTTTCTACGATAGCATTCTGCAAACTGACTGTATTGTAACTTATTTATTGACTCAAGTGGGATTCGTAGGTTTTGGTCTGTTGTATGAGGAAGATCAGGGTGAATGTAAAGTCAATATAAATGTGGAATTGTAAGGAGCCAATGATTGCTGTTAGCGCTGTACCAACTTCATACAGGCCTCTCCACTGGTTATATGAGTGAGATGTATTTGGGCAACTGTCACATCAGCCACTCTGCCCTTTTGGCAGGTTTTCTCAGACATTATTTACAGCCGTTGGATATTCAAGATATTTCGTTTTTAAGTGCCCTTAACTCAGTTCAGTGATTTTTCCGTCGTCTCCGAGGAAGATGCTCCTCTCCTCTGCGGTGCGTCTTTTCTGAGTTCTACCTCTCATGTGCACACACACACACACTCAAACACACATTTTTTGAAGATACAGTATGTTTTTCATGTAACACATCATTCACAAAGAAATGTGAAAAAAAGATTTTCTCTTCTGCATTTGTGTTATTTATTTATTTATTTCAAGCTAGGAGGCATCTATTGTTTGTAATGTACATTTCCTTCAGAAGTACTATTTATATGCATTTTGTTTTCACTTTTTCTTTGTTTTCTGTGCAATATTTATTCATAGATTAGGTTACTTGGTAAATTGATCTGTACATTTTAATGTAGATTTAATGTTTGTATTTTTTCCGAGAGTCGGGAAACAGGTATTTGTTACCTGCCATGGTGATAACCTTTGGATGTACTTGATGGCTCAAAATTTGCCCTCTTCATTGTTGGGCACTTCAGGCAGTTACCCCTAGCATTCAGCTCCCAGAATGCTCTTTGGGGGATTGTGACGCATGTCCTGACCCTTTCTGGACCACATTTCAAATGACTGTTGTGACATCCTCTTCCCGTGTTTTATTTTTTTCCTCTCTCCCCTCCATCTTCTCAAAAATAGAGAAATTAGACTAGACGACGCATGAGTTTTCTCTTAGCAAATCTGGTTCTAGTGCAGGTACATAGAGGAAAGAAAGAAAAGCCGTCGAGCACTATGGGGATGATGCTGCAGTCTTCTGATGACTTGGCCAAATACTGATGGCTGTTGTGGTGTGTTGTGATATGGCCGGATGTGTGGATTTTAGCCTTTGGATCTGAAATTGCCTCACTAACAGACCAATTATATACATTCAAAATGGAAACTGTCGACAGTACGTACAACTCCAGCAAATAAACAAGTTGAATTTTAATGTCTCAAGTTGTTCTTCCTTTGAGTTTCAAGAGTCCTTAAAGTGTTTACAGGAAAACTACCTCATATCCAGTATCTCCTAGAGGAATTTAGTCAATAAATAATCAGCTACATGAACAGTGGAGTATAATGGGGAGGACATTTTTGGATTGGTAAAATGAGAAGTCCTTGATCCGGAAGAGCTCTCTTTTGGCACCGGTATTGTTCAGTGTAGGCACAAGACCGCCATACTAAAGAGGATATGATAGCAAGTAGCACTAGAGGTATTTGGTCTTCAAAGCTTTGGAACTGGCTGGTCTTCCCAGTTATTTAAGCTCTTCCTCGTCCCTCCTCCTCCTCTGATGGACCAGGTGATAGCAGCTTGGTCCGATCTAGTTGGTCTGTGTTGCTCCTGTCGTCAGATCTCCGAGGGTTTTGAAGAAGTCCTCCATCTCTTGCTGGAGGAGGATGTTTCGGTTCTCCGCGTCTTTATTTGCTCGCTCTGAATTCCTGAGTCGGATCTCCAGCATGTGGAACTTCTTCTTCTCGTGGTCCAGCTCCTCCTCGAGGCGGTTTACCTGGGACTGGTACTTAGAGCAGGACTCCTCCAACCTCGAGGAAAATGCAAGCGAAAGAAGAGGTTAAAATAAATAACACGGAATCCTTGCTTTAATTAATTTGACAGAAATAAGAAGTGACTCATTCTTACTTGCGAATGGAGGCTTCATAACTCGTCCTCTGCTTCTTCAGCTCCTCCTTGAGATGGGTCAGCACGTTGGTGAGACCTTCATCTTCTCCTGCGGGATCGTCCTCAGCACCACTTGCACTGTGATCTGAAGTATTTGTACTGTCCCTCACCTCTGTGGGTCTCTCTTGACCCTGCGCTACATTGACTGCCCTATCGCTTACCTCTGGTTCGGCCAGCGAGATATCAAAGGACGACCAAATCGGGGATTCAGCAGGCAGGCTCAGAGTGGACGGGGCAACGTTGTCATAGGCGGACAGTCTGTGCGATTGGTGGAGGGCTCTGTGAGTGAGGGGCGTTCGAGCAGATTCGTCATCTGAGTCTCTCTGCGGGTCCTTAATTGAGAGAGTGCTCTCTTTAAGGGAGAGGGTTGAGTCCTTCAGAGACAGAGTTGAATCCTTCAGCCTCTCACCAGATGACGTGGTGCGGCGGTGAGCTCGGAAGGACGACAGGCCATTCATCAGCCAGTTGCTCCCACCAGGTGCTGACACGTCCCCTGCCGACCCCCCTATCTTTCCCCTTGGCCCCCCAGGTGCTGCACTGCCCTTGAAGGAGCTCCTCCAGGACGGCACTGCTTTGGACTGTTTACTGGGACTAATGGCGACTTCACCCTCACTTTTCACTTCAGTTTTGATATCTGCTTTTTCCTCAACTTTATCCTCTGGCCCACTTTTGCTCTTCCCGTCATCCTGACCATCCTCGACTTTCTCTATCACTGTAATGGGGCTGGGGGCTTCAAGCTTCCTCTCTGAAGATGGGGTGGAAGATTGGAGTTTCTCCTTGGGTGTTGTGGCGCTTGTACCTGAGGAGGGTGGGGGTTCAGTGTCTTCGTGTGACATCCATTCCACCGTGCACCGTTGGGCAAGACTCTGAGGTTGTTGTGGTGGGATCTCGATTTCGGTTTCTGGCTCCTCGTGATGGTAAAGTCGGGAGTGTTCACTGATCAGCACAGTCATCAGATGCTGCACCTGGGTACTTCCTGTTTATAATGACATACGTGCATATTGATTGGAAATCAGGTTTATGCTACAAATTTGGTTGCAGATTGACACATGCTAACATGAGCACCAACCCTCCATCATTGTTACTGGATCCTCCACCCTGGGCCGAAGGATATTGGGTCCAAACACAGTGGCCAGATTCTGAACACTCATCTTGTTCTCGTTGGAGTGAGACTGAACCTCATCCAGGAACCTGAGCAGACAGTGACCAGTGTCTGAGCGTAACATGTACTTTCACATTAAATCTCATTATCTTAAGATTTAGGGAAATGTTAATAAAATGTCTCTCTCATAAAAAACAACAACTCATGGCCTAAAATGGCTAAAATGTAACTTAATATGGTCTCTCTTAGTCTCCTAGTCTTGATTTTCACCAGAGGAAGACTTTAAACCCCCTCTTGTTTTTAGTCATTGATAGAAATTAATAAAATGTGAGAGTGAATCATAGCTCTGGATGGTGTGTGGGCTCAGCTCTCAGTCTATATAGATGCGTAGGAAGAGACATGCAGTTACGCACAGTCAGAGTGAATCAATGTGATGTCGTATCGCCTGGTGAGTAGGATGTGGGCATAACAAATGTAGTTTCCCTTGTATGACAGGCAGACAAATCCTCAATCATCACACAGTGAATGGGATACAGCAGCAACAATGAAGCCATTAGCAGTCACATCAGTGGGCGTAACAAACTAATGATGCATTCAGTAGACAACAGGACAGTGTTTACGTACCTGCAGATGTATTTAAGGAGGTTGTAGTTGACCTGAGGAAGAGATTTCACCTGTTTGCCGAGCTCTATGATTCCCTACAACAACAAAAATCTGTTAGCTGTCAAGGGGTCAAGGTTTTAAATATATCCTCAATGTGTTTGTTTGTGTGTTTGCTTATTACCAGCTCTTTATCCTTGGTAAGTAGCTGAGCACAAGAAAGAAACTGTGTGTATTTGGAGAATGGGATAATAGGCTCAGGCAGCTCCCGTATGAACAGCTTTAGCAGCGATGCCACTGTGTGGACATCTGTGGTACTGTCAGAGACATGAGAGTGCACATGATGAGTACTGCTTATAGATTGGTATTCTGCAACAACACGAAGAACCCCTTCCTGCGGCCTCACCTGTCAAACACCGGCTTCTCGCCACGATCACACGCGTCCTGCAGCTCTCGAACATGATTGGTCTGTCCAGGGGACCTGAACAGGCCCTCCTCCTCAAGCCCATGTTCACGTATGAAACATGCACACTGTTCGACCAGCACAGGGACCTCTCGCTGGGGGCCACACTGGGCCTCGCACAACATTGTCTCCTCCAGGTGCTGCCCAAAGACTCCTGTAACCAAACAGTACAGAAAATGATCAACAGTTGAGAGTGTTTTCTTGCGTGTGTCAAAGAGGATTCACCCTGCTCTTCAAGGCAATCATCATGATAAACAGGGCTGTAATTAATGTTTAGGAACCACACCTCCTCCAAGCGGAGCCCATATGCCTCTCCGTATGGCTCTGACCCATTCCTCCATGTCACTCTGAGAGTTGGCCATCAGCAGGAATGATTCATGGCTTATACCTGATCGATCCTTTTCTCCAGCCCCACCTGAGAACACAACCATAATTCATTACGTCCTGGCTCAACAGGATGAAATGAAACAGTGCTTTAAATTTGGTGGGAGAACAAACACCACAGACAAACACCACTTTTGACAGTTACTTTGCTGATCACATAAACCGCATCAACTTATCAGCTCAAGCTCCCCTGCAATGTACAAAGACGCGGATCTGCCTCTCCATCCACACACAGCATGATGCCTCCCGCTTTGACATTTTAGTTTGACATTTGAGTTTAGCTTTGATTGCACTATGTGGAATTATCTGACTTTGTACTTTCTTGCATCTGCAGAGGTGCAGGCTCTTTTAAAATTCTAAAAGCATGTTTGCCATGCATAAAACATTTTCACTTCTCTACCGATGAAAACCTCTCGAAAGCAAGAGTAGATTTTTGTCAGTGGATTTTGTGGGGGTGTGAATGCAGGTGCTACATATCAGCACTTGCATTCACTACTAAGCACTGCAGTGTGGTGTACAGTGTGTTTTGTGCAAGAGAAATGACCCAGAAAGAGGAGTGATCCCTGTGGACTCGAGTAACTGCAGCATCCCGTTCAGGATTCTCTTTCCCTGTGTCCAGGTCCTTTTCCTCTGCTCCCCCACCACAGCCAAACTCGCTGTTATGAGCAGAAATGTAGAATGGAATTAAAATATTGTTGACCCCTTGTGGTGGTGGCACTATGACTGTGACCTCTCATCCTTTCTGCTGTTCTCTATTGTTCCGCCTGTTTCAAGCATGTGTTACAGCCGGTGAATCATTTGCTTTGAAACAATATTATATGACATTGCTGATTGCTCCTACGCATGTGTGTGCGCGTACACACACAACGCATGGACAAATTTCACCATATTTGCCAGTTTTTACTCTTGAGGGAATCTCTCCAGATTATTAAGATAATTATTTTTAAGATATCTTGCCAATAATAAGCTCCACAGACAATCCAATGCTTAAATTGATAAGATATTATCTTCTTATAAATTATATTGTACGATGACATGAACAAATCATGAAAAACTATAATATTATGGAGACACAATTTACATTATGAAATGTCATTATTACAATATAAGAAGGTAGCATTGCCTTATGTATAAACATCAAGTGCAGCTATGCATCGCCCCTCCATCTATTGCTGTTTTTTCCTTAATTACAACAAAGTGTAAAAGGAAACAAAGTGCTGTATGTTAAGTGTGATCACAGTTTCAGGCAATACACATATGCTTTCTGTACTTAACTGCAAACTGCATATTTTGTTGTTGTGGTACATGCGCTGATTTGATTGCTGTCTGAACATCAAAGACATCTGCGTTTAGCGACTTGTGTCATTCTAAGCCTCAGAGTCCTTGATGTCTATTTTCTGCGAAATGTACTGATGTCTTGATATTATTATTAGCGGAGGCAAATTATATGAGATGTGCTTTCTTCTAATAAAACAAACAACAAGCCAAGTGTTTCGCGGTCATTGCTAAGCAGCTTGTTGAGCATCCTTTGAAAAAGACTTACTTGTTGTATTTCTTACACATGCAGCACCAGTTGTCATCGCGCCAACTCACCTGGAACAATTTCAAAAAGGTGGCGACCAGGCTCATCCTGATTGGCCGGCAGCTCATTGACCTGGCTGCCCTGAAGAGGGATACAACCCTGTGGAAGAAAAGGAGTGGAAGGCTTGAGATTGACCGACAGTCAGGCACAAGGAAAACACCCATGTCTACAACATTCAAGAACCAAGTCAATTAATGGTTCTGAACTTGGACATGAAGTGCATGTGAAACATTATAGAGTTTCTGAGCACTATGGGCTCTGGGAATCAGTCCAAGGGAGCGATGTAATGATGATGGACTCAGGGATGACTCAGGGAAACAGCTCTTCATCTCTTTATCCCACTGCCGCTTCCTGATGCACTTGCATATCCGATCAGGCATAGAGCGGGTCAAAGATCATATACTAAGTACAACAAAACCACGGGGCAGCTAGTTACTACATTATCTGTGTGTGTGTCAGGGCAGCAACACATTTGGCTTTAATGGACATTGTGGGGATGGATGATTTTCGCAGGAAAGATGATTAGATATTTATCCAGCTAATTTGACACTGACAATATAAAGATAGAGTGGGTGGCTAAAAACCACGGCCACTTATTTCAGTGCGTTATTCAACTTGAGGGCTACGAAATGTATTGTGTCAGCCTGATTTAAAGGAATCAATAAGTTATTTTCAGAGGCAGAGAACACACATTGGATCGACTAGCCCTGCGGGACAAATACTAATATAGATGAATTCATGGAGGTGGAATATGTATCATGCTTAAAACCAGATAGAATCCAAAAAAAAGGTTAAGCAGCAACAGGTGACACTGTCTTGTATTTGTGTTGTTTTGTGAGCGTCACCTGTGCCTTGGTTTCATCCTGGTCCTTGTAGAAATAGAGAGCCTCAGCCCTCAGGACGAACCAACGCAGCTGCCAGTTCTTCATGATACTGCGCTGCCTCTTCAGCCAGCCCACCTTCAGTGCTTTCTCCTGATCCAGAGGCGAGCAGGGCCTTGACACCCGGGACAGCTCTCCGAGCACCATGCTCTTGGAGCGCGCTGCATGGAGATGCACAGAAAGATAAAGTGAGCCAATGGGCGCTTTCAAGAGAGTCAGAGTGAGAGGGAGACCGAGAGGGATAAGGAAATAGAGAGTTACATTTTGAGACAGAGGATACAAGTCGTTTCTCTTTTTTTTTTTGCTGTGATTCTGAATTTTCACCCAAAGATGATCCACAATCATGATTCATGGAAGCCTCCAAAGGGGGCAGCTAAGCTCGGAGGCCGGACCACACATCTGGATTTTCCTATTAAGTCAATTTGCCAAGACATAGCCTCCATTTTGTAATGACAAAGACACTCTAAGATGAATCCCATCCCCTATTCCAGTGCTTTTATTATATGTTTTAGTAGTAGTAAGTGTATTTATTATTCCCATTTTCACACAGAAGACTTTTGCTTTGGATCAGGTTGCGCTTTAACTCGTTCAAGCTGATTACAGGCATGGATTAGATATTAGCATCTTCATGCCAAAGGTCTAGGGCAGAAACAGCAACAGTAGAGTATATCCCTTGGGAGTCAGGGCGAGAGAGAAAGAGGGAGATAGATAAACAGAAAGCAGAGAGAGAGGAGCGAGAAATCAATGGCGCCTTTTCTCCTGTTAATTGCATCTCGCTTTCTGCTGAGGACAGCAGGGAAGGTATCTGTAAAGGCCCAGGACTGAAATCTCTCTCTCCCTGTTTCTCTCTCCCTCTGACTTATAAGCTCTCTGTCTGCTGGATTTTATTTCTCCCCTCTCTGGATGTCCTTAATTTGCAGAGTCACGATTGTCGGGAAGGGAGAGGACTGGAGAGCACGTGAGGCAGTCATTAACAAAACTGTATATGCTGACTGCAGTAGCAGACGGAGCAAGATCTATAAATACAGCAGATGTGGCCACGTTGTGCACTTCTTTAGAAATAAGAAGCAAGACATTTTAGAGAGGAACTGTTTTTTCTGTCTAATGTTGGTATACAAGAATCAAATGACCGCATTTTACAGGAAGTATTAGTTATATTACTTCATTTAAAAGATAACCTTTAGAAAATCAAAATAGCAATAAAAGCTCTAACAATGCAGATAAATCAAAAAATTGTCAATCATTCTGAAGTTGTTATTATATCATTTATTGTAAAACAAAATGATGTAATTAAGAGGCTTAAAATTGAGTTTAACTATAAACTTGATCATAAATATCAATACATAACAGGAAAACTGACAATAGAGAAACAGAGCTGATACGTTAATGTTCAAGGCTCATACTGGCCAATTTATATATACCACTCTTTTGTAATAATGTACAGTAGCTCAGTAAAAATACGTATTTGCATTCTAGCAAGAAAGTTTCAGAGGTAATGTACTTATCGTGAATGACAATGGCCCCAGTCTGTGTGATTATATTATTGTATTATTATGCACTAGTCCCTCTAGCTTAACCTATGGATTAAACCATAAAAAAAATTGATGGCATTTATAATTTACACGGTACAGCATTAACATTTCTTCAGTTGGAAATTGTCTTATGGATGTCTTCTTAAGGAAATTATACAATGGCATGAAAACCTCATGGTAATTTTGACCCCTACAGTGTCTCAAAATGATCATATCTTGATCAATAAATCCATTATTCCCTCAGGGTTTTACCAGTGACATCTTCCTGTATCTAAGCTTCTAAGTGAAGACACAGCACTGTGACGGTTCTCCGAATTTGCTCGCAAATAAAATGAGAGAGCAGAGGAGAACGGGGCAGGAGAATACCATTAGAGCAAATGAGAGATGGCAAGTGCACAAAACGTGGCCAGCAAACGGAAGTGGCCACTGCACTGTGTTCATTAAGGAGAAACAAACTCCTTCCCATCATCTTTTATGGTCTTATTTCCAGGGCTGATGTAGAAAAAGGCAACGACAGCCAGTAAAGAAAAGAAGTCCGGCTTTAACACAAACACACAATTACACACAAACACACACAAACAAACGGAAACTGATGCAAACTGATATTTTACTCTTTTGTGACCCTTTTTATGCAAAAGTGTGAGATTAAGAAAACCTCATAGACTTCTATTTCTTGTTAGGGTGGCTATCTACTGATACAGCAGTGTAAAAACCAATTTCCTTGAGATAATTTAGGATTGTCAAAACTCTCCCAGCAGCCACCTGAGGCACCGCCGGCCGTCTGTAGCAACCACCTGCTCTGGAGAACACAGCCGGTATCTATACTCTGCATCATCATCATCATCATCCCAGGATCTGTAGCGGCAGTTTACAGATTCTATATTCATCTTCACACTGTCATGTGAGAGGCATTTGTGGCTTCCTGACATCTTGGGGTTTACCCACGTTTGAGGAACTACGTCTGAGCAAAGAGCCATGCGTTACCCTCCCCACCCTGTCACCTGCTCTAATAACCTTCATCTGCTAAACAGAGAAGTTGTCAGGTGTGAACATGTCAGGGCATTGTTACAGGGAGAATTATCCCTCCTGAGGCCATTTTCTACTACAACCCACTGTATCTCCACCGGGATTGAAATCTTCTTGGACTGAGGACAGTGCAATCAAGTCGTGAGGGATTACATCACCCTGTAGTAGTGCCGGTTAACTCTCAGTGAGCACAGCAGATGAAGCCTCAGTGCTTCAGATCATGCAAAAAAAAACAACACTCAAATGGTCGATGGCAGTAGTCACTGGGATGCTGAATAACGTGAAGTGATGTGGTGTTCACTAGTCTGGCATTGGTACACCTTTTGACGTCATCATCAATGAAAGCACCGGCAACCATACGGATGTAACTATTGTAGTACAAAGACAGCAGGTACAGCTCTGCAGAGACAGCGAGAGGGGAGCAAAGAAACAGGAGAAAAGAGATGGAGCATAGAGGAGGGATGGGAAAAGAGAGGAGGAGGGAGTGCGCTTACCCCGGCGTGCCTGTTTTATCTTAGGGCTGAGCATGGTTACCGTTGCTGTGCTGCTCCCTCTCACAGAGACATGACTGCATCCCTCTGTTCACACACACTCTTCCTTCTCAGCCACACACACTCTTCCTCCTCAGCCACACACACTCTTCCTCCTCAGCCACACACACACTCTTCCTCCTCACGCTGCTGCCTCGCCCTGCTACTCCTCATCCCCTCTGAGCATCTCTCTCCCCTGGCTCACTGTCTTGCACTTGGGCTCCATCTAATTTCACACACAAACACACACACACTCCCCCACTAACAAGCACTTAACCACTCACTCTCCTCTGCCTCCTCTCCTTCCTCTCAACTCACTCCTCCTCTCTGTCTGACTGGTCCGGCTTGCTGTTGTTCTCACATACCTAGAGCCCTGCCCATTCTCTCTCTCCCTCTTCCTCACTATGTCCTCTGCCGTCTCGCTCTCGTTCTCTCTTTCTCTCTCTCTCTCACCCTTCCACTGCACACTTTTGGTATCAATTTTCTCAACGTCTATAAATACATCTGGCTGTGTGCCCTCTGTCTTGTCATTCATTCATTTGCATTGGCCCCTCCATTGCCCGACAGTCTTCACAATTCCCACCAGCTGTTTGTCTCTGGAGATATATGATTGTGGCCCGTACCTGAGTGGCAACCTCAGATCAATAGGTTTGATTAAACCGACACCCTTGTCACCATGAAAGACACAATGTAGCGCAAGGACATGTCATCGTATTGTCTGCAGCTCATTGCAGGATTTATGTGGCAGAGCTTATGACTGACATGATCAGGACTCAATTAGGTTAAGATTTATGGTCTGACCACACAAGGGTGTGATGGTCTCATTCATATTCTGTCTGGCAGCGATGCAATAAAGCAGATAAATGCTGCAGTTTGAGAGGCTGCATGAGATTCAAATGCAGTGCGGAGAGCTGTGTGCGGCTTCTCATATGTAAGAAATAACCTACTCAGCTCACACATAATCTATCAAAGACAGATGGTTAATGCTTCCCACTGCCTTTGGAGACTTTGTGAGGGAGCAGCAGTGCTTCGGGAACACAACTTTTCCTATTTGATTCTTTAAATCCTCATAAAACAGCTCAGACATTGACAGAGACAGAAGATCTCAGAGATATGATGAAGAAATTGTGCAGAGCCTCAATTGAATAAAAGAAGAGGCAGTTATCACAAAATCTGGTCTTTGCAGCTTCACATGAGGTCTTAGATAAACTGTACAAGCAAGAAAATACATAATTATGTGTGGACAACTAACTAAAAACACACAGTATTACCTGCCAGATCTTTCGGTACGTGACTGGTGCAAGGAGACCTTGATGGTATCATGCTGAGCACACCTCCACACTGCACAGGGGATCCTTCTCCACAGGTTCCATTTCTACAGCCACAGGGACACTCTGGGTTAAACAATGCCAGTGCTGGAATTCCAGTTCTGTGAGAAACAAACACAATGACATTCACACACCCAAAGGGAGGGGACCACTATACTTGCCATCAACGCACCAGTGACGTGCGCCTGGGGAATGCTGATGTGACCAGATTCTGATAGAAGAGGCAGGAAATCAAGACAGGCATGCAGGCATTACTTGCTGTGTAATGGGACCAGGCCAGACGACCCTGAGCCTCGGAGCCAGACTCTCTCTCTGTATGTGCTGCTCAACAAAGCAACACAGGCAGTTCCCAGCAGCTGTCGTGATCGGTGCAGCCTAACAGAGAAATGAAACACAGCTGTACACGATGCTCTCCTGCTGTCCACCTCATCTGAATATTCAGTCAGTCGGCCACGCAGGAAGTGAAGTGCCAACATGGAGAAGTGAAAACTGCTGATGTTGCTTTAGACAACATTATGAGTTTCTCTTTTAAATGTTATTACTGACTTTCTCTGCTAAAATGCGATGCTGGAGCTGTGAGTGATTTGATTATGTGAATGGAGAGGGAAGGTCCCTCGCTTTGAATCTTGAAAAACTCTTTTCAGATGTTTCCCGTCAGCTGTTCAATGAGAAAAAAGAGAATACTTATTTATTCTAATAAAAGGCAGATTTCAGTGATTTTGTTTGATAGCACATGTTTTTCCTATGGCATAAATCATGGAAGAACTGAGGTATCATCTTGCAAACCAGATGAAGCTGTGTCACCACAGATAAATGACGTCAAGCAAATCGACAAGCGGCTTCCAGTTAAACACAGGAACACTGATCCGGGTAACAGAGCGCTGCAGTGGAGGAAGCACTCACAGGCTTACATGCATTCAACTCAGCCTCCCCCATATGCATAACACGCAGTACAGTGGACACTAAATTACATCACATGACGTGGCCCACTCACATAGTCCAGACACGCCAGCCTCCGGGTGGGGTGTGTGGGGGAACATCATCTATAATCTAGAAATATGGTCCTGAGGGACACATAGGAAATGAGTGTGTGTAATTGAAGGCATGAAAAGAGCATGTCCCATTAGTGCGAGCAGAGGAAGTGTCATGGTACAAATGACTGGGAGCAGGTCACCGAGGTACAATGACATTATGCTAAGAACAAAGTCTTGCAGTGCACTTGCTGTTAAACATTTTTACCGGCTGATCTCAGACCTCACTCATTGGTTTTAGGTGATTGAAAAATTTGATCTACAAGTGCATTTATATATCTGCAGGTTTTTGACAATGTGCTGACTCTCATAAGGGGTCATGATAATGTGTTTTCTAATTTTGTAACATTCTAACAACATTTACAATATAATTTTGTACTTTTCCAAATCAGTACTAAATATGTTTATATATAAATCAACCAAATTATGTTTGTATAGCCCATATTCACAAATCCAAATTTGCCCTTAATGACCCAGCAGCCAGCAGGGGGCAGCCTAAGGACATCACAGCAGACTGTGATTCTTATAAGGTGTCTGAAGATAAGGTTGGAAAAGTACTGGGTTATTCTCTAACAAAATATTAAAAGTAACTTTTAAGTAAGGCTGTGTCTAAAATAAATGTAAGGAGTTCATAAATGATAATTTGATTGTTGTTGTTCTGGGTTTGTAGCCTCATGGTTGAAAGCACTTATTGTAGGTCGCTTTGGATAAAAGTATCAGCTAAATGAAATGTAAGGTAATTAAAGTATCTATCAAAAAGAAAAAGTCTGACAGAGATGCATGGAGCAGTAACAACATTTGCAATGAGTCGGTTCAGTAATGATAGTGTATGTGGGCGGTCAAGTTGTATATCTTATGCTTCACAGTTTTTATTTACATTTCTTATTGAAAAACAAAAACAAACACACTGTTAAAAAATGAGTGGCATGGAATAGAAAAAATCACAGTTGGGAATGTGAGCATTCATGTTATCAGAGGCGTTTCCTGCTAAAACACAGTTTTTGGAAATATCCAGTACTTCACACAGAGCAACGCTAAGCAACAAGATAAATAACAAATCAGTGAGGTCCCTAAAAACTATTTGACAAAACTAGTGGTAGTTATCCTGCTAACCACTCTACTCACATACAGGTATATGATAATTTAAAATAGAATAAAACAATATGACTACATTTTACATTAAAGTACAACGTGTTATATGGCATTAGAGAGTAACTGATGTTATTGCAAAGTCAAGAGTACACCGAAGACTCTACTCTGACAATGTATATTTAATAGTGAGGGATGAGGAAAAAGCTGCAGATGAGACGAAACCACCGTTTTAAATGTCTATGGCAGTTTTGTCCTCTCTCATTTGTCCACTGCCCACCCGCCTCCGACCCTCAATCAGAAACGACAGCACGATAACCCAGCGTTGTCTGGGTGACCTCAGCCGAGCCGAGCTCTCGCAATGTCGGAAGTAGGTGGTCGTGCCCGTGGCGATGGCATCGAACTGCTCCGTCAGCAGCCAGGCCTCCCAGAAGAGCGTCAGTAAATTCATAACTATCATGACCACCACCCAGAACTCCTCCCCTAAGAGTGCGAGCCACAGCGACAGACTGTGGAAGCCTGGGGGCACCTTGTCGTACAGGTAACTGGTCGCGGAGGCAACAAAGAACAAGTGGGCCATCACCATGGAGAGGATGAAGAAGAGGAAGAGGCGGTGGTTGCCTTGGCCGATGCACCGGTTCAGGAAAAGGCAGTGGTGGTCATAGTCTTTGATGCACACCTCACACAGCTTGCAGTGTTTGGTGTGGTCGGGTAGAAACAGCTACGAGGAAAACAAACATGGACAGAAACAAAGTTGTTAGGACAAATCCAAATTGTTTGTAATATTTATTCATAGAGCTAGAAAATGTGCATCTTTAACTTGACTGTCGATCCATTTAGTGAATTGTATAATACTATAAACACCAATTTCATGATTACCCCACTTGAAACTATTTTTAAACTATAGACACAGATCGCCAATCTGTCAAACATCTCAATTACAGTTTGGTTTGGTTTACAGGGGATCAGTATTATCCAGTATTAACCCATTCATTTCACTAAAGGTAAATTAACTTGTCTTAATCACCAAAAATATTCGATTGGTTTTATCACATCCATTAACTAGCTGCTTCGTCATCTGAAATTTGAGCAGCCATTTATAAGTGAGTTAGCCAGAACATCATCATTATCATTTTTAGATCTAGACAGACATACAAATAACAAGATGGCTAGATTATCAGATACCATATTTAGATATGGGTGTTTTCAAAGATATCAGTGCTCTCTGGACTAGTTGGAGTGTCTTACCTCACAGTACGGACAGAACATGTGAGGGCTCTGGTTGCTCTCCACCAGGTCAGCTATACAGGAGAATCGAGGGTCTGCATCGGCCCTGTCCAGTGTCCCAGGGTCCTGGGTCAGAACCTTACAGAATAAGCAGAGGACCAGGGCAAAGTGCATAATGGACATCTGGAAAAGAGCACTGTTTGGCCACACACATTCAACATGTTAAGGATTAAGCCTTGTCATTTTTATAGACACAAATCATAGATTATGATGCATATAGGAAACAACACAACACACAACACAGGCCTGTGAGACTCGACCAAGATATCAACCAACACTGAGATCCTTAAGGTACACTGCAAACCACACAAAAAAGTAGAATTACATAAAAGTATGCGTAATAGGAAAAATGGATATTGGGCGTTATTCTTCCAAAGAAGCAGAGCAGAGTATGGGTTAAGCCAGCGAGGAGGGTTCCTAGGTAGACCGGGTTGGGTAACCTGGAATGAGGAGAGATGTTGTCTTAACAAAGCGTTCCCACAAACACCAAAGTACTTTGATTTATTCGTAATTACTCATTTCAGAATGTCTGTCAAACCTTTGGTAAGTGGTCATGCGGTGAAATTGTGTGAAGATGCTTCTGGCCAGCCAGGGGAAGAGCAAGCTGCAGATTAGACCCCCATAGCCTCCCAACATGTGTGCTATCAGCAGGATGACAGCTCCACTCAGAGATGGAAATAACAGAGTCCAGTAATATAAAACTGTGGAGAAAAGACACATGATACAAATGTACCAGCAGGTAAACTCACGATACACACACCCACTTTTAATGTGTGAGTGCCACTGTTGTCATCTCCATTGTTGTGATCATCCTCCTCCTTGTTTTTGTTGCAACAGAGTAATATTTACCAATAGACTCTGTGGGCTTGTGGTGTAGTGGCTCATTCATCTGCATACGCAGTAGTTTGGAGAGTTGCTGATGCCTGGAGAAAAAGAAACAGTGTAGCCTTGTATTAATCAGTAGCCGGATCCCAAGAGAAACAGGTAATCTGGAAATGCAAACATACTGTATACTTTCAAGGTACTGGGAGTTACAGTCACATGCAGCGTCCTGCGAGTCAATGTCGTTTCTTGTAACAGATATTTCTATGAAGAGCAGATTCACCTGAACGTTCTCCCCTGTTTGCACAGATCCAGTGGTGTCTGGCCGCAATGGTTCCTCAGATGGAGCATCCTGCAGCCTGTTCTCTGCAGCAGCATCCAGCACACCTCCACTCCCCCCCTCTCTGCTGCAACGTGAAGCGCCGTCGCCCCCTGCTGGTCAGCCGCATCCACAGAACATCTCTGGCACACAAAACACAGGGATGAAGTGCATGACTGCTGAAAGATCAGTCACATCTGCACCAGGCGCTGCTTTAAAAGAAAATATATCATTTTTGTCCCATTTCTAAGCTATAATTATCTCTGAGGCAGTTTTGGAGCCCCAATTACATTTGTTAACATGGGGTTGACTTGAGATGCTCAGTGCCTTCTATTTTACAATGTTATACGTTATGTGTTGGGAGTTACCATCCTTTCCCTGGTGTTCAGATAAGATTGGCCTTTGGAGAGAGGCTCCCCTCTTGAGAAGTTTATGAACAATGAGAAACTTTAACATGACTTATAGTAACCCAGACTTGTTATTTGCTCCGTTCTAATAAGGTATATCATTGAAATGCTCCTTGGTACGCTGAGCTTATTGGTTTTGCTGTTTGCATGTGAGCTGTACCGAGAATCTTCTCTGTTGACAGATATGAGTCATATTAAAACGGAGGATCATTAAGTTAATTATTTTATTCATCAAAGTGAAGAACATCACTCAAAAGCATTTGTCCTGGTTCAGGCTACAAATGTCAGAAAAAAATCTGCGTCTTTAGTTTGATCACTTTTATTTTATTTTTTTCACCAGCCAGTTGCTTATGCTTTTCAGCTTTTACTGTAGCTATTCTGTGTTGAGTGTTGTGTAGAAATTGTTAGATGGAATTTGGTGACAGTGGCTGCACACAGTTACACGATTGGTCAATTGGAGATTCTTAACATTAAGGACCAAATAAAAAAGTCACGAAAAGTCATATCCATTATGCATATTAACTCTAGTGTAGTTGCATGTTTTCATTTGATTCAAACTCAAGAACTGCACCATAATACCCCTTGTCTTACACTGTAATTCAGCCACAGTGTGTGAGTGCATTAGAGCGTGAAAACCACATCATACCTGGTCTCTGAGCAAATAGCGGACGACCTCCGTGTTGCCTGTGGATGCAGCCAGGTGCAGGGGCGTCACCTGGTACATGTCTGTGTCCGAGAACCGAAACATTCCCGTCTCCCACAAATAGTGCACTGAAATACTGGGAGAGATAACCGTTAGTGTGCATACTATATATGGATGTGTGACTGTGTGTGCACACAAAGACAAGAAACACATCAAGACTCACATGCTGCCCCCAGTGACTGCGTGATGCAGGGCCGTCTTTCCCTGTACATCTACGAGGCGTAAATCAGCCCCATACTGCAACATTTGGTGTATGATAAAGATGTTCCCTTGCCTGATAAGTGTGAAAAGCACAAGCTGTTACTAGACAGGATGAAAACATGAGTAAAGATCAAAACGACTGCCTCACCCCTTGAATCCAGGAACACAATAGACCTACTTCTTACCTGCAGGCAAAATGAAAGGCTGTCTGTCCAGCATCACATGTCATGTTGGGGTCAGCTCCGTTGCTGAGGAACAGGTCGACCAGGATGCGGTTCCCATGGAGGGCGGCGTAGTGGAGCGGGGTGAAACCGCCCCAGCCTGGGCAAAGATCACCACATTCACAGTCAGGTTCAGCGGTGCTGATCTGGGGCCACTGGGACCAACAACACCAGCCCGACGTAGATGCATAGTGAGTTTGCGTGTGGATGGTTAAAACCCTTTGGAGTTGGGGTTAGGGTTCCCTGCTCTGGCAACAGTGTGACTTATTTGTGCGATGTTGTCACAGGATCTGTCCTCCTGGATCTGTGTGACCATCTCATGGAGGAGCTGCCGCAGGGTCAGGTTTCCTCTTAGCTATCGGACAAGATAACCTCAGGAGACACTGAAGCATGGTGAAATGCTCCCTGTGAAATAACGTAATATCGCACTTGACTCTAGTGCTATAATATGTGCACAATTAATTGGTTATAGTGTGCGGGTTTTAAAATATGAGTATTACAAACCTATGACATAGGTTATGTGGGTTTATTTTCTTAATGAACTGCATTTATCAGTGCTTTTCTGGTTTTAAAATCAATACCAGTGACAGTTGCAGGCGATGCATTTTTTGACAGCAGCACAGGGGGTGGGGGGGAAGTGCTGGCCTGCAGTTTCACACATTCATGCTATAGATACGAGAGCAGCATGCACAAGACGAACACCCGACTTCCTAATCCCGATTTATTCTGCTTTACCTCTATGCCTGAGGACTGAGCGATCATTTTGAACGAAGAGCACGCACTGATCCACATCCCCTTTCTGGATGCAGTCGAACACGTCTGCATCGCTGAAGGGGCTGACGGGCATCGGGTCCATCGTGACGCTTCGGACGAAAGGCGACCGGCTGCGGAATCCTCTGAGCTGCAGACTGAAGCGGACTGAAAGGGGGAACACCACTCAGCTCCTCGCAAGGAACAACAACGACGACGGCATCATCTTAATATAAAGTGAGCAGCGAAGTAACGGGATCCTGCATTGTGATAAACTGATTGAGGCTGACCACGCCCTGGGAAGCCCATTGGCCAGAGGGGGACGCGTGACCCGTGACGTCGGCGCGTAAAGAAACGTCCCTTACAAACATCCCTTAAAAAACCTGAAAAACGTCAATTAGCGGTGTCACACTGAAAAGAGACGTACCAACCAAACAAACAATTATTATTTCACTGTTTATCAAAGAGATACGAGCGGTGTAAACTCATGAATGTCTAGAATGAGTGACTTGTTCGCATCTGAAGGAAAGTGCGTCACGTTTTGTGATTGTACTCGTCCGGACCCTCGCCCGCAGGTTTGACGCAGAGGTGATGAGTAAGCGTGTTAGCCACACATGCTAACACATGCTAGCACCTGCTGTAAGTGTGAGTGTAAACAAAGTCAAAGCACACAGGTGAGGAGGAACGTCCCCCGACCGGAGGCAACAACTGGGAACAGTAGCATGGCTTGAGAATGGAGGGATAGCCATGGTGGTCGTGAGAGAGCAGGTGAAACGAGCAGGTTGAGGTATCTCTATTCATTTGTGACAGACACAATATATATATATATCTTTGTAATCAAAGTCTGTGTAATCTTTTGACTTTATTTCTTCTGGCTTCATATTAGGACTGGGCAATACAATTATATCAATAAATACCCCATCAAGGTTCAATATAAACATATCAAGATATTTCTTATGCATTGTACAAGCATAGTGAGGAGGTATAATATACATATAATTGTAATGTCTTACCTCAGATTTGTACAAATGTCTTGCTGTTTATCATTATCTACCCATAAAGAGGAGTTTCGAACCTTCACTCACGAGCAAAAATCAGTCTGTTTAACTTAAATCTTCAGGAATAACAAATTGATAATCATTGCGATTATTATAAAATATCCTCTGAAATTAACTTTATCTGACATTTTGCTCCATATTGCCCATCCCTCCTTCACATTGAACAATGATTGTATCATTCAGTTTCCAAATGAGCCTGAGAAACAGAAAAAAACACAGATTACAAACAACGACTAATATTAACAATGGCTGCATCATTGATGGTTAAACCTGCTGTTTTAATGCGATAACACTCCCAGTAGATAAAAAAGCCTATCTTTTCTATAAGCAGTATTTTTTGCCCTTAGTAGCTCAATAGCCATCACAGGTTGGACCAAAAAGTTGCCATTCAGGGGAAATCTTGACTTTATTAGTAAAACTTAAATATATATTAATCTTGTGAAAAGGACTGGATAGATTACAATGCAGTGCATAAGGTAAAATATTGCAGTCATAAATATAATTGCTTTATTTTTCAATATATAACCCATCTGTAAATCATGTTAATTACAGTCTAGCGTGCAAATATAAAAAGAGCCATTATACATAATAAAAGTATTATCAGAAATGTGATTTGTTTGGTTACAGGAAACAGTCAAATGTTACAAAGACGAACCGTTATTATTACCACAGGCATAAAAGTAAGTGTTTGCCTAGTAATACAGCTTTAAGATACTGCCATCACATGTTGGCAGATGCTCTGTTTTTGACTCAACAGGTCACGGTTATCAAATTATGTCTCCTTCACAGTGGTTCCAGTTTGGATAAGGATCAGTTCAGGTTTTGGTTTAAGAGGAAACACATTCTCGATCCCAGGAAACTTCACACTAAACATCTATTCCTGTGCAAT
Source organism: Platichthys flesus (assembly GCF_949316205.1). Classification (NCBI taxonomy): domain Eukaryota; kingdom Metazoa; phylum Chordata; class Actinopteri; order Pleuronectiformes; family Pleuronectidae; genus Platichthys; species Platichthys flesus. Next base: position 11,655,329 of record NC_084956.1, read on the forward strand.
CCATCCCCACAAGATGGTGCTATTTAGCTAAGTAATGTTGGCACTGCTGTGATTTTCTGTCACCATTCTGAACAGTGGATTCCTATTCTCCATGCAGCTGCTGCACTCATTCAAACGACAGCAACACATTCCTTATGATCGAAGGCCCAGCACGTGAAACTGATGTGAGGAAAGAAAAACAAGCTATGAATCAGACCCTACTTATACAATAAATCCAAATGATTTACATGAACTTATATTATTTAATTAACTTTTTATTAATTATTTTATTCTGGTTTCTTTTAATCATTGGATCCAGTCCCAGAGATTTATATCATTATGATTTATTCTTTGAGCGGCAGTGGGAGGGCCCCATCCAACCAGATTAACAACAGCTTTTCACTTCTGCTTCTCTAAGGAAGTGAGGAAGCACATGACCCGAGCCAGCTGATGTGAGTTGCTCTGCTTGTTCAAAGTTCAGTCTGCTGGTAGCAGATTAGTAAGAGGCGGTTTAGTTTTTACAGAAGTGTCCGCATTGTTGACGCTGGTCATGTCTTAGCAGGTCTCTGCTTGTCTCTTTCCTCCTGATATGGTGGAGACAGTTGAAACCTACAACACGGATGACAACTTGACGAAACTGAGAGAGGAAACTCCCAGATGGCTCTAACACAAGTCCAGGTAGGAATATGAAGACTTAGCTGTGAGCTACATGAGCTATATACTTTTGGAAATTTAGTGTTTAAGTGCTACTGTACTGGTGATAATATATACTTTCATTTTGACAAAATTAGCTGTATATCACTATATGACATAATAGAGACATGTGCTGCTTTACAACTAATGAATAGCTTGTGATGCTTACATGCCTTCTTGCTGCTAGTCTCTCACTCACCCTCATTTCACACAGGACAGACTGACTCTGCCTCCTGTTACTTTACTACAATAACTAATTATACTGTAATGAGGAAACAAGCTTTAGTCTGACAGTTACAGAGAAATGACAAATACTTGCATTAGCAGCCTTCTGTATGAATTACTTCAAACCACAGAGGAATTATGTCACCGTGTTCAATGCTTTGTCTATAAATGTTAGGATTAATACTGAGCGGATCTGGACATTAAAGGGTTTTATCAGTTTCACATCTGTTTGATTTAGTAAAAGCAAAATATATCCTATTTTGCCGTCTTTTACAAATTTGCTCTTCAAAATACGTTTTTATTGTTTGGATTTCCTCTTCTTGGAAGTGAGATGTTGATTTTAAGTATAAGGACTGTTTCCCAGTTAGTGTTGGTGTCTTAATAGGGCGACAATTTATGGCAACAGTTTTTTGTGTGGCGTATGCATGTTCTCCCCTGTGTCAGCGCTGGTATGTTTTTTTTCTGACGTGTATGTGTATTGGGACACTCTAAATTCTCCGTAGATGTGAATGGTTGATTGTCTCTATATGTTGGCCTATGCCATACACTGGCGACCTGTCCATGGCGACATGTCAGCGAGGAACTGGAAATCTCTGAGAATAATTGGTATAGATAATGGATGGATGAACTTAATACTGCACTGGACAATAAGAAATGGTATAACTACATGTGGTAAATTTATTCCATGCAGTGGAGGATTTGAAGCTTGAAAATACATTTGGGGTTTTAACTTTTAAAAATGAAACTCACTGGCTTCATGTCCTTCCAAGTACTGAAAATTGGCCTTCAATTACACTGACGGACCTCACAGAGGCTAATGAGAGCTGCACATGACTTCCAGTGACCTGTTTTGGTGTGCTCAGTGGGTAAAGGAGGAATGCAGAGGGTTCGGTTTGAGACTAATGTATCTGAGGAAGTGAGACAGAAACATGATTAAAAGATAGAGGTTGTATTATATAAACTCAGGATTTCAAAAACAATTACATTTTCAGCTCTCTTTTTTCTACTCCAGGACCAGACTGCCAAAGGGGAGAGAATCAACAAGGAAACCGGCGAGCTGAGTGCTTCAGGGGAGTTATCTGTCTCTGTGGAGTTGAAGGAGCAGAAAAAAGATGGCTCCTGTAGGAACCTTCAACTCCCACAAGAGCTCAGAGAACAAATACAGGAACTTGCAGTTTACACATACTCCAACCCAGACCACAGAACTGACCATGTTCCTTTAGAGCAAAGAGAGGAGCTGCTACTCAGAGTCCTTCCTCTCTACATAAAGGTACGGACCACTGGAACAAGGTCTTAACTCATTGTACATCCACACAAAGGCAGCTATTTAGTTTCTATTCTGAATGAGTTTTCTATTTCAAACGTCTTGAAACAAATAAATGGAGACTATAAACTAGCAAAACATTTATGGATTATCTCAATTTGAAGTGAAACCACAGTTCTAATTAAGACTCAACCATGAAACCGTTAAATGGATGCCTCAAGGGCACTGTGATTTTGGAAAATCTATTTGAATGAACAATTAAATTAGCCATGAGTTGCAGTCAGATGTTTGGTTCTCAGCTGATCCCATCACTGCTGTGTCCCCTGAATTAATTGGGAATGCGGTTTTTTCAGTAAATCTATACAGTTTATGGACCATCACATGAAATACCAAGGGGCTCCAGCTCCATAGCCCCAGGCCTCACTTTTATTCTCAGTGCCTGAACTGCCTCACAGCTATGAAGATACCTCCCCTTGCACACATACTGTGTAAATTCCATCACTGATCTGTGAGTATGTGTGTAACACCATTGATCAGGCTTACAGCTGCAGACGTAATCACTCTTGGTTTGTGTGCTGTTCTGTGTGTGTCTATACGGATAAGCCTCATGACCAGAGATTTGACCAGTACATAGGGCCTCACTTAAGAATAGCAAACTCGGTGAAATGCGATATCCTCTTATAGAACTGAATAGAGCATATAGTATTCACTGCTTTCTATTATTTATAGTGGAGTGCATTAGCAACGGCACTTGAGTTCAAAACCATAATATGGTTACATTGGTACACTGAATATCATAATGCACAGATGAAGTACCTGGAGGGTAAACTACTGAAACATCAGGTACAGAAGAGATATCCTAATACATGGAAGGGCAACAATTACGTTTTATGTAATGTAAAAATGATTTTCAACATAGTTATCAACATCTGTGTTTATATAAACCTTTCAGAAAATACTTTTTTTTCTTTCGCTTGATGGACTCTCGCCCCTCTGATCCCAGGTCTATGAGGATGGTGGCAGACTTGAAGGACTGGACGTCAAGGGACTTGCGGCTCTCACTACTGACACGGTCATCCTCAACATCCACAGCAGACTCAGAGATAGGCCTGCAGGTACCAACTGCTCACGAAAGCAAATTCAGCACGGTTATTTCCATATATGCAGAGGGACTTTCTATTCCCCCTCTGTGTGCTGTGGTGCTTTTCCACTGTATTTTCTTCATGTCATTCATGTCTTTTGCGGGAAAACGGAGAGCACACAGAATCCTTACACAGAAAATGGAAACACCTGGTTAATTTCTTGTAGCTTTCCTGTCTCATTATGTAGCTTGTTTTTAGTGCAGTTGTCTTTCTATATAGTTAATAGGGTAGTTCATCTGGAGCTTTCAAGCAGAAACTTGCTTTGTTTTTAGGGAGAACTATTACAGGTATTGGTCCAAGTTCTATAAAGTGTTATCTAGTTGCTATTTTATACTCCTTATCTTGACTTGCGACTGCTGATCTTTTTTAAGGCACACACTACGCTAATATTTCAAATAATTTACTGTACAGGAACTGTCTTGTAGCCTTTACCAGCCAAAATAGCAACGAAATGCAAATGTTCATATCTGGAAAAAGAATTGAAACATGAATAAGAACACTAAGCCACCCTCATTATTTCAGATACATATTATGCTTTCTGTTTGAATACTAGTTTACTTGACTTAAATATGTCTTTAGATATTAATGGTTTCTGTGACAGTAGACGATAAAGAGAAGCAGCCATAGTATGTCGCGGTCTTGCTGTCTTATTGTTTTTGTTTATGACCCTCAGTCTTCTGGAGTCATGGCTCAGTGAATAATGAGTGTTTTGTGCTTTCAGAGGGGGCTCGTGAAGAGGTGGTGCAGTTCTTCAAGAGGCCGGACGAGGACATAAAGTGTGAAATAGGAGAAAGTCTGGGCTGGCTCCTTTTAAAGTCCCTTCTGCTGCTGACAGCTGATGGCTCAGTGAGTTATAAGTAACAAGTCAGGTTTCAATGTTAGGTCTCTACATTTTCAGTGGATAACTGTTGAACCTTTGAATCAGAAGTCTCCAAACTCGGACAACATGGCTTATTATTTGTATTATAGGCTAAGTATCCTTTCAAGATAAAGACTTGATCTCCTGAATTTATTTCACTTACAATTATAATGCTTCAATGTAAACTGTGTGTGTCTGTGTGTGTGTGTTTTTTTTTAGGATATATTGTCCTGTATAAATCCAGGGCTCCCTGTTGCTTTGGTGAAATGTCTGTACCTGCTGGTGTGCCTTCCAGCTAAAAAGGAGAACACAGACATAGAAGAGAAATTTCAGGAGCCACTAACACAGGTTATTTGAGGCAAAATCCTCATTTTACATTTTCATTGTACTCTTTTCATCAACATCACGCATGTTCTCCTTATCTATTCTCTCCCTACTGCCTCAATTCTTCTACATTGGATTTTGGTTTCACTATCCACTTCTTCCCCCTGCTCTTTTCCAGGTTCTCCTCCAGCTCTGTAGACAGCCAGTCAATGTGGAGGCACTGGTGGAAACTCAAGAACTGCACTGTCTTATCATTGGCCTCACATCACTATGGGATCAGACCAGCGCCCCCTGGAGGCACCAAGCCTCCCGCCTCCTTAAGGCAGTCTCTGCTGTCGCAACAAGCAACACTGTCCCAAGCTTGCAAGGTAAAGTGAGTGAAACCTATAAGGTATCATTTCTGCTTCTTGTAATACTGTTGTTCTCAAATGGGGGTGCAGTCCAGAAACTAAGTTGATTGATTAATTTAGAGAGAACAAACAAACAGAGGTTTTCTATATTTAACTTGAATCATTTAGTTGTTTCCCTTATCTTTGTTAATAATTGAGCTTCTGAAGGCCGGCATGGCAGAAAAAGTCAGAGAACCCGGGCTATAATAGACTCTGTGACACTAATGGAACTGAACACATACAAAACATTTTTCATAGAAGGTGGATAATTACATTTACAGTTATTTTTGTCAGGGAGCTATTTTTATTTCAGTGGTTGATTATACAGAGACGCATGATCACACACCCCAGCAATAGATGCACTGCAAGTATGTTTCACATGATGCATCCGTGAGTACAGATGATTCACTCAAATGATTCACTCAGATGTTCTGTTACTTTGATTTATTTTGGACATAAAAAATGTATCAGCATTTTCCAGCGTGATATTTTATTTTCATGACTGTAGCTCTTTCCTACATTAGTCATATTGAATGAATATACATACTCTCATTTTTCCCTATCAGGTTTTTCAAAAGACAGGCATTACTTATTTGCGGTGATCCATTGCTCGAATTGGAAACTTTGAATGTGTTGACTCTGTTCTGATGTGCTGTACATCTCAAAGCAATACAATTTTCACTTACCAAGAACTCTGCCTTCTCCAAATTAGGCAAGAACTGTGTGCGTATCTGCATCCAGAACCTGTTGCACATCAGTGCTGATGTCTCTGGACCGCTGCTCGCTGAAGTGGCTGTGGCGGTGTTCAGCTTCATTAAAGACACTTATGTCATCAACTCTGCCCTCTTCAATGAGTTTGACTCTAACAGTGGCTACCAGGCCCTTGAGAACATTCTCACACGGTAAGACAAACAGGCATGAACAGAAACATAATGAAAACACAATGTGAGTTTAGGATTAGATGTAAAAGGGATAAACTTGTTTAAAGATGTGAAAAGACTCTACATGGTCTTTTTAAAGGTTAATGAAAATACACCCGCTGAGAAATTAATTGTTTTTACTCGTAGTCAGTAAAAGACATCACTTACCTTATTGTGTTTTTTCATGACACCATCATAAGATGTGAGGAAGGTGTGCCCGAGGATCATTTCCAGCCTGTGAAGGAGTTGCTGGCTCTCATTGCATCTTTCAGCCTGCTCGGAAAAACTGAGCTCAAAGTGGTTCTTTGTGTCACCAACCCCCAGCCTCCGGGCTTCAAGTTTGATCCACCACTTACCAAAGGTAGGTCAAGTTTTAAACAGAACAAGTTCTGCATTGTTATTCTCTGGCTATTACCCCCTAATTATCTCTAACGGTTTATTGTACCATGAGGATAAACTCTCAACCATCCCCTCCAAATGCACACTCCAAACCATCTAATTATTATCTTTGCATGGCTCAGCAAAGATGGGGGCATAGGGAGGGGGATGTGCCCCCCAAATGACCACACAGTTCATCCCTCCTTTGCACTTTAGCCCTCATATAAACCACTGAAAAGTGCACCACCCCCTTTTCCCTCTCCTTGATTTCCCACACACCCGACTCCTCACTCCCGCATCGCTACCCCACTGCAGTGCACAACACCCCTCACGTTAACAGGAAGCTGAGGTGATTATGTCTGGGATGATGAAGTGGAGGCTTCCCCTCTAACTCTGTTAGGATGCCCCACATCCATTCACCACTGGCCTACATCAACCAGCCATCTATCATAGGTGCACACACACCTCCATCCAACACTCATAAATAGAGTGTCCATAATAAACACATGCATACCAATCCAAACAAACATACAGACACACATTCATACTCAGGATGCATCTATCACACTGAGGAGTAGATGTTATTCCAGACGAGGGTCCAGGGATTGTTTTGAACTGATCTTATTTGAAAGTGATGCAATTTTGATTAGGTTGAAAATGAATCCTTTTCCTAACCAAGTATATATTCATATTTACTACAAACACAAGTGAGTTTTGGTTTTCAAATCTAAGACCTTCACTTAATGTTTTGACAATACAGCAAACAAACTCTATCAAGGCAGATTACGCTACTTCTTCTGTCCTTTCATGCATGTTATGTTGTTTGTTCAATCTATCTATGTATGTGGAACTCAATTGGCTTATGGGATTCAGCATGTGCTGTGTGTTAAAGGTTGTTTGTAATTTATTAGGTTTCCCCTTTCCTTGAAATTGACCGACTGACCTTGCCAGAGCAAATTCAGATAAAATCATCTTTACATTGAAAACATCTTATGGGTTAATTGACCTCAAGCTGGTATTGTTTTGCTTAATGTGGCGGACCAGAACAAGAATACATCCTCCAGTTTTAAATAACAGAAGCCTCTGTCTCTAGGTTTAACAGTAAAGAACCTGCAGGCCTTCCACCTGCTGCAGGCCTCCTTGCTGCGCTCCCATGATTCTCTGCTGTGCTGCCAGCTCCTTCGAACCCTGCAGACAATTTGGGAGAGGGATACGGCCAATTTCTTCCTCTTGGAGTGGACCGTCCAGTCAATGGCTCAGTTGGCTGCCTGTGTGTGGCGTAAACCAGCACCTGCCCAAAAACTTTACTTTTCACTGCTGGAGATGGTATGATTTCTACTGTTGACAGTAAAGCTCCAGCGTTTGTTGTTTCTTTGATACATCATGGGAATGAGGTCTGATTAAATGCTTGGTTCCCTTCTTTTTTCCTTTTCGACAGGTGGTATTTAAGTTGAACTACATCCCCCATGAGACCTTGCGTGCACTGCTGGGTGTGCTGAAGCAGATTTGGGCTGGGATTCTGGCTGGAGGGGCGGAGGGAACAGAGTTTGGAGTGGTTGCTCTTAAATGTTTTCATAGGTGAGCCATGCTTTGAGGATACTCTTGCTTCTACTCCAAAAACAAAACTTTCTCCCTATGGTGCTGAAACGAATTTACAAAAAGCACATGTGGTATTTACTTGAAAGCGGTTTCATTAATACCATTTTGTCCTTTGATATATGTTGATTAAGATCTATCTCCTGCGCTCTGTAGAATGACATTGCACAGTGGTATGCTCGCTGAAGTGTTGAGTGACTGGGGTCTTCTGGAGCTTCTGCTTGGGGAACTTCGTAGGAGAGCTAAGATCCTCAGGAAGGCTGGAATTGTCTCCCCCTCTAAAATAAGTATAAATCAACATTATCACGATTTTTCAGCTACTAATAAACAGAGAGTGAATGTTTGCAAACAACTTATCATTCAATCGAACGTAGGATGATGAGTACTTTTGGTTTGAAGTTTTTCAAATAAAATCCTTTCGGCAAATGTTTTTGGAAAACTTCTTCTGATGTTCTTGTGCTCTTTAGATCCCCAGAAAGTGCCATCTGTGGAAGGACGTGAAAGATTGCTCACTACCTGTATGCTTCAAGTTGTGTCTGCGCTTACTTTGCGTTCAATTAAAAATACAGGTACATGCACTTTATTTCATCTCCATTGTCCTTATCCTGCCACCTCTCTTTAGCTTCAGAAGAAGAAGGAACCACTGTTGTATCCTTAAGTCCTGCATCTTTGTTCCAGTTTCAGTTCGAGACCTTGGTATGGTTCCCTACATAAAGATCTTCTTGGATGAGGATCAGTATCGAGCTCCCACTCTGAGCATTTTGGAGCAGCTAGCTGAGATAAACCCAGAGGAGTTCATGAGTACAGCCATAGGAGCCATCTGCTCCTCAACGCAGCAGGAACTCAGGTTGAAGTGGGACCTATTGCAGGTACAAAGTCACAGACAGCGGCATACAGACATCCAGAAACACAAGTGATCTCAGCTGAACTCAGAATGAAGTCTCCACCCTACATCAAACCATAACCAATTGTAATGCACTAAAAACATAATAAGCTAGTGAATTTATTTTCTTAGCATGTGGGACCCTGATTACATTACAGACAAATGCAGATTGATTTGCTAAAACAGGTTTAGCTGTTAACTCCAGGCCAATTTGATTAGGCCAGCAGCTTTGTGCTGTGGCACTATGAAGATTACCACCTCTATCGGATCAGTGAATGGGACAGAGATCTGATTAAGCTTAACTAAGTTACACACCTACTGTATGTGTCCGTTTTTATAGATGGCAGCAAGATGAGCACTTACTTGCAGATATTGTGTGTATTCAATGTGGGTGAGTGCTTGAGAGGGCTTGTTTGTGCAATGTGCATGAATGCAGAAGCAGGTGTGTTTGTCTGAGTGTGTGTGTGTGTGTGTGTGTGTGCGTGCGTGTGTGTGTTTGTGTGTGTGTCTGTGTCTGTGTTCTTTGTGCTAACATAGTTAAGGCAAGTGGCAATCAGATTGGGTACGACCTGGGTTGGCAAGTGTTGAGAGCCATTGTGATTACTCCAGTTTCAGTTAATCACATTTCCCTCTGCGTTCTGCCTCACACATTACCCACCTGATGGATTAGCTCTTTAAATTGAATAAACCTAATGTTATTTTGCTCACCTCCAAAAACTAGTTACCAAAAATGATTTATGATATATCTGTGTGTTTCATCTATTTTTCATGACATTGTTTTAATTGACTAGAGAGGTGCTTTTAAAAGCTGGAAGCAAAGCAAAGTATCAACATATCAAAAATCGTAATACTGTACATTCACTTTAAACTATAGAAAAAAACAATCTTAATTGTCGCATGTATGGTTAGGTTTAAGCATATTTGGTGATTACACATCACTGTTGATCTGACTGCACTCTTATGTATTTCAGTCTGTGCTGAAGGTCCTGGAAAGCCCCAACAGCTGGGACGCCTTCAGGAGAGCAGGAGGCTTCACCGGACTGCTGTCTCTGGTGATGGACATGGAGGGAGCTCTGGCTGACCCTCCACAAGGAGAAGTGTGGAAGTCCTTGGGGCATCAAAAGCTGCTGGACCTCCTCCTCCTCGCTGTTCACATCATCGCCTTGGCCGTGCATCTTCACACAGTGAATGCACACCATTTTGAGACTGGCGGCTTTTATGAGAGGCTGGCAGATGCTCTGCTCCAGCTCGGTTGCTTCAACATTGAAAAACCCAGGAAAGAGACGTGGGATGCAGAGCAGGGCTCCTGTCCTGAGACAGCACGGGATGGCCAGCCTCTTGGGAAGAGTTTCCACCAGTTCATTGATTTAGCGGAGGCTGCTGAAGCCCCCTCCTCTCAATCCACCACACTGCAGCACAATCTGCCTGTTACTCTTCGGACATGTATAAAGCTGCTTTCGTTTCTTGACCAGTTTGCCGCAGGGGCCTACTCTTCTCAGGAGTTAAACTTGGGGCTACATCCTGAGAGTGGGTCTGCTTTAGATACAGAGAAACTAGATGGACCAGCAGGATATGAAGGTGTGTGTTCAGGGTCCCCCCCTACCGTCGTAGGGTCAGGCCCACAGTCAGTGGTGGACACACAGAGAGGATCCAGGAGCACAGCAACAAGTATTTCTTCAGTCTGCACAGAGTCTCCCTGCAGGTGGATATGTGTAACCATTTAGAGGGGATGGAATGTACATTTGACATTTAATACATTTTCTCGACTCTCAAATCTATTTTTTGGTTATGAGTTGGGTCTATAAGGAAAGTCTAAGTTATTTCCTAAATATCAACCTATACTTTTTCTTTCTTTTTTGTTTTTGCTTGTCCAACAGTAGGTTCACGCGTGATCATGTTATTCTGCATCCAGGAGCAATCAGAGTTATGATGACTCTGCTTCCTGCAGTGTTTTCTCCCCAGGACCCACAGGTACATTTCTAGACTGAACATGTTACAGTGTTTATGTTATGTAATATTGCCAACACATTGAGACATTTTTCTTTACCTCTTTCCCAGCTCTCTATAGAGATCCAGTTTTCATTAGCTCATCATGTCCAGGCCATGGTCAAACCTGAGCGGAACCGGCAGATAATGTGCGAGGGAGGGCTGGTGTCCACACTCCTGGCCCACTGTCAGAGCATGTTGCTGATTCCAAACCACCCGTTATATCTACCTATTACACGTATCTTGGAAAAGCTCTCCTCCCAGTCCATCACACATTCAGACTTCAGGTCGGACATAAACTGTCTCTGATTTTCAAGTCCATGCATTTTCTTTATTGCAATGCATTTTCTTTATTGCAATGCAATCCCTTCTCAATATTTACTCAGGCAAGATCTGACGTGCTCTTTATTCCTCCTCAGAAAGTTCCTGTGTTTAGGAGACCCTCTTATGTGCTTGGCAGACAAAACAGCAACGAATTCACAGCCAGCTCCTGCATCGAATGGTAAAAGAATTGTTTTGTGACAGTTACTACAGTTATGTTTTTTGTAACATTTTATTGAATTCAAATTAATTGTGGTCTTTCAAACAGAGACAGACGCTGCAGCAGGATCCACAGTAAGAACTCTGAAGCGAGCCTTCAGCTTGTTGAAGTCTGAAGCTCAAAGTGAATCTCCAGTTGGTTCTGCCATCCCCGTCCATCAGATCATTAGTCTGGTATCCATGACATCACCGCGCACCTTCAGACCACACAGGGTATCCTCCTCACCTGCCTTTGTGGAGTTCGACATGAGTGAGAGTGGATATGGGTGAGTCTTGTTTTACTGGGCCCTTGTTTTTCCCTGCAATTAGCACCAATAAGTAATGCTTATCAAGAGTAATGCTTAGTATATATAAGAATGTCAATAATTCACTAATTTGCTGGTATGTGATTGTATGCTTTGCAGCTGTCTCTTCCTGCCCTCTCTGGCCACAGTCAAAGGAGTGACTGCTGATTCAATTTCAACAGGTGGAATTGGAGGAGGTAAGTGATTATTCTAAATGAGTGATACTTTCATATTTGTAAATAAATCTGAATAAAATATCGCATCATCTCCCTTTCATGTTTTAGACTGCAGGGGTTTTCCGCCCACAGCTGGTCTCTCATTTTCCTGCTGGTTCCAGATCAACAGGTTCAGTTCAGCCTGTGATTCACACCCAATCCGTCTGCTGTCAGTGGTTCGCCACATGTCCCGGACCGAACAACACTACATCTGCCTGTCAATCTCTTTCTCAGCCTATGACGGCTGTTTGGTCATTTCCACAGAGGAGGATACATTTACATACCTGGGTTAGTATTGGCCTATTGGGACTATAGCATAACATTTATTGATTATCAAGAAATTAAAAGATCAGCTACTTTTGTTTTTCTTTTGTTCTATTATATAGAGCAAATATACTTATTTATCTATTTCTTATAATACAATGGTTAAATGCGTAGATTATACGGCCAAATTATGTTTGATTTACTTCCTTCATGTCTGTTATGTTAGATATGATGGAGCCAGACTTTTGCACTCCCACTTCTCTGCCTGCATCACTGAGGCTGCGTTGCTCTAGCATGCTGGTCCCAGGTCAGTGGCACCATCTGGCTGTGGTCATGGCCAAAGATGTGAAGAAGAGCTGTATGACCACAGCCTACTTCAACGGCAAGGCGTTGGGGACAGGAAAGGTATGAGGAGCCAATGTAATGTGGTAGTTACATATTCATGAATCATAGCAACTATCATGATCAGAAAAAGTAATGCCTGTGCATTCTCTGTCAGATGAAGTATATTCAGCCTTTCCCGGGTCAATATGTCTCAATGGATCCGACAGCTGTGATTGACGTGTACGGACTGATAGGAACACCAGCTCTCTGGAAGGAACATGCTGCTCTTGTGTGGCGAGTGGGCCCTTCTTACCTTTTTGAAGAGGTTTTGAGTCCCGAGGCAGTGGCTGTCATATTCACGCAAGGAACTGCCTATTTAGGCAACTTCCTTGCTCTGCGCAACACAGGTGGGTTAGGAGATCTTGTACAGAGTATTTCTCTTAATTTCAATAAGTCATCCTGGATAAGGGCATTTGAGGTTTAGAGAATCTGTAAGATCTGGTTTTGTTAAAAGATAACCATTTTCTTTAGATTCTTTATGGATAATCTTTGTATTATTTACTGTGGCTTCCCCCATGCTGTGTCCTGCAGGAAATGATGTTGTCATGGTGCTCCTTGCATGCTCACACTAGTCACTCTGCAGAACAGACAATGAGCTTCAGTATGGAAGCACAGTACACAAACTGAGACCGTCAAATATAATGACGTGAAACTTTATTTTATTTTATTTATTTACATTGATCATCTTTAGCCTCATTGTTGTATCTTGTGTAAGTTCTACTTTACTGTTAAGTGTTGTGTTTTCTTACCTCTCTATTTGTTTCCAGGTGATCATCCAGAGTGTCTCCCTCTCAGGCTGGTTCCTGAGGAAAGGATTTCATTTGGTATCAACCCAGCAATTTCGTCATTAACGACTGTTGTACAGATAAGAGAGGATTACAATGAGGTGGACTGCAGACTGATCGCTAAAGAGGTAAGTTGATACTTAAAACCGAGGTGCATGTTTTTTTCACATACAGTAATCAATCAATGTATCAAATTACAGATGGGTATAACTTCTCGTGATAACTCCACGCCTGTGTTCCTTGCACGAAACATCTGCCAGCACCTGAGTGGTACAGCTCGCACCATAGGTGCAGCACTGGTTGGACATTTTGGTAATAATAATAACAAAAAAAACTTATTTCAGCATGAGTTGATTCTTAGAGGCACATTTTCTGAGCTCCTGGCTTCTTCTTTCTAGGTGTACGTACATTCACTCCCAGGAGTGCATCTAATGGTTTCCTGTACGTTGGGGGGCCTTCAGTTGTTCTTACTCTTGTTGCAATGGCTCCAGATGACAGCTCTTTGTATGCAGCTGTTAAAGTTCTTCTTTCTGTGCTGGAAACCAACTCTGCCATGAAAGAGGAAATGAAACGCATCAACGGATACAAGGTCGGTTGATTCATGCTTTAAGTCACTGGAGTGCTTTCACATGTCAACACCTTTTCAAACTCTGCTCTTTACCTGTAATTATTTCTCATTGTAGCTGTTAGCATTCCTGCTGAAGATGAAGAGAAGTCTAGTCAGCAACAGAACCCTTCAGTTGGTTCTGTATCTTTCAAATTCAGTGGAGCTGAGCTCTGAATGTGGTTGCCTACAAAACACACCTGCTTTCCAAGCACTGCTGTGTGACCTGGAGGTAAGCAACATTTTACAACCAGAAACGTTCAGTGGACTTAGGAACTGGATATTCTTGTCATGCCAGTATTTATTTGGAAAGATTTGAATTGCTTTTGGAAGCTAATAGTTAGCTTTGTTTATCTATCATTGCTCCATGTTTTCAGGTTTGGCAGAACACATCTGAGGATTTGGACCTTTCAGTTCTGAAACACTTTACTGAGATCCTGAAATCCTCAAGGTAAATTCCAAAGTAATCAGAGTGTGAACAATTCACAGAGAATTTTGTGTAGCTTAATCCAATTTATTTTTAACTCACATGGCTAAAAAAGTTGCATAACACAATAAAAAGGCCCTTGTTCGGGATTGACGACACACTTTATCGACTGTTGTGTCAAAATCTGCAGCGTTCTGCCATCAATATCACAGAAATGTGCAACACAAATAGTCAAGGGAATGTTCAACAGAATCAGTCACAGAGGCTGAGGAGAGGAGCATGACTGAACATGTGCATGGATTCTGGAATTAGATTATATGTCTGTGGGAACAGACTGTGATTGATATTAATGCTCTCTCTGTTTTTCTGTCTGTATACTCAACAGTGACAGCAGGAGCGCTGCAGTCATGCATTCTATAGGCCTGCTACCTAAGCTGCTCTTTGAGCTTTCTGATTCCAAGGTGAACTTTCAGAAGGTTAAGGTCATTTCCAGTGTTATTTCATCCCTCCTAAAAGTTCACTTCACCCCCCTGGACATGAGCAGGTACAGTCTGGGAATATATCCCGTGTGTATGTGCCCAAGAGCTCCTGTTGTACTATTTTTGAAATTGTCCTTTTGTTTGTCAGACTTGGACTCTTCCTGGTGTACACACTCCCTCCTCTTAGTGACATGACTGAAGACAATGAGCTATTTGACAGTGATCTTTCCCTGGAAACACCAGGTACACACATGGTAGACCACACACAACCCCGACTTACACAATGCCTCACATGACTCATGAATGACATGTCCTGTCTGTGCTGTAGCTCAGAGCACTGGTCCGGCCAGCCTCATCTGGATCCGCAACCAGCTGTTAGTGGCGCTTTGTGAAATCCTCGACTCAGACAGCCTTCTAACCAAAGAGTGAGTATCTTCTGTCACAGTTTAGTTTCTAAACTGCAACAAAAACACATTATCCCCAGTATTTGATGTGCCATCATAGCATGCAAGAAGCAGTAACTGAATTAGTCTGTTATGTTTTATTCCACAATAGTCAGCAGAAACAAGCTTTTGATTCCCTGGGCAGTGATTGGTTCCTGCTCTTCCTTCAGCCCCACCTTCACCCTTCTACCTTGAAACTGGCTCTCGTCCTGCTCACACACTTTCTGTCCAATCCGGACCAGCGGAGCAGCTTCAGGGAAAACGTGCTTCCAGGAGCCCTCATTGAAGGCATGAAGGAACCCATTACTGTCATGGGTAAAGTCAGATAAGTTCTCATAATGAAGCAGGACATTTATTAGATATCCTTTTGCTTTTTTTTACTTTCAGTGAAACCACTGTCATGCTATTAAGGTTATTTTTTTATTTTTTGATACATAACCCTGGCTGGTAACTTGATTAAATGAGTTAGAACAAATTCTAAAGATTTAAGAACTATTTATCTTTAGTGAGTTAGATTGTAAATGAATAGGATTTTGTATAAATAAATATCCGCCTTAAGTATATTAATTAAAATCATAGTTTAATAATTGGTATTAGTTCGACTGAACACCTTAAATTCAAAGTCTTCTAAGATTTTAGAAATTGTGTGTGTCCTACATTCATCTAAAATCCCTAAGTTTTTTTTTGCTATGACTCCAGACAACCTTCGAGCCCATTCATGGTCATACGAGTGCCCCAGCACCTCGGGTAGAGGGTTTTATCTTCTGCAGGGGCTGCTGATCAGACACCCTCACCTCCCTCAGGTGTATGAAGCTCTGGCTGCTTTACTTTTAGAGAAGAAAATCTGTCACACTGTTGATGGAAAGGTGAGAGTTTTTTGGGGGAATTTATCAAAATAATCTTCAGTGTCATCTCAATCATAATATTTTTATATCACATGTCATCCATAGGTGCATTTGGACGATACCCTACAGTCAATGATTGTCAGTGAAGAAAACGCTCCTGCTCAGCAGTTCTGTGTTGAAGCTGCTACAATTCTCCTGGAGTTAGTCAAAGTTGTCATTACTCAGGTAAGAATGTAATAATCTTGATCTCCTCAGTATTTTTTTACTACAAATTGATAATGTGTAACACATTTTCCTCTCCGTCCTGTTATTCCAATGAAGAACACGCCAGGCACTGGTGCATCATGGGAGTTGCAGCTTCCAGCAAGTGTCATGCAGTTTCTTTGTCTTCTCCATAACCTTCGGCCAAGAGACCCACTGTGGGTATCTCCAGAGTTCCTCCATGCACTCGCTGGAATTGTTTACCCTCTGGACAGCTCAGAGGTTTGTATGTCCTCTGTTCATGAAGCCCTTTATAGTTTCAATCTCTCCAGTCGTACTCACTGGTGTTGTCTTGTATTTCAGAGTGTTGCTGAAGACTCCTCAACGAGTGACGATCAGGACACATCCAAGAGTTGTCAATCCAGGAAGCCAGTGTGCGACTTCATCCGAATACTGCTCATGGACAGTCTCCTAAATGTTTCTGCCAACACCAGCACATATCCTCCTCTTCTGCTGCTTGAGGTGAATCCATATGCACATTGACTCAAGTAATCATTCATGATGTATAGCTCATAGATATCCCTCACTTATATCTGCATTTGTACCAATAAAGACTCCAGGTATTATTGCCAATGTGCATTCCCATTGAAAAAAAAAAAGGCTCTTAGATATACTGCAAAACTCTCATTCTCCAGAAGGTGCCACTCTTTGCTCAGTTACAGAATAAGGCAGAGCCAAGGTTCTGTTGATGAACTCATTCAGCCGATAGTATGGAGAGAACAGCGATAGGCAAAGTGATCCATGTTTCTGTAACAGCGTTTTCAGTTAGCCACTCACACACAACAACCAGCACCTACACTAGAGATGACATTCAAAACTATGTTTCCCTCACAATCAGGTGTAATAGAGGAAAACATCATCACATATGAACATTTGTTTTTTAGCTCCATTATGTTTCTAACCAGTGATATATATAAATGTTCCAGTTTTGCCCTGACGGTGCATCGCTGGAACAAAGGCAGACTTTCCAGACGGAGTGGCTGGAGTTGATGATGGACATCATTCACATGCTCAGCCAAGACGATGAAAACAACACTCATCTCAACTCACAAGGTCTGATTGTGATGCATGTTTCCTCAAACCCAGAAACTGACCAGTTGTCCATGCATTAAAGTCTCATGTGAATGTTTGGCGTTTTTATATCTTACAGACTTGAGTCAGAGCCCTGAAGGACAGATGGGCACGTTGATGGAGAATGTGGTGCACTTCACTAAGACGCTGCTGCACAAACTTTACAGTGGAACATTCCTGGGAGATTCTGACACTTTGCTCAACTTCCTCACAGACCAGATTGTGGTGGTGAGACACAGACATAGAAACACCTCATATAGATATTTAATTTATGTATAACAACTTAATATGGAAAAATTGAATTCATCAAAAAGTATCACATTGGAAATTCATAAAATGTTAACAACTCTAAAAGTTATCTATACATTTTTTTAATTGGACTTTGTTAACCTATCGGCGCTCCAGATTATCTGTAAAATGTAAAGGCTGCCCACAGGTCACAACCATGATTAGTCTCATCTCTGTTGTAACTCACAACAGACATTCTGCCTTATATTTCCAGGCTCTGGAGAAAGGCCAAACTCAGAAAGAGAAGACGGTATCTGCCCTCTACTCGTGTACCAATGAAGTCCTGCTTTATTTCTTGTCTCAACCGCGTCATTCCCAAGAAGAAAAGCAAGCGGTCATCAGGACATTACAGACCTTCATGGAAGGCTGGGATGTTGTCATGGCAACTTACAATGCAAACGTGAACTTTATCACATGCCTTCTTCATTGTCTATTACTTATACGATCTGGCAGGTAATATCGAAAGCACACAGACAAACATGCAGATGAAACCAGCATTCACTTTTAATTCACACAGTCACCCTTATGTTTTAGCTACCCTGATGGATTTGGATGTTCTGTGCAAAAAGTTAAAAAGAGGAGGTCATCATTTCACCTGTTTCCTACCAAAGCCAGACATTCTGCAGGCCTCGGCCACCAAGCAGACACTACCACAGGTATGATGACCAAAAATTAGTTTGCAAGGGTTTGTTTAACCTCACTGTGTTATCCTGCCATTTCTGCAGATTTTCTATGAAGATTTTCTGGGTCACAAGCTCTGAACAAATGTGCGTGTTTGTGTGTGTGTGTGTGTGTGTGTGTGTACAGATGGCAGAGAACTAGTGTCCTTAGCGGAGGCCTGCTGGTCAAAGGTCATGGCGGAGAGACAACGCACGCTTGAAGAGACGTATAAGATAGAGATCTCAGCGACGCACAGGATGGAGAAAGGGTCTGTCAGCATGACTGATATCAGCCCTCTCTGGGAGGAGACGGCAAACAAAGCCTGGATGCTACACATAGGTTTGCGCTTACCATACTAATAACTGCAGATGGAGACGATGTCTGAATGATGGGCCCCCCATGATCTTGAAATTTCAATTTTGTTCATCCCTGTAGAATCTCAGAAGAAGAAGTTGGACAGCAGCACTCAGAATCCGTTTGATTTGATCAGCAGTGCAGTTCGTTCAGCTCTGGGCAGACCAAGCAAAGCGTCGGTTACAGTCGAGGTAAACACAACACTACACAACACAAACCAGTGTTTGGTTCTTTTACACAGGACGATGTGTTGACTGTGGGGTCACCTTTTCTCAGGCTCTTCTCTATCCCAGAACGCTGAGCCAAAACGCTCAATCCCAAAGTCACTGCTGTGTTTGTGCTATGGGCCGTCCAGCCCTGTGGGGGTGTTTGATTATTTCTTTAAATGGATTTGGATTATTACAGCTGATTGCCCCTGAGTGGGCATAGTAATTGATATCTGTTAGGCCTATCCATGGGAACACTCACTTCAACACACTGTTTGCGGCTGAAGGTTAAAGACGCGTTTATTGTTGTTTTTCCCCCCGAAACACGTGGCCCACATCATTAGTTCCCCCACAACGCTTAAGACGTCGAGCCATCTGGAGCAGGAAGCGGGGACATATTACTCAGGCACACAGGCATGAAATTACCGCGTCTGTGTGTCTGTCTCAACTCCACAAAGTGCCTGTGTGCGTGTGTTCTTGTTTGTGCACATCTCTTGCCCACAGAAATCGGGTTGGCAATTATATTTGTACCAATCTGATGAAAACATTATTCATTTGATGTTATTCTTTATCATATCAGTCTTTGACAGGCTATCAAAATGGGTGATGAATTGTTTCTCCATCTGAGAGGTGGAGAAGAAGAGGGAGGGATGTTTACCTTCTCCCTCTCTGCAGTGTGTTGCACCACTTTGCTCTGAGTAGGTTGCAGCATGTAGCGAGCGTTCAAAAAATGATACTCAGATCCTCAGTAATGGTCAGCCAGTCCGCTCTTTCAGCCATTCATCCTCATGAACAACCAAGTGAGTCATTCATTAATTTCTGGATCATCAACTTATGACCTTTATTTGGAAAGTCATGAGCTTATGTGGAGTCTTTTCAGTCACTGAATCCATAGCAGTGAGCAGACTTTCCGGGTCTCAGATATCTACTTCTACTGAACAAAACGGAATTTTAAAGCCGAGAGTAGGTAATGAATGAGAATATAGAGACTGATAGGCAGCCTGCATCCTAAGTCAAGCTTCAGTACAATCCTAGAGATTTATTTCATCAGCGACTGCAGTTTCCATAATCATATCTGTGTCCTCATATTAGAAAGATAATTAACAGCACTAATGATCACGTTAAGTTCATTACACATTCACTGCCAGCCCAGAATGAAGTTGACATTATGTTGCCTTATCATCAAAGGTGGCGTATTGTTGGGAAGTCATTAAAATGGAAATGAGTGTGATGTTCTGATGTTAATTGCAGTGGGAAGAGATGAGTTATGTATTTAATGCAACGTTTAAAAAGCCAATGAGGTTCCTATCTGCTAAATAGGGTAATTAATGCTATATATTACTTATGTTTGTCCAAATGAAGGAATGAAATTAGGAGATGATGACGCCGACTTGCTGTTTATCTGTCAAAACACGGCTCTAGCTTGCAAACTTCATTATTACTCTCTTTTCTGTCTGTAATATTTCAATAATCTGCCCTCAAATTACTCCTTATTTTATTTCTCTTCACAGCTTTTCATTCCAATAGGCAGTCACTCATTTAGAGAAATAGTTTTAATCTCTCGAGGGCTTGTCAAAGTTTGACGTCAACTTTTATGCACAGAATCCTTTTCTGAAATGATGGGGAATTTTTGAGTCTCTCGTCTCAGCGACAAAGATGTTTCCTTTTTATTTTACTTGAAATCATCTATTGCATTTTTTGGGTTTTTACTGCGAAAGGCAGAATTAAAACATCTGTAAATAAGACTCGGTATAAAGAGTTACTGCATGTTCATTCAGTCAATTAAATGGTTTTCCTGGGTCAGCTGTAAGGATGGACACATGTTGTTTCACTAGTCTCTCAGCGAGCACTGCTGTGATGATGGGCTTAATGAAGCAGTTAACAGTCAGAATATGATCCCAGTGTGTCTGCTGAACATGAGCATCCTGCAGTGTCAACACGGCTCTGTTTGTGCTTTTTCTATTTTTTTCTTCGCCTTTCTCTTTTAATCGACACGCGCACACTCGCCCGCACACAACGTAGACGCACACACACACACTTACCTTGCCCTTGACTCGAGCGTGGCTCAGTGATATTAATGTTTATTTTAATCAGATCACACCAACAAATTATTACATTTCCAGACAGGGTTATTGTAACACTGTAGCCACTAGCTTATTTTGCCCAGTGAATGCAATTTAGAACAGATGTAATTTTATGAATGCATTGTAATTGCATGAGGAAACAACAATACCATTATGAATATACAATCTCTGTGAACATAATGTGTTGTGTGTGTACAATATAGGCTAGAGTAAGAGTGATTGTGCAACTGGCTCTTTTCATTTGCACCCATCAGGTTTCTGTGCTTTCTCTTGTAGGAGTTTCTGACCTGCATGGAGTCACATCGACAAAGAGGCCACAGCGTGTTTCAGAATATTAAGACGAACCACTTACAGGTTTGACTGAAACCTTAAAGTGAATATTCTGAAACAAATATAATTAAAAAGTCAAAATTAGGTCTGTAATAATTTCCCTTTCCCTCTCATCTAATCCTTCCATTCCGGGCCTGCTTGCTGCGATCCAGTTACAAGCCAGCGAGTGGGAGCGAGCAAGCTCTAAGTGGCTGCGTGTGGAAGCCGAGTTGCTGAGGGAGAGAGCTTTATTTGGACCTGGCCCAGGGGTGCTGCTGACGCGAAACTGGGTGCAAAATGCTGCCGAAGGACCAAATCGCACCAAATCCCGCATCCGCAGAAAGAGTTTGAGGCGATCCAGACGGGTACAGCCTTTAATTTCAGTGCAGGGTCATATGTTATGTTATATAATGCACAGTCTAACCTTTGACAGTGCCATATGTTGTTACAACAGGTGCAAGGAACGCTATGTCTGGGCTTAAGGACTGGCACATGTGAGGAGAACAAAAATAAAACCGATGGTGACACAGGTTAAGAAAATGTTGATCTTTTTTTAATTTACTCTAGCCAGAATGTGGGTGTTGAATGTAAACTCAGTGAAAAAATGTGTTTGATTTGTAACAGAGCCTAAGATTCTGTTTGAAGTTGGCGCTGAGGCTAAAGAGGATGCAGAGGAGGGAGGACAGGACTGTTTGACCTTCTTCCCTGTTCTAAATGAGACGCCTGCTGTCACTGAGAGTTCACCTGACCCTTCAACCCTGGAACCCTGCTCGCATAGACAAGAATGCCCCGACATACGCATAATCCTGCAGGTCTTGCACCCTGGAGAGGAGGTACTGTAGCACAAGAAGTGTTTGTTTGTGTGCTGTGCTAAAAACAACATGCCTCAACACAAGCGCAACTCCCTTCCATCCTACTAATATTCACAATCATAATTATCTGATGTAGACTGAGGGATTCCAGTAGCCCAGTGCTGCTATCAGAATTTCATCTTTCCTCATTAGTGCAACGTTTTAATGTCGGGGCCCAGCTCGGCTCTTCTCATTCTTCCAGTGAGTAAGAAAGCAGAGAACATGTTGACAGGGACTCTCATCGCTCCGGCAACCAGCCGCGGCTTTTAATGTTTCTGACAGAAGTATTAATAAAAACAGTAGGAGGTGATGCAAGCTGTCTTACATCTGCTTAGTAAGTGTGTGATGTGGGCTTGTGTGTCTTGTTGTCTTGCAGTGGTTCATTGTGTGAGTCCTGCTGAGCTTCCTGTCAAATGAACACAGTCATTAGCTCTGAAAAATGCACGCGCACGCACAAACACACAACACACACACACACACACACACACACATATAAAGTTACACACACTGGGAGACCCACTCATAATTAGCTTGCCAGCGCCAATAGTGTGATTATGACAGTAATGTGTATGGGGAGAAATCAATGGTCTGACATCAGGCTCTCAGTCAATAAAAGTCCTCCTTTTCTCTCCTTCTTACCATCATCAGCTAAATCACCTGCAGACTGATAAAGCATTTCTGTCCCGAGCACAGTAGAGAGATAAGGAAACAAGTTTATTGTTATGTATTTAATCTTTGATAACAATAAATTCCACTATTTTTTTTTTCTGAAATCTGGTCATTGTTTGGGACTCTAGGCCTGATGCCAGTTCCTCGCTAATGGAGACATTTGCTAAATCGGACCATGATATATCCCAACGAGAGATTTCAGACCATGTGTCTGAGCCTCACGCACCTTGTCTCTTTTTTTAAAATGCTTCCGCGTGACAAGCGATATGATCCATCATGGCGTGTCTCTATGTGTGCATTCAGACAAGAGGTTCTGATCACTTAGCAGGTTTCCTATTGTGTGTGTGGCAGTGATTAATTCTCCTAATAATGGTCAGGCAAGAGCTGCCTCCTCCCTCAAGTGTGTGACTCTGTGTCTGGGGGTAGGGAGTCTGATTTGATTAGTATAAATTGTGAGGGGCCTGCGGGTATTTGGGGGCCCCATATGGTTTTTGGGCGCTAAGTCCCAGAGGGCCTGCAGAGGGGCCAACACAGGGAGACAGCCAGGTGCACACACTCACTGTGAAATGAGGGGAGACAATAGAATTAGCTACACATTATCACGATGCGTTTAGCATTAGCTGCAACCAGCGCTGAAAGCAGCTTGTGGGTCCACTTTGGCGCTGGATGGAACACAGTCACACTGGGAAAAAAAAAAGAAGCAGCCGGGTCTTCTCCTCCCCATCAATCAGCTCTGATAATGAAGTGTTCAACTGTGTCTTTTTAATAATGATTAAAATATGTGATTAAAATGATCAATCAAGTAAAGCCTGAAGTGCCTGCGTTGCTGCCATGTCATGTCCCGGGAGAGAAATGTGCTGATATGTATTATGCCTCTCACATGGGGCTTAAGGTATCTTCCTCTGTTTATATCTCTAACTGTAGGTAAAGGCTAAGATGTATGTAGTGATGGTGAGTGGCCTCAGAGTGACAGAGGGGGTGCTGCTGTTTGGCAAAGAAAGCCTGTTCCTGTGCGAGGGATTCACTCTCAGTCCCGCCGGAGATGTTTGTTGCAGGAATCACCATCCCAGCAGGTACACCTGTGTGTTTCCATACAGTTGAATGAAGTTACAGATGTAGGTACTCGGTTGGGTCACCGTATCACCTCTTGCCCCTTTCTTTCTCTGTCAGTGTGAAGGATTCCTTCCTGTCCACCATGCTGAGTAAAGAGCTGCCATCGGCCAGCTGTCGACTCTGGCTCTATGAGGACATCAGGGAGGCTCGCTTCATGCGTTTCCTTTTGGAGGTTAGAGAACAAATGCTCTTAAACAGGCCTTGAATCAACATGCATATAATATCCAAATTGTGAATGTACAGAATTTCATTTTAATGCATTCACGTTAGATCAAAATGTTTGTCTCTGAGCACAAATTCAGGCAATATCCAATATATATAAGGCATTAGGCAACAAGTTAAGGTTTTAAGGGTGATTTGATAGATTTAAATATTTATTACACCAAAATGTTATTGTCTCTGAGTAACAATACTGTTCCTTTTAGGACAATGCTATCGAGGTCTTTATGAAAAACGGACACTCAGCCTTCCTTGTATTCCTGAATAAAGACCATGTCGCTGCATATAAAAGGTACCACATTATATTAGACTGGACCTGTCAGTGTTTTCATATTCAGCATTCTGACACTTATTCTACTTCTACTCTCTCCAGGTTGTGCATGGTGGTGTCGTCATTGAAAGGCAGAGGGGTCACTGAGATCATTGCTAACGCCAGGTCAGAACAATCATTCAATCAGAACAACAATAAGTCATGTTTTTTATTTCATGAAAAATACTGAAAAATAGTTACGTGACAAATAGCTTAATATTATTTACATTTTAAATGTTCTAAAGTGTTTTCTAATTCCTGAAATCTGTGCCATTTGTTCAGATTAAGATTATTGCAACAGTTCTTTGTGTCCTTTAATTGTCTCTTGCTCCACCGCTCTGATTCTCCACACATCCTGATTGACTGCAGCTACTGAGTTTGGCACTATCAGTCCTGCATACGTCCTTATCCTTTTCTCCTCAATCATATCACTTGTATCAGCTGGTTGGCTTGATACAAGTAAGCGAGTAAGCCTTTTCCTCTGGTCTTTAACTCTTCTTAAGCATGGCCTGCACAGCATGTTCTCAGATACTAGGTGCACTTCTTCCTCTGGTGCAGTTTTTCTCTGTAGCGTCTCCTCACCATCCTCCTGAACATACGATAGAGGATTTTGTTTCATGTTCAATTTGGTGAGGTGTTTTAGGACCTGCAGAAAGTCTGGTAGGTTAATGAAGAGGTTGTCAAACAGGCCTAACTCTTGGAGACTCTCTAGAGCCGCCATAGTGGGAGGTACGCTGTCCAGCTTGTTCATCCCCAGATTGAGACACGTCAGACTGGTGAGAGAACCCAGAGTTGAGGGTAAACCTGCCGAGGTTAGGAGGTTGTTAGAGAGGTTGAGGTGAGTCAGCGCCACCAGGTTGCCAATTGACTCTGGCACAGACTCCAGTTTGTTGCTGTGCAGATCAAGCCATCTGAGTGATGAGAAGTTCCCAAAGTTGTCTGGGAGTTTCCTTATCAGGTTGCGGCTGAGGTCCAACTCATCTACGTTGGTCAGCTTGAGGAGACACTTTGGGAAGATGGTTATACCCATGTTGCTGAGGGTCAGTCTGCGTCGTCCATCTAGTGTCATCCGTATCGCCTTTCTGGCCGCCCTGAGGGTGACCTTAGTCCCTTTAGCTTCCTTTCCTTTGGGCATGATACTGTAACACACAATTACCGAACAACTCAGTTTAAAATATCAGCTCGATTTCACTTGTGATAGTTGCTCCCAAGAGGCTGATTTACTATTATTTATATAATCTACACCACTACACAGTCTGTCATAAATAAATGTGTTGTGTGTATGTTTACGTGTGTGCATGTGTGCATGTGTGTGTGTTAGGCTGATGTGATTTATTTAGAGACAAGGGGCTTATGTATGGCCCCGGGCAGTAGGGAAAGCATATTCTCAAAGGAATGAGAGCCTGAGCGGTGTGTGTGTGTGCGTGCGTGTGTCACAGTGTTATGTCTGCACTAGTGCGTGCTCACCCAGTGTTGCCCATGGGGGTATTTAAGAGCACGACTCTCTAATTAAGGCTAATGCAGGGGAACAATAGGAGAGAGGCAACACTGGATAATATAGCAAAAACAAATGTGTGTTGATTCTCCCTCACTATTCAACTGATTGAGCTGTTTGGCTCCTTTCGGCCGAGGTGTGAGTGTACAGGCCATCACAGACATGTACTCGCTATACTACATTATATGTGCATGTTCAGAAAAAGTCAAATCGGGACTTTGATAAATGATAGTTGGGAAGTGTGATGAGGGCCTCGCTCTTCTCCCCTCCCTGTCTAAAAGAGCAAGGTGTGTGTCTGTTTGTGTCTGTGTTACACCCCAAGGCCCTCTCTCGCCTCATTCATCATCCTCAGGATGAGAGAGGTTATCCACCGGTGCTTGTTCCCATTATAACCTCCTATAGAAAGCTATTGCATGAAATTATTGCCTGCAATTAGATAACACATATACTGGGCCAAATGCAATGATTGATTTAGTGTAGTTTTACAAATTATTTGGTCAGGAGTTGTGGACAAGGGGAGGAGTTATTGGTCATAAAATTACATTAAAAGTAGCACCTCACTTTTCAGTTTGGTATTTTGTGTTCTTGTTTAAAAATCACATCTACATTTTCAACATAAATTAAAATATGCACTCACCAGATTTTGTCCTCGATTTTCTAATTTGAAATTAATCAAGTATAATTTAAGTATAAACTGGCCGTTCAGCTCAAAGCCTCTCGCCCCTGTAGAAAAAACCCAGGGTGTGGATCTTAGCCAAAATAATGAGAAGTTGCAGCCAGAGCAATCAGTTTGTATCATGTTCATGGTTGAATAGAGTGAGAATGGTCAAGCTGACATACATACACAATTAATTTCCGTTACAGTGTCTGTCCACACTTCCCCTGCCTCTCTTACACCAAACACAGAAAGTCAAGGTTCCTCTTGTTTAAAAGCGTTACTTAGCAACTGGGGTGCTCTGCGCCAGGACTTTATTGACATGTAACTGGCCCATGGAGGGAAAAGAGATTCCAGGAGCAGTTGAATGCTCTGCCAATTCAAATTAAACAAGTTTAGAAAGGTGTTCCATGAGCAAAATGCATAATAAAATGTTTATGTAACATTGTCATTTAGATTGGATGTTTTGTTTAGCTGAACACAGTCTGCTAGATTAATTTTAAACAAGCTATGTAGAATGAGGAGTTTTGTGCTCAGTAGTTTGTTTAAAGAGCAACTTTCAAGCCTGTTTCCCTATTTGAGTGGTTGCCTATTTAAATATAACCTAACAATAGTCTTTGAACAAACCGCTCAAGAAGAAACTCTCGCTTGTTTTAGCTGTGAAGCAGAAGTCTGTGTTTTTAGCTGGTCACAGAAACTAGAGGCAAAGCTATTTTCCTGTTGTCTTATATGCTAAACCTCATACAGTGTCATTTAAAAACTCACCGTACAAGCAGAATATAAGCTCACCCGTCTGATGGAGGCTCATCACACAAGTTACTCAAAGCATATTTCCTCGCAGCCTACAGATGGCACCATGTGCTGCGTCCTCCACGGCTCTGCTCACTATTTATGCCACATACTGGAGCTCACCTCAACCCTTAACTGCTCCTACAGCTGTGTACACTATCTCTGAATCCCAAATCACTCACCTCCAAACGCTGCATGTTCTAAACACTGCTGTGTGTATTTCCAACAGTGGTTGCCAGGCAACAGAGCAGGAAGCAGAAACTTTGGGTCGCTCATTGATCAGCCACTGTTGCTAATTCAAGGTATTTGTTTTTCTTGTGTTTTAGAAAGGCTCCTGTGTTTGAGAAGGCAGCCCTTGTCAAATGGCAGGTAATGTTATAAGCAGTTCTCTTCATGCCGTATGTTTGTGTTTACAGATTCACTGCTTACTCTTTCTTTGAATTAAGTAATGAATGATCTTTGAATAGATATAACCTTAAAAGTAACCCAGCTTTTATACTATTCTTGTCTTTGCTTTAGAAAGGGGAAATAAGTAACTTTGAGTACTTGATGCATCTGAACACCATTGCTGGGAGGACGTACAATGACCTGATGCAGTATCCAGTGTTTCCCTGGGTCCTAGCTGACTACCACTCGGAGGTAGAATCTCAGGAGATAACTTTTGTCATAGTTCACCCACCTGGATATTAAAAGTGTAAAGGGTTTGGCTACTAAAAGCCCTTGTAAACTGTATATATTATAAATCTCTATATCTATATCTATACATATATATATGATCTGATTCTCTTTTATCCTCAACAGACACTTGATCTGTCAAGTCCTGCAACTTTCCGTGATCTGTCTAAACCAATGGGAGCTCAGACAGAGAAACGAAAACAAATGTTTATCCAAAGATACGAAGAACTGGAGAACAGTGAGGGTAAGGGTATTGGTTCAGCTTGTTTCTTTTCATTCTTCTCACCTTTCCGATTCATTTCATATTTAATTCAATACACTGAATGTCCTTTTTGAAATGGTTCAATCCGTAGGAGATTTGTCAGCACGTTGCCACTATTGTACCCACTACTCCTCAGCCATCATCGTGGCCTCC
Source organism: Platichthys flesus (assembly GCF_949316205.1). Lineage (NCBI taxonomy): Eukaryota > Metazoa > Chordata > Actinopteri > Pleuronectiformes > Pleuronectidae > Platichthys > Platichthys flesus. The sequence goes on from NC_084956.1 coordinate 11,683,661, forward strand.
TTCCTTGTCAGGATAGAGCCGTTTTCACACACCTTCAAATCCCTGCAGGTGAGTTTGTGAGAATTTATTTTTATTATATATTATGTCCTTAAAAATGATGAGCTGGCATTACATAAAATGCTATGGCTCACTGCATCAAGTGGGTGTGATTGAGAATGTTTGGAAAAAAAACTGAACTGCAAACGTGCTTCAGATAGTCATTGACATTCATCACTGTCTATTTTTTATTTTCAAACATGATCTTGCTAAAAATGGGACTCTAATTCGAGCCATTTCACATCCTGTTTCAGTGCTGCCTTCAGTATTAAAGTAAATTAAAGGGATATTTTAATATAAGTGCAAATAATTAAAGAACGTATCAAAAAGAAAGCCATGTAAATTACCACCGATGTTAACCAATTTACAATGCAGCATCCAATTGATTAGGATGAAAAGGCATGTGTTTGATAGTCAGAATAAAGCAATAAAGATGTTAGTCTGGTGAATTACAGCGTCTTTTTGTCTTCTGAAGCGTGTAACGGGTGTGTGGTAATATCCATAACTAGATTTACATCTCTAACCAAGTTTACCAGTATATATGCTATTTTCATCCATTGAGGTAATTGTTTTATTCTAAATTACATTCTCTCTCATGAGATTTCCATCATAGATTATGGAATTTTACAGAAAGATGAAAAGCTTCCTTCAAACAGTAACAAATATTTCCTGCTTACACGGTACAATGAAGAATATAAAATATGGTTCACTGCACTGAATCAGACTACTTTATTAATATCCCTATTGTGAATTTTGATTCAACACAATGCCGGGGGTGTGAAAGTGTTGTCCCTTGTCGCCCCACAGGGAGGATTTGACATCGCAGAGCGGATGTTTTACAGTGTGAAGAAGGAGTGGGAGTCTGCCTCCAAAGACAACATGGGGGACGTCAGAGAGCTGATCCCAGAGTTCTTCTACCTGTCTGACTTCCTGCTGAACTCCAACAACATGCAGCTGGGTCAGACTCATATACCATCCTCTGCCCAACTGAATGAAAGAATACAAGTTTGAATATCCTGTTAAAGTATTTTCTTTGTATAAACGATTTTAATTGTTGTGTGCTCAAACACACAGCATTATGTAAGTCTGTTTCTTGTACTGTATGTACAAGAAACAGACTTGTACATACAGTACAAGTATGTACTTGTACATACCAGGGACTTTTCTGGGTGTGAAAACATTACCTGAAACCTTGTTTATACCATTGTGCCTCATATACAAATACTTTTATGTACAATATATTTTAGATTTACCACAGATTAAAAAAATATATCTCCACCCCAGTATTGTGTGAGGTAATGCATGTGTGTCCTCATGCAAATGACAGAGAAACAGAGCAGGGGAATACTTATCTAAACATGACTTCATAGTGCGTAGGAGGGCAAAGAAAGAACTCCTTCATGAAGTGTCTTTACACTCCTTGAAAGGATGTCTCACAGTGATATGATGTGACCCATAATCCTGTATCTACTGTCCATATCTTCATAGGCTGTATGGAGGATGGTACTGCTCTGGGGGATGTGGAGCTGCCTCCATGGGCGAAAGGTGACTCCCAGGAGTTCATTAGAAACCATCGCGAGGTCAGTGATCCCCCGAGCTTGCTGCGCGTACACGGAAATGCACAGTTTTAGTATCTAAATCAAGTATCCTCTGACACACTTAGTTGCGGTCATTCTGTTTGTCTCCCTTTTTTCTACTGCTGTGTAGGAGACAGAACTTATTCACAGCTGCAAATGTCTTATTCGATGCATTCACTAAAGGCCATCTTGTCTAATTGAGTTTGGTTCTTTTAGTACTGACTGTTTTCCCAATATAAAGAGCACTTGTTGACTTGTCAAGGAAACGCACGAAAAGGCAAATGAGTTCAGATGAGAGACATCGAAGGACAACAAGTCTATTCAACACTATTCAGGGAAGGCACAAGACGCTCTCTTCTCCATAGGGCCATTTATTTCTTCCTGCTGTTAATGGGCTGAATATTCTCGTCTTTTCTCAGCTCCCTCTTCACTTTCTCTGGGTTAGGGTGTAACTGCTGTTTTTTTTCTCTGTTGGACTTATTTTTTCATCGTTTGACCCTCCATTTTTTTTTCTATTCCAGGGGCAACTCTGATGGTTATCACTCTGTAATCTACTGAACTACTCATATTGCCAAGCATTCTGATAAAATTAGTGACTTCGGAAGATTGTTTTTTCCTCCATAGACAAATTAATGTAAGGACAATATTTCCTTGTTTGATACCTTTTTTCAGTTTTCGTTTATTCCAGGATGGGTTTATTAAGATTGGGTGCGAGGATGTGGTTGGTCATAATGCCCACTTTTCCTTATTAACTGTTCAAAACCAATCTCTGGGTAATTATACTGAAATCATTCTTTATTTCTCACATGAAGATATGTTCATAACCCAGCTGTGCAGCTTCCTGCACTTTTAAATTGACTTTCAGAAGAAAACATACAGAATGAATAATACTAATTTGATTGGCTGTGCATTCTCCTAGAAGTTTTTTTGTTTCTAAACCCTCATATTAACAATTTGACTGATGGTCTTGTCCAACCGTAATAACAATGAGCACTGCACAATGCATGTTGTTTTGTATTGCTACTTGAATAGGTTGTCTTAGTTTGTGCAAAAATCTCCTACACCTTTTTTGCCCTAGGCCTTGGAGAGCGACTATGTGAGTTCCCACCTCCACCAGTGGATCGACCTCATTTTTGGGTTCCGGCAACAAGGTCCAGCTGCAGTAGAAAGTGTCAACATGTTTCATCCGTACTTCTACATCCAGAGAGGCCGGCAGAATCCTACGGACCCCCTCATTAGGAGCACGATCTTAGGATACGTTAGCAACTTTGGCCAGGTTCCCAAACAGGTAAAAATAAAGGGCTGGGGAAACAGAAAAAGTACATGATTACCAGCATGTAGGTGCATCATTTTGTGTTTAGAATATAATCTTTTAGTAAATCATATGCGTCTTTCCACAGCTTTTTTCAAAACCACATCCACCCCGCTGTGGCTCTAAGAAAGAGGGATTATCAACACACCATCCAACCCCATTTTTCTTCAAACTTGACAAACTGAAGACCACTGCACAGCCATTCAGAGGTACATTACATTACATGTCATGTAATGTAATGTAAGTCGCTTTTATCCAAAGCGACTTACATTTTTAGAACACTCAGCATTTATGAGGGGCCATTTAGGGGTTCAGTATCTTACCAAGGACACTTAGGCATACAGATGGGATAGAGTGGGATTCGAACCGGCAACCTTCTTGTTGCAGAGCACCCGCTCTATCCCCTAGGCCACTCTCTCCCCTAGTTACAGCTAGAAAATGACAAACCTTAGATGAAAGATTGATAAAACTCCCATGTCTGTGTACTAGATATGAAGCTACAGCCTGTGGTCAATAAATTCATAGAAAGACTGGGGCAGAGGGGGCACACAGCTTTACCAAAGGTTAAAATATCCGGCTACCATCGCCTCTATGGCTTTTATTTAAGGCCAGGCTATAGCTCTTTCTACATCCCTAGTCTTTATTCAATGCTCAGCGAAGCTCACTTGCTGCAGGCTGTAGCTTCGTATTTAGCATACTCTAGGCCAAGGTAGAAAATTAATACATCATAATCTAGCTTCATAATCAACAGAAATTTCCAAACTACTGAATCAACAAAGCCATTTTCTGCTGAGTAAACTAAACTCAATCAGTTAGAGTCAGCTGCATTTGGCACTACTGTGTATTGTTCCCCCTTTCTTTTTATTTTACAACGTTTGATGTCAATTATTATATACAAGATGTGCCCAGGTCTCAAGGGAATGGTTGAAACAGAGCGAGAATGTCCATAGATTAATTTACAGTGTGGAAGGGTAGAAGGAGCTATCTGTTAGAGCTACAATATGGAGATGACTCTTCCGCTGAGCCCTACTTAATAATCTGAATATCCCTACAGGCCCACTGAGGGAGAGGAGATGAATCTGCGAATGCTCAGGGAGAGATTCCTGCATATTACATTTCATATTAAATCTAAGAGTGTCTGATCTGATCAATAAGCAGATAGAGATGAATAGGAGGAGGAACGCTGAGCCTAATGCAGGCACAAGATCTGCCTAGGGATTTTAAAAGCAGAAATGGTGAAAGGATGTAATGATTTCTGCCTGCCCCTGCATGTACAGGTCAATTATAGGGACAATTACAGCCTCTCTTGCTGCCTCAAACACACACAAACACATGCAAGCACAACTTATTCTATCCACCATGCAGGTGTCCCCGTAGAACAGAGGTTTGCTCAGCTTGTTGTATCCTGGGAATAGCTCTTTTAATTGCCCCGGTTTTCTGTGGTCAATTTAATGAAAAAAAAAAGAAAAAAGAAAGAAAAAGTTTACTGAGATACCAAACTCTTCAATGTGATGTGTTTGAGCAGCCATTACCTTTATTTGACCAGGAAAGTTTATTCAGGTACAAAAAAGGCAAAATGAGGTCACGTTTTCTTTTCTTTACCCCGATGACTTTTATGTCGGTGCATATGGTTTAACTTATTTTCTTCTTTCAAAGAATCACTCCCTTGCTTTCTTTCACAACTCTTAACTCACGGTGCACCACTCTCCCTTGAAAACCAATCCACAGAGTTGCCGAGGGGCCCAGTGGGTCAGATCCTGTGTCTGGAAAAAGAAGTGCTGGTGCTGGAGAGAAACCGTCTCCTCCTGTCGCCTCTGTCGTCCTGCTTCTTCAGCTGGGGCTTCCCTGACAACAGCTGTGCCTTTGGAAACTATGCCACAGAGAAGGTATGCCAGGGGATCAAACAGTAAATCACTGTTTACATTCAATCTCACCCCAGGCGAAACATAGCAAAACTTACCTCAAAGCCTGTTGCACACCTTTTGAGTAAACATGTCCTAAACAGCAGCAAAAAAGTGCAATGGTGGTGGAATGAATCAAATTGAACATAAATCTAAAGCGTTTCAGTAAGGTTTGGGGAAATCCATCGGCAAACTAGTATCACATCCATAAACTCACTCACTTGTCATCGTGTCTGACGTCCAACACACACAAATTGTGTCATGATGATTTTCTCATGTTTGTCCATCTCTAGACCTTTGCAGTGTGTGAGAGGTCATGTGACTGGGGCACGATGTTGTGTGCGGCCTGTCCAAACCCCAACACCGTCATCACTGCAGGAAGCAGCACAGTGGTGTGTGTTTGGGATGTAGCAGTCAACAAGGACAAACTCACTCACATGAGACTCAGACAGGTTAGTTTGTCGGTGACAGTAACATCCAGAGTGTATTGGAACTCACCTACAGTATAAACCCACACTGACCCAGTTTCTCTTCATAGCCGTTATACGGTCACACAGATGCAGTGACATGCCTGGCGGTGTCGGAGGTCCACAGCCTGATAGTCAGTGGCTCCAGCGACCTCACCTGTATCCTGTGGGATATGGAGGAGTTAAGCTACATCACCCAGCTAGCAGGACACACAACCAGCATCTCTGCCCTGGCTATCAATGACCTCACCGTACGGCCATCTTCTTCTCTCAACATCTTAGTATTTCTCAACTGACCCTCCTCGTAAAAGCTTTTCATTTGTTCTGCAGTTTTTGGCACAATGTCGCCATGTTTTTCCCCTTGGTTCAACTAATGGCATGAGGAAGGGAGGATTCTCATATTTGACAGCATGCATATCCTCTTATCCTCTTTGTGTGTGTTCAGATTTACTTTGTGTGCACTTGGGTGTCAACACCATGTTTCTCTATCAAAGGGTGAGATTGCGTCATGTGCAGGACCTCAGCTCTACCTGTGGACCATGAAGGGTCAGCTGCTGACCTGCACTGACACTTCCTGTGGGGCCCAGGCAGACATCCTGTGCGTGAGCTTCACTCAGCGACACGAGTGGGACACCAGGAATGTCATTGTTACTGGCTGTGCAGATGGCATCATACAGGTGAGTGTTTTTCCCGACGGTAATGGGTGGTTGTTGCTGCATCTGTGAGAGAATGTTTGTCTGTAAAGTCTCTGTCTGGTAGCTCTTTGTATGATTCATCCAGTATAATACACAGTATTCAACTGTGGCAGTCACTACTTTGGCATTAGCCTCACTGTCCATCATGGTATTAATACCAGCATATGTGAGACTGTTTTTGCTCAGGATTAATATAAGCTTATGCTGCCTCTATGCAATCAAAGCTGCATACTCTAAATTAGGCTTCACTTGGTGTCCATGCCACACGCACAACACACACACACAAACGTTATTATTACTTTATTATTACCTTGAGTTATGGGGTGTGTGCGCGTGCTGCAGCTGCGCATGTGAGTGTGCTTTGTTATTATGTTGAATTATGTCTGATTTTGCTACTCGTTATGTGTCTCTCATACAGATATGGAAGACGGAGTTCACCAGAACACAATTACCTGGCCCTCCAGAAGAGCCTGTGTCCCCAGGGCAAGACCAAACCGAGAGAGACGGTAATGTTACTGGCAGCGGGATCGGATTTGCTTCTACATGTTGTATTTGTAACAACACGGCCGATGGGAGTGGCTGACAGTAGCACAACTGTGACACGGACTGAGATGCACCTGCATGTTTCAAAAACAATCCCATCATATTTATCTAATTAGATGAATCCTTAAGTGTTAGATCATTTTTAACTGCTCATCTCAGAGCGAGACAGTGTGGTTTCCAGATGAGAGACTGTAATGCTCAGCCCATCCCTCACTAGCGTTAGGGCTAGCTGAAATTATGTTGTTATAAAGTTATTAAACGTAGAGGCAGTAAACACTGATGAGTAATTCTGCTGACGTGTGTGCGCGTGTATAATTTAGAAAGCAATAATACCCAGATCCAATTTGGCATACGTTGGCTACAGCCTCGCATCACCTCATAGGAGTATTATGCTTTGCAAATTACATTGAGACAAGTCTACGTACCACTGGAGCGTTTATATTTGAGGGATTTTTCTCCCTTTTTACATCCTAACCACAGATAGACACAGCGATAATGCAAAGGTACATTATCTGAGGGGACCCGAGTCACAGACAGGATTGAGTAATGGATGGAGGATGATGTTTTCTGTGTCCACAGTGAGTAGCCCGCGTCCGGTGAAAGGCTGGGAGAGACATCTGGTGTCATGTCAAGAGCTGAACAGAAGTCAGGCTGTGTCGCAACGCCACTACAAAAAAAGTCCGGCCATCACAGCTCTGGCCATGTCCAGGTACAGTGAATATCCTGCATCCACTCACTGCCTCAGAGGCAGGAATTAGTCTGTGTCGAATCTCTTCAGAATTCATTCAAATGTGTTTTTAAAGCCAAAAGTATTATATTAATCACCACAGGATTTTACTGAATTCTCACCAACATGAGTGTGTGCGTGTATTATTTCATGCTTTACAACAGAATACATTTCTATCACTTTCTCCTATAGGAGCCATGCTACTCTTTTGGCGGGCGATGCCTGGGGCAGAGTTTTCACCTGGACCAGTGAGTGATGGGAACGTTGGAGCACAATCATGAGTCCAGGCTCCATCTCAGTTCACATCTTCCTCCTCTGACAGAGACACAGAGTATTCATCAGTGTCTCAGGTCTGACACAAGCTGAGAACAGTATTACAATTATTCACATGTTCAAGTTTCAGACGGTATAAAATAAGTTCCTGCTACCTTTGTATTTAATTCTGTATTTTTCTTTGTATATAATGAATTTGAGCCTATTTGAATTAAATTGTTGACATTTGTCTAAACCTATCCTATGAGTTTCAGTGATTTCAATGACAGCCAAGAATTTTTATTTTATTTTATTGCATTTAAAAATATATATATTTTTGCCGGGATTTATAAAAAGACCAAATCACCAGAACAGTTGGGTGGATTTCGATGAGGGAAATAATGAAAAACACTAGACTATTCCTCAATAAAATTAAATTAACCTTTGAAGCTCCAGCACAAGTAACCAGGGGTCTTAGCAGAAGCCTGTGATTAAACTGGCTAGCTCTCAGGCTCAGTGTTCCCTGGAACATATTTCTAATAGTAGAGCTGTAAATTATTTTTCTCACAATTATTACATTTAAACTGTGGCATCCACACACATGTCAGCGTTTGTTATTAGGGCCCAAGCACTGACAGGCACTGACAGACAGTGAGGCCCTTTTGAAATTTTAAGGATTATTATTATTATTTTTCAGGCAAATGAATTGGCTTTTTAAGGGCTTTAACATGCTCAAATTCTTACCTAAATTTGCAGAAAATTAGCAAGTTATAAGTTTTTTGTTTTTAATTTAAATTAATTTTAAAAAAAAATTCCTCGTGTGCAGAAGCAAACTGCGCAATTCCTGCGAAGAAGAGAACTGTGGGCAGGATTCATATAATTTCTTTTTAATTGTTTTTTTTTTTAAATTAACATACTGTTAGATATTGTGCAATAAAAAAGTCCTACCAATTTTAGTGGTTCAGTATCTTGCCAAGGACACTTCGGCATGCAGATGGGGAAGAGTTTTGAACCACCAACTTTATTGTTGGAGAATGACCACTCTACCCTCTAGGCCACACTACCCTCATATTAACAGTAAGGATGGGATTACCTGCTCATTCCCATGAGAAACTAAGCAGAGGAAGAAGATGGACAAATCAGAATCAGAATCAGAATTCTTTTTATTGCCATGTATATTTGCACGTGTGTGAGTCTGTCGTTCTATGCTGATTTGGTTACACATTTCAGAGAAAACCATTGTATTTTCTACTTTACTTCATATATTTTTGCCAGCCTCACTTAAAAGTTACTTTGATATTTTTGGATTTTAGATACTGGATGATTTAACATGCTTTAATTTGCTTTGTGTTGTGAAGACTTCAGGATGTTCGTTGTGAGTAATTTCTTCCTTTGTAGTTCCTCCACATGTTTATAATTTACTGTGTTATGTGACATTTATGAGTATTTCACTGTTTTGTGAACCATCATTATCCTCCACATGTGAACTGTGATCATGTCATGTGTGTGTTGCAGATGATGTAAAATGTCTTTGCGTCTTGTATCTTTTTTCTGCTTGTCACAGCTTTTTCATGCGCATGTTTGCAGTTAACTGAGCCAAACAAATATGCCTTTTCCCCCACATCAGACGGTTTAATCTGTGTAATCACTGCAGGGCCGTGACAACACAACTCTTGGATAAGTCTGACTCATCTGAAGAGAGACTGAAAACTTTTCTAAACATTGATTTAAATCTTCCGGGGGGGAAAAGCCCAACGCTGGCACGCACCATCAGGGCCTTGATGTTCCAATAAATAAGTTACCATTTTAAATGATGTTAGAGGAGGCTTGCTCTCTTTCTGTGTCTCTCGCTCCCTTGTGCACATGCACCACTCTTCTCTATCATAAAGGAAGAGGTCTCTCTCTTTAACCTTTGTGTGTGCGGCTAATTGTGCTAAGTGGAGTAGCTTAATAGAGTGGAAAATAGTCCTCATAATTTTCCCAGAGAGCGAGCAATGACCTTCTCTAAAGGCAACGGCCATCTCCATTCTCTCTACACCGCTGGTTTTATGATATGAAATGTCAAACCATTGGGTTCCTCAGAATAATTAAATCAAATAAATTATTGCACCTAGGCAGAACCATCTTGTAGCCTAACCCAATTATAATGCACTGTAAAGCTAATTATTAACCATGATTACAATTAGTCTAATTTGAATAAATGTAGTCATTAGCGGGTTCATCCTAGTCAGTGAGTCTGAACTATGGGGGATGATGGTCTCTCTCTCCATCTCTCCCACTCACAGAGAGAAGGGTGTGGATGGGCATCATTCTTTCTGTGTGCGTCTCGATCTTCATCAATTTCTCTCTCACGCTGACCTTCACAAAATGGCCCACACCCCTCACCTTTCCCGGTACTTGAGCGTAATGCCTGCTGCTTCCAGGATTCATGTTGGCTGTTTATGTCTGAGCCTCTGAGGCTTTGAAATCCAAAGCAGAAGGCTCCCCGTGCCATTTCTGTGCCTTCTCGTATTTTATTCAACCCCTGAAAAACCACAACTTAAAGATGTTACTGTATTATAATGTATTTAAAAAAGTATCTTTAATTTTGCCAAAATTAAAACTTTTATTTTACAGACTAGTGTAGGAAATATTTCTGTTTACATTTTACATTTAAAAATAATACATTTCTTTTCTTTATATATTCAAGTATATTATGTATTTACATTTATTTGTGCATATTTAAGTTCCATACATTTGTGTGTTCTTTTTCACAAGGGTTCGATATTGACATTTATACGAATTTATATATATATATAAATAAAGACTTTCGAGCCGAGCCAAGCTAGGTGTTTCCAACTGCTTTCATTCTTAATGCTAAGCTAGGCTAACAGCCGCCGGCCTGCAGCCTTCCACTTGTTAGTTAAAATGAGATCTTCTCATCTAACGCTCTGCCAAAGAACAAAAGTGTTTTTCCCCAAATGTTCTCTTCTCTTTAACCGATTACAGAAGTCATTGGTTTCTCATTTCTCAGCCTGTGCTGCTGCGTTAGTCAGACGCACAATGAGCTGCAGCTGTTTGTCATATCATGTTGTCATTTTTTTCTCTCGTCATCTAAAACAGATTTGCTTGTGACCCCAGTCACATCATATAAAATCTGACAAAGTGCAATCCAGACCTCTTTGAACAGATGATTAAAAACAACATTTGTATGAATCACAGGCTGAACTCTTTGAATGTCAGACCCAGGCATACGTTTATTCATTTTTGTTCATTAGTGCTATAATGCATTTAAAAAGCTGAGTGTGGCCGCGGCGACATGACGCTGCAGATGGAGCATGGACACCACACACCTCCACACAGTCTCCTGAGTTTATACAGAATAGTTACCAGTAACAACATTCTTATAAACATCTGGCTCACAGGCCAACAATGCCAACAAACAAAACAACTGAATTATAAGACCCCAAAAAACTGCCGGGAGGAAACACAAAAGCCTCATTTACCAGCAGCTGTAGCGAACTTGCAGCCAAGAAACAAAAGCTAATGCCATATTGATAGTTCATAAATAGGCTATAGTCCTTTTTGATGCCACTCAGTCAGAGCTGAATCTCTGCCTTCACCGGAGGAGATACTGAGCCGCTGTGTTTACAGCTGCTTCTCCTGGAAGAAGATCTGAGCGTACACAGTGTCCGGGCTTGAGGGGTCGGGGTCCGGTGTGGCGGAGGAGGCCTGGGGCTCCGGCCTCGGTCGAACCAGCTCCAGTTCTGCATATGTCAGACTGTCCTCCTGTGATACTCGAGGCTGAAGGAGGGAGGGAAAAGAGAAGTGGAATGAAACTCTCGATAATGTTATAGAGGAAAAAACTGCTTATACAGCGCTGTGGACTTATGTTACTGCCAGTGGGTGGTCTCAACAGTTGAATGCCCGACCATCAGGGCCCCAACTAAACCTTATGCAAGAACCATAGCCTGGACTAACCCTAACCTAAACCATAGGCCACAGGAACTATTGTATAGTTACCTCCACCAAGGAGGTTATGTTTTTGTTTAGTTTGTCTGTAAATAACCAAGATTACCATGAGACTTGGAGTCTAGAAAGAACTCATTACATTTTTGTGCGCATCCAGAACAGCAGTTTTGCATCATTTTCATTTGTTTTTGTTTGATTTCACCGGAAATTATTTATAGATCTTGTTTTTAAAAACCGGCAAATAAAAATCTGCATCTAGTGAATTAAAACATGGTTTCTTAAGGGGACTGTTGGGCCTTTGCGAAAGTAGTTACTCCCTGAGTGCCCTTCCAGTTCAATTGAGTTTGCCCTCTCTTTATATTGTTTTTATTTCTTCATGGTAGTAGATTAGATCATCCGGAGTGACGCTCCAAGTGGTGGTTAGGGTTTAGAGCTCAGGTGTAGCACCAACACTGTTTATAAAATCAATACATATGTAGTCCCGGACTGTATATGCTGGCACACCTGGGTGCCAGGCATTCTCGTGGGTGCTTAAACCCACAGAATCTGGAATGCAGTGGGGTCCAAACATTCCCATTAACTTCAATGGTAAAGTGGTCTCAGGCTTGGAAACTGTTGTATTTAGAGTATAAACATTTCCGATTTTCCCTCTATGCATCTTCTCTGCATTACATCTTTCTCATAGAACAGTAAAATAGTTTCACTGTCTGTGGTAAATATCTCCATGGTGCTTCTTAGCTGCAGAAAATATGTGTTTACAGGCTTCACAGGACCTCTCGGAACATTCAGTTTACTCATTTGGTTCAACCGGATTCCTATCCAACATCCCCAGATCCTTCTCATTGCACTAATTCAATCAGTATGTGCGTGCAGAAGAAATGCTCACATCTCCGTAGCAAGATTTCAATGCAAAATCACACGAATGGCAACGGTGGAGCTGCTGATGATCCTTAGTTTGAGCAGTTTTCCTCTGTATATACTTGTTTGACACTTTTATTGTAGATATAAAACCAATGAAGCAATCTAAATAAATAATTGTGTTTGAGAAGCAATAAAGCTAAATAGAATTATCAAGCTCATAACTGAATGAAGCGATGGCAATAAACTCCTGTAGACAATCATGCAGTCTTGAGACAAATTCCCTCTTGTACGAATCTCAATAACAACTCTGTAAATGAGAAAAAAAAATCGTTGAAACGTTAATAAATACATATTAACAAATATAATAATAATAAATAATAGCACATATTCATAAATAGAGTCATGCCAGAGGTGGACATAGGAATAAGTGAGCCCCGATGATGGGTGATAATAAAGAGACTTACAGCGGCAGATCTCCTCGGCTGAGTCTTTAACCTTCTGGGCTTTTGAGGTCTCTTCGCAGCAACAGGCACTAAAAAACGGAGACAACCTTAATTGACTCAAAACAACAGCCAGGGGGAATGAGTTCACGAATATGGCTGCGTGATGGAAATCGAAATCATCCTTCACAGCCGTGTTATACTTCACATAGTCGAGGTGCAGTAGCTTTATTCTGACATTTTCAATGTTTCTATCCGTGCTGAATTAGCCTCAGGCGATACACCCAGTGGGACTTTACCCCAACACAGTATTACGTTCTATTATCAGTCTGTTTTCTGCCCAAATCTCTGCTGATGTTTTCGTCATGGAAATAGAATTATGCGGAAGATATCCTTTTCTGCTTTTGTATTTGCTGGATACCTTCATTTAATCCATGTTTTCTTTACTCGCTTTTTTTTTTATTTTTCTCAGGGCCTGGAGCCTCCCTCAGCTCCATGGGACTCTAATGCCTTCAGTGTGTGAGGAACCTGAGAGAAAAAGTCAACGCAAAAATATGGAAGCACTGGAAGCTGAACCCGTCTCCTCCATGATACATGGTAACCACCATCTGATGTTCATATTAAGTTGGTGATTTGTTGGTGGGATGAGGGGAGATGCCATCCCCTTTAAACCCAAATTACCAAAAATTAAGTTAGTTAGTGCTGGTAACTAAATCGCAGTTTATTTTCATAAAGTGGAAATTGAATGGCATCGAAAAGATCAGGAGGAGAGCTCTCTCTCATTTTCTTTCGACTGATTGTCTGTCACCGTACAGTGATCATCAGCAGCACGGGGAAATGTCTTATACCGTATCGGGAGCTGTTAAAACATCCATAAAGACTTTACCATCCTCGGCAAGCAGGCAAGACTCAGGTTAACGACCCCCCCCCCCCCTCCCTCCCTGGTAAAAACAAATAAAGTGCCCACTTTATAGTTTCCCTGTACATATTAGAATCAAATCTGTTTAGTTTGCTGCATAAAATACATTTACAGCCCCAATGGTTCCCGACTTGAGTGTGGTGGGGGCGACTGTGACAACTGGACCTTTTTGCCTCCCCAGCCCTGAAATTTGAGTCGAAAGCTTATCAGGTTGTGAACCACTGACTCAATTGCACTTTTTAGGGAATACAAAATTCACCTTGTGCCTCCTACTCTCAAATATTCATGTTACCTTTGGCTGGTATGTGCGGTGGAGGCTCTATTGGTAGTTCAGGTGGCGTTACTGTGACTCTTCTGTCAGGTTTCCGTCTGGTGTCTTTCCTCTGCGCCCTTGGGGAGTAGCTGGAGGAGCTGCTGGAGCTGGTCACAGTCTCTCCTGAGCTGTGCGGAGCAGAGGTTCACCACTAAATTCAACTGAAACTCACACTTTCATTATTAATTAATCAAAGATAACATAGACTTAAGAAATGCAATATAAGCAATCTGAAATTTGCTGTGCCTGACAATGGACTTTTCTTTCAAATTTGTCTTCTGATTATTTTTGTGAGCCATTAATTATTAATTTGATCCATTAAAATGGCATCACAAGAAGTCAAAGCCAAAGGTGACTTTGTCTAAAACGTTGGCTCTAACCAGAAACACATGATAAAGAGCTTAATGTACCTGCTTTCTGGACACTTGACCAGCAGGTAACTGGCTGCAGAGAAAACAGCAGAAGAAAAATCAGGTTTTCTTAATAGCACAATAGACAAAGATAGAAATTTAAAGTTACTGTAACGAAAATTTACCTTTGAGCGTCTGTCGTCTGTGAAAGTGCTGGCACGTGAGAACCAGAGTGAACAGGAAGATGGACAACAGGCCCAGTGAGCAGATCAGCACAGCGCACAGATAGACATCTTCAAAAGGTGACGAGATCATGTGAGAAAAGGATCATCAGCAGCATCTTCAGACTTTTATTTTGTAACGCTAAATAGAAGTAAAGCCAGAGACGAAAACTGTACCTGCAAATAAACGCCACAGTCCTTCATTGCTGCCGCCCTCCAGAGTAAAGTGCACTGGGGAAACGATTGTTAAAGACACAGTCAGCAAACAGGACAAGTCCAGACAAAAAAAAATCTTTGTAAATTGCTGTTGTCTGAGGGAACTGTCCCAACACAGCAGACGGCCTCAGTGGTTTCCAGAAATATCAAAACCGCTGTCGAGAAGGGGGAGTCTGCTGCAGCATCAGCCAAACCCGCCACACACACACAAACACACACATAGACACACACACACAAACACAAAGACACACACACACACACACACACAATGCTGCTGTTCTTGAATTTTTAGAGATTCCCTGTTGCTTTGAAAACCCACTTCCTTCTGTTGGTCACTGCACTATTGTTTAGCGTTGCAGTTTGCTGTGTCTCTGTGACAAGAGAGTGAATAAGAAGTCGTCAGCTTGTGCGGATGAATGATGGGCTGTGTATAGGTCAGGGCTATTTAACAAGGAGAGAAGCTGTGTACATAAATTACTGTGTCTCTCCGCTCCCCTTAATGAGATTTTAATACGTCTTTTAAAACACAGGTTGATAAACATATTAATAAGAAATGATAAGATATTAACTCTAATTGACTTCTGGCCTGTTCCAGACGGCACATTGTCAGGGAGCAAGGTTTTTTTTATTGTGACCAGACATCAGAAACATTGACTTACAATAATTGTATTATTCACTATAATCCTTTTTTTTTATCTAGAATATGTATCTAGCAGCCAGGGATAAGAGTTAAAAGACTAGATTGACGAATGTGCAATTCAATATAAGCAATCTTAGCAATCATCAGGCCATTAAATGGGGATTATTAACCCCGATCTGTCCCATACGTACGCGCTACTGGGGGCCTATTAAACCTCTTCAGGAGGCGGTTGTCACCCATTTATGTCAGTGAGCTAAAATGATGGAGCCCAGTCTGCTCATGTGACTCCCACTAACCAAATAAAAACCTACAGAAGAAGACAGGGTGTTTACATATATGACATATGAGAGCCCTGTGATTATGTACTTTTTGGGGGGGCAACATGTTCAATATATGTATATATAATTATCTCTGCCAAGAGGTGATGTTTTTGTCTGCATTTTTATTATTTAGCAATACCAATCCAGACTCTTTATTTAAATTTTTTTTAACATCTACAGATAGAGTGCTTTCAACATTTTCATTTTCGTGCAGGTCCAAGCAAAACATTGAATTTTAAGGAGACTGATGGGCCTTGACGTAGGAATGCTCTCTACTGATTCTATTTTTACTGAGTTTTGACCAGCCACTGTTTAAAGAGAAATAATAGTAGCCTTAAAAAAAAATTGATAATTAGACAAATTGTGGCTGAGTCTAATTTGATGACTCAGAGTCCTTAAGTAGCAGACATGTGAGCTGTTAACAGTTACTGTGAGAAAACCACGTATCTGCCCAGTGTGGGGAACCACAAAGAAAATCTGCATCTGATCTGCGCGTGCAGCCTGAGGTGAACAGGTTGGCTGTCGGTATCAAAATAGCATCCAGATTATACAGACGTCTGCACAGGCGGTTGCACAAAGAGCGGTACAGGTTTTTTTAAAGAGCCCTGAACCATCATATGTTCCATCGTTAGGTCCGAAGGTGGGATTTAAAGATGTGGGAGAGGACAAACCATCTTCCCGCTGTGTAACACATTTGTAGTGAGAGTGTTGCAGAGATCTCAGTGGGGTGTAATTTCTGCTCTGAGCTCTGCAGGCCGAGGGCTTCCCTGGATCTCACTGACAGTTCAACTTAGTTTTCTCTTTGTTTACCCTCATAATGTCAGCTCTTGTGTTTTCTGGTTCTGTGGTCGATGCATGTCGGAGATGCCTGAGGTCGTGTGGCTTCCTTAGAGGGACGTTGCCCTGAATGTAGGGCAGGGCGTTGCCAGATGGGTCGGTCTCACTTAAAGCGCCAGGCATAGAACTAGTGAAAGGTAAAGTGGGCAAATGATTCAAACGTATAGCTCCACCTAGCAGCGTCCTTAATCTCTATTAAATCCTGTGCATCCCAATCTGACAGATGTGTCCTCTGCATTGAATCCAATCAAATCTCAAAAGATTCTACTGCATCTGATTAAGGTCAGTTCTTATCCAAATTTGATGTAGACTTAAATAAGTTCCAGTGCAACTGAATCCTCAAGTCAACGTTCTCCTGAGGTTTGCATAAAAGTGAACCCAGAGTGCTGACGTCATGTTTTTCTGAGTTTTGGACTTTCTGAGAGAAAGCAGGTTATTGCTTCTTAGAGCTTTTTCTTTTTAGCCAGCTCAGCAACACTCTACCTTTTTACTCCTCACGCTCTCTAAAACACACAGAGAGATATTGTTGAGTGTGGTTTGGATATGTGAGCTCATTGTTTTGAGATGGAAATGCCAGAGGATTGGGGTCACACTGAAACACATATAGGCTGTACTTACAGCAAATAACAGCACTATAGAGTCAAAGAATACACGCTAGACACTTCTTCTTGCCCTTTATCCTTTAACAAAAACTATTGCTCGTCCTTTATATAGGCATTTCTGTTGCCAGACGACATGGAGTCACCAGCCGCCACGCTGTGTGTGTGTGGCTGTGAGGGAATTCCTTGGACAGCTAGGAGTATTCCATGGAAAACAGTTCAAAGTAATAACACCAGAAATCCCCTTTGCCTTTGATTCTTTCTTGTCAGTGCTAAGGGTTGCACAAAAAAGTGTAGTAGGTAATACAATGCAGTGTCTTATGTGCTTTTCTTTTCTCGCCTGCTTGAATCAAGTGAGTTAACACATATTCTTGGATTTGATCTGACAAAAGGCTAAAAGGTTACTACAATCTGATCCCTAATTATGCTGGAAGTTGGGAAATTCTAAAATAATTTGTGTTGATGTTCACAGCCTAACTTGTCCCCCACCAGGAGACAGTCAGAGTCCGACGTCTTGCCCAAGGACAAGTAGAATCTAGCTGAAAAAGGGGCTCAGACTTCCAAGCACTTGAAGCTTGATTTAAAGAGCAGGAAAATAGAAAAGCAGCAGCTGATGTCAACTCTCAAACCCTCCATCTCTCAATTTCCACCCCAACATTGGCCAAAAATGTGGCCTTGCAGCTTTCCACGGGCAACATGAAGAGCACGATGTGTAATAGCACACCTGCAGTTACCTGTGAGCTGTGTGGTGCTGGTACCATTGGATGATGATCTCCATGTGTTTCTGAATTTGCGGATCTCCTGAACCTTGCACGTGTAGAACCCCTGATCCGCCCCTGCCACGCTGAAGATCCGCAACCGATACAGCTCCCCCTCCGCTTCCTCGTACAGGCGAAACTTTGGCTGGGGGAAATGACGGGTGTAGTTACCGTACAGCTTCATTTTCTTTATGCCCATCTTCACAATCAGAACTTGGGAGGGGTCCAGGGCTTGGGGGGAGGAGGAGGATGGAGAGGATGGAGGAGGCAGGAGAGTCGGAGCAGCAAGAGGTGAGAAGAACCAGTGAAGGATAAGAACGCTGCTGCTCCTCTTCCTCTGAGATACCAGGCAGGACAGGGTCACGTTGTCTTTCTCTGTTACCATCACAACAGGTCCTGGGGTCAGTGTCACATTGAGAGCGTGACATACATCTGTGGAAAAAAGACACAAAGAATCTAACTTGGGGAGGAAAACCCACAGGGGCAAACTCCACACAGAAAGGCCCCGGGAAAGCAACAGGGATTCGAACTGGGAACCTTCTAGCTGCAAACAGCGCTATCCACTTTATCACTTTATCACCCTTATTTTTTGCAAGTTGCATGTTGTTTAATGACACAATACAATCAAACCAAACCATAAAGTACTATTTTACAAAACAATAGGGACTCCTCCCTGCGTTTTAAGTTGGTAGCGTGCCACACACGGAAAAAGTAAATTTTTTGCAACATGTTTAATTTCCTCTCAATTACACATAATTGTGGCAAGTAAGTTTATATGCGCCCCCACAATGGCCACTTGGATTTATACAGCTCACATTATCTCGAGTTCTCCTTTTATACAGTTAAAGCCATTCTGTCACTGGGTGGGAATTTAGTTGGTAATAGCAAAGAAAAACGATGAGGACTGAGAGCGAGAAAAGCACAAACCCTGGAGGAGGTAGTTGTGTTTGATTCCGCTGCCAGCGAGGTCAGGTCTGTCTCTAGCAGAGACACTGGGTCTGGACACAATATGTGTGATCAGACGGGCGGAGAAAATCTACAGGTGGGAAACATTCATCTTCAGAGCTTTACTCTCCGAAACAGAGCAAAGAGAAAAGCGACAAGATAACAGGGACCATCTGGGATTCTTGCTGTTTTTTGTTTTTTTTCCTGCAGGGTGAGGTGGGGAATCTCCCTCAGGCTCCTACGCTGCTTGATGTGACAACATAAAGGGATTCAAACTAACATGACATATACAGAACTGAAAATAAGCAAACGATTACAGGGCATATGAGTTGTGAGTCCACTTTATGGCAGTGTATGGAGCTTATTATTATACTAAGGTTTTCTCACAGGGAACAAACTGCTCAACGCCACAACTGCTTTCCATTTAAACAAAGCCACATTTGCTGTGATTGCTACGTCAATATTACCCATAATGAAAGAATGGCTTACAACTTTTGTATAGATCCAGTGACTATCAGGTGATGTTTTGACCTTATTTACATACCAAAGTTTCATAATAAACGCAACAATTATGGCTCCACTGTGGTTTATGTTAAATCACCAGGTTAGAACATCAGACACACTCTCTTACTTGCATGCTCGCTCTCTGTCTCTTACATTGTGGTTGACAAGGTAAACTTACCTGTGAACAGAGCCTTAGTCAGGACAAGGACCACTATAGAGAAGTACATTTTCCACAGTCAGCGAATCCATAAACCCAGACAACTGCACAGCACCTCAACTAGCAGCTACATTCAAAACAGAGCCGGACCGCACGACCCACCACCACCCCTTACCCACCATTAACTCTTCTCCTCTTTCTCTGCTTTTTGTGTAATATGAAACAGTAAATGTTCTGTTCCCACTTAGAAACTCCCACTCACTCTCCCAGTGCTCTCTCTCCCTCTCTCTCTCTCTCTTTCTCTCTCTCTCTCTCTCTCTGCCCGTCTCTCCCTTTCTCTCCCTCTTTCTGTGTGTCCTGCAGAATGTAGGAAATGTCATTTCCTGTGTTTCTGTGAGGAGTCTTGGACCCTGGCCCAAAACCCCAGGGCTCCTAAAGCGACGGTCAAGTCTTGTGGCTTGTGTGTGTGTATGTTTATGTGTGTGTGTGCATGCCCTTGTCATTATGTGTCATTTTGAGAGGCATACACAACAAAGTGCTGAAAATGCATTTCCATTACCCAAGTCACTCTCACAATCAACTGGTACTCATCTTGCATTTCCCAATAATGTTTACAATGAGGAAATGTTGGTGTTCATATATGTAAGCTGTTTTTCTGCTTGCATACATGTGTTCATGCACTTATGTGTATGTGTGTGTGTGTGCTGGGACCTCTCCCTGTCTGGTTGCTGGACAGAGTGGCATGGGCCTGACTCTGGCTGTGGTTGTCAAACTGTCCCAGTGGTATGAAGCCTGCTGCTTTATTGGGCAGACCAAACTGCTGAGGCAGGGCTTCTGCTGGCGCTTTGAGCTCTGCCAAAGCCAAATGGAATTACACAACAGATTTAACCCTTCCTATATATGACCTCTGTCGGATGGACGGATTCAGTGGAAAATGTGCGGCTGCTTAGATAAGGTGGTTCGGTCGTTTTCTAACCTTGACTAAATCCTTTGTTTTGAAAAGAAAGTATTTGTACTGTACATTCAGATTAAATTCAGGCCGCAGTACATGTTTTATCAATTGTGGGTGATGTGTAAAAATGCCAAAATAATAATTCTGGTGTCATTGGAGAACTAATATATCTTCTTAAGTGTGTCTTTCACTTGGGGTTTCCCTCAAGTTTTCTTTTCCACGAGCCTGAAGTTCAAGTCTTCAGAGGAGAGATTACTCTCCTCTGCCCTGCAGTGGTCAAAGCAAGCTACTGCTTCTCAGGGGGACAACAATACCTCATGAGTGTATGCAAGCATTTCTCAGCAATGTCATGAACATTTAATCTGCGCTTGTGAATCAAGGGAAATAAAAGACAAGGCATCACCAAAATGTTATTTTCTCCTTTTTACGTTCCTGGAATCTCTCAAGACATATTATTGTGCTCTCTGAACAACACTTCGTAATCGAGTGTTATGCACTCAGTAAAACAACTCTTTATTTTGAGTCATTCAGACCTAAGGTACATTTCAAGAGCAGGATGCCAGTGGCAGTTATTGTTGTTACCGACTTTGAGTAGTAAAATAAAATCATCCTTTAGCAATTATCTTTTATTTTACCTTTTTCTTTATTTGTAACTTTTATGTGGCAGATTCTGTTAGACAGTCATTGTGATGAACAATTGTTTCATTGAATTAATATTGTTTTTTATTGTCTGAACAAGTCTATTTCACACTACTCTGTTTCACAGCAACACAGAAACATTCCTTCAAACTTCCAATTTTCCAAAATGGACTACTGTATGAAACAAAACCTTAATAACAGGGTTGAGTAAACAAATTATCCTTTACACCATCTGAAGATCTTTATATCTCATGCATCAAAAATTCCAAAAGAAGAATTTCTTCAACAAAAAAAAAAGGAAAACTTAAATAGGTCAGTGTTTATAGCAGAGACCAACATTTCTCCAACCTACTAAACACTGTTGACATTCTTCTGCTGTTTAATGTATGGGAACCTCCTTCTAGGTTTACGAGGCTCCGTGATACTGATCACACTGTATACACATATCTCAGCTTCTCACGTTCATGTTAATGGAATGGTGAACTTCTCTGTAACACAATAAATAGCTTGACAATGAATCTCTACAATCAGCAGCAGCAATTTAACAGCATCTCAAAAAAACTATTCACTCAGATATTTCCTTCATTTGAAAAAAAGTCACTTCAAATGCTACATGTAACAATCCATTCACTCACTTCTTCTGCTTATCTTTATATGATCAAATTCTCTATTTTTGCTTCTTGTTTGCTTTACATTATTTGTACATAATTAATCAGTCTGTGTTCTCACCAGTCAGACACTTCCATAAAGTCTTCCAGTTCAGTGATAGGTATAATATCTCTGGGTTGATATCGTGAGTGGGCTGAGTTTTCATTTTCACACACAGAGCTTCCTGCAAGCTGGCTGTTTGTGTCACACTCTGGGAACGCCTCATATGAGCCATGTGTGTTGTAAACTTTGTTATATGTTTTCTCTGTATCATTAACTGTGTCCATGTATGGTGTCTTCTCCGGGCTGTAGCGATGCCCTTCAGAGTACTGTCTCATTTCAGGGACTGGATATCCGTAGCTGTGGTTCTCCCTGACAGACTGTTGGTTCTGTTGGTGAGTCATGGGGGCTGATGAGCTGTGGGGGGGCATGGAGTTGACTGCTGCTGGTTGGTAACCCTGGGAATACCCATGGTAGCCTTGATAAAGCATAAGGGGCTTGCCAGTGGGAGAGGCCTGGGAGATGGGCTGTTGTTGCGACTTCGTCTGGGTCTGCAGCTGGGGCTGAGAGTAGTTTTGCTGGGACTGTGGTTGGGAGGGGCTCTTGCCAGATTCACGCACATTCAGCTGAACATACTCTCCCGTCTGTGGGTCAAAGAAAGTCTTTGTTTTCACTTGAACAGGTACGTCCACTACAAAATACTGACCGGAGCCGAGGTCTTGCAGCACCTTGCGCTGAGTCAGTGGGTAGGACTGGGGATAGCTTGACTCAACATGGTACTGTGTCACCGGAGCTGGATGGTTGGCATGATGGAGAGTGGGAGAAGAGGAAACATGAGAAACCGTTTTAGGAGCAGCAGTGTGGGACACAGGGCCAGTAGCATGAGGTGAAGCAACGGGGAGTATAACAGAGGCAGTAGCAAAAGGCGAGGCAACTGGGAGGGAGCCGGGACCAGAGGCATTAGGGGAAGTGTGGACAGCATGGTGAGATGATGTGCGCTCTGTGCGGGAAGAAGGCAAGCCAGACTCCATTGCTGGAGCATGAGCAAGGGACACGGGAGAGGAAAAATGAGGGGAAGCCACAGCATGTTTGTTGGAGGAGTGTACCTCAGTGGAGGAGGAAGGACGAGGGACTTCTTGAAGAGGTTTTCCAACTCCAGCAGGGCCGTCTTCTATTGCTCTGCACGTCTCCTTCTTCATCCTCCGAGTAGTTAACCTTTTTGCCCTGCGCAAGGCTTTGTCGCTCTTTGGGGGAACCACTGGAGGCCTGCCCATTGAACGAGACACATCACTGCTGAAACTACAGGCTGATTCCGGCCTATCGAAGTCATACAAGCCTCGTGTATCTGCAAGGTCAGCAGCACTGGTAGCAAAACTCTCCACATCCTCTGACATGTTGCTCATGACCGAGCGGGAGTCATCTTCATCCAGAACAATGCTCCTCCTGGAGTATGGCCTATGTTGTGGGAGATGGGCAGAGTAATCCTGTGATGAAGATTCTTTGATAACAGCATGTCTGTTTATCCCAGCACTATGTCTCATTATCCCCTGCTCCTCTTCTCTCTCTGACACCCTTTCCATGGGGGAACCCACACGGAGCTCCTCTCCAAAGTTCTTATGGAAGCGTGGTTTGACCGACTTCGTGAAAGGAGAACTTCTGATCGTGTTATCCTTCACCCTGAACATCGAGAGCTTGCCTCCCAGAGCAGGAGAGGAGGTGTTGGAGCGGGGCAGAGAAGGAGCTGGAGATGCAGAGCCAGGTGGCCTGTAAGACCGAGTGGGGTATCCTGAGTCTTCAGTTGACTCACACACTGATGGATGATGTTTTTGTTGGGAGGGTAAAGGGGAGCGTACTTGTCTTTCTTTGGATTTCCGCTCTGGTTCTGTTGAGGATATGGCGTAGTACTGGAGAGCATCCCTCATTTGTGCTGCTCTTTTGAGCTCCTCCATCTGAGCAGCTCTTTCTTTTTCTCTCTGAGACACAAGCATTTCTTCTTCTTCTCTCCTTTTAGCCATGATCTCATCCTCTCTTTGAGCTATTTCTTCTTGTGCTTCCCCCCTCCCCTCCTCTGCTTTGCTCTCCTCAAGTGATCTAGTCCTCTCTTCTTTGGCTTGTTTTTCTACTCTAAGTTTCAAAATTGTTTTCTCTTTTTCAGCAGCTTTCCTGTCCTCTTCCTCTCCCTGTGTTCTTCTCTTTTCCTGCTCAATTTGAGCGAGTCTCTTCTCCTCTCTCTGTTTTGCTATCCTTTGCTGCTCCTCTTGTGCACTTTTTCTTTGCTTCTCCTCAATCAGAGCAGCAGTTATTTGCTGCTCCTCTTGTGCAGCCCTCCTCTTCTGCTCTTCTTGTGCAGCTTTCCTCTGCTGGTCGTCTTGGGCAGCTCTCCTCTGCTTCTCCTCTTGTGCAGCTTTCCTCTGCTTCTCCTCTTGAGCAGCTGTCCTCTGCTGCTCCTCTTGAGCAGCTTTCCTCTGCTTCTCCTCTTGTGCAGCTTTCCTCTGCTGTTCCTCTTGTGCAGCTCTCCTTTGCTGCTCCTCAATCAGACCCGTTCTCCTCTGCTGCTCCTCTTTTGCAGCTTTCCACTGTTGTTCCTCTTGTGCAACTCTCCTCTGCTGCTCCTCTTGTGCAGCTTTCCTCTGCTTCTCCTCTTGTGCAGCTTTCCTCTGCTGGTCCTCTTGTGCAGCTATCCTTTGCTGCTCCTCAATCAGACCTGCTCTCCTCTGCTGCTCCTCTTTTGCAGCTTTCCACTGTTGTTCCTCTTTTGCAGTTCTCCTCTGCTGCTCCTCTTGTGCAGCTTTCCTCTGCTGCTCCTCTTGAGCAGCCTTCCTTTGCTGCTCCTCAATAAGAGTTGCTCTCCTCTGCTGCTCTTCCTTTGCAGCTTTCCACTGCTGTTCCTCTAGTGCAGCTTTCCTCTGCTGCTCCTCTTTTGCAGATTTCATCTGCTGCTCCTCTTGTGCAGCTTTCCTCTGCTTCTCTTCTTGTGCAGTTTTTCTCTGCTGTTCCTCTTGTGCAGCTCTTCTCTGCTGCTCCTCTTTGGCAGCTTGCATCTGCTGCTCCTCTTGTGCAGCTTTCCTCTGCTTCTCCTCTTGGGCAGCTCTCCTCTGTTGCTCTTCTTGTGCAGGTCTCCTCTGCTGCTCCTCCTGTGCAGCCCTTCTCTGCTGCACCTCAATCAGAGCCGCTCTGCTCTGCTGCTCCTCTTTTGCAGCTTTCCTCTGCTGCTCCTCTGGTGTAGCTCTTATCTGCTGCTCCTCTGGCGTAGCTCTTCTCTGCTGCTCCTCCATCAGAGTCACTCTCCTCTGCTGCTCCTCTGGTGCACCTTTTCGTTGTTGCTCCTCTTCTGAAGCTTTCCTCAGCGGATCCTCTCGAGAAGCTCTTTCCTCCTCTTTCTGTTTCAGCATCCTCCACTCCTCATGGTCTTTTAGCAAATCTGCCTCCCCTCTCAATTTGCCTTCACTCATTGACCTCTCGATTTCTCCCTCTGTCCTGTCATCTTTCGTCTGTTTTGCTTTTCTTTCTTTCTCTTCTTTTTTATCTGCTTCTCTCTGTTTTTCCCGCCGCTCCTTGATCCTTCTAGCTATGGCCTCCCTCTCTTTTGCTCTCCTCTCCTCTTCCCTCTGAGTGGCTCTCCTCTCTTCTTCAGCCAGAGAAGCTCTACTCTCCTCCATGATGTGTTTTATTCTCATATCTTCTGTTCTTTTCTCTTCTTCTATTCTAGGCATTAGTTCTTCCTGTGATGGTTTTGGTGTGGTTTCTTCATGCTGAGTAGCAATCCCTCCTGAACTCGTTGCTTCTTTTCTTTCTTCCCCAGACTTAGCCACTTTATTTTCTAACTTCTCCTCTTTTGTTTGAGTTGTGATTTCATCATGATTTTTATGCGGATCAGAGTTCACAAGGGACTTCAGTTGCTGGGATGCAGATGTGTTTCTTGGCCTGTTGACTGCAGAAGATGAGGTTGTTGATTGCAATGGAGGATTGACTGGCTGAGGAACCCTTTGATCTATTTGAGTATCACTTCCAGCAACTTGCTCTTCTCCTAACTGGTTCTTGAGATGAGTTGTTAGCGACTTATTTTCACGTTTGACGGGTTGTGTATTCTTTGCTCCAGCATCTGATGCACCTGGGGCATCTAAGACCATTTTCTCTTGTTTGTCTTTATCTCCCAGTTTGAACATCCCTGTCCTTTGGTGTTCTTTCTCTGTAATGGGAAATATGAATGCCTTGGGTTCTCTGTTCACTTTGGCAATCATCTCTGTCTTATTTGGCATGTGCTTCTTTTTGACAGCGATATCTTTTGGGTCATCAGTGAACACTGGGCGTCTGCTGTGACGAGACTGTATTAGTGGGAAGAATCCTTCCTTTTTGTTGGGTGGGAATTCCTGAATGGTGTTTTCCTCCTCCTCTGAAACAATTACTTTTAGTCTGGCATAGTCTGCAAGTGCAGATATTTCAGGTATTGTGGATACTTTTTCCTTTGGTTTTGGTTGAACTTCGGGTTTTTCCTTGACAGCATTGTCCCTTGCTAGGTATGCATTTCTTGAGCTCTGTCTCTCCCTTGCTGATAACCTGGATTTTCTCAAATGATTAGCTTGACCTACTTCCTGTCTCTCTGTGGGACCATCGCTCTGTTTCAAAGTCTCTGTTTCTCTGTTTTTCTTTTCCACATTCGCAGTTCGGACGCCTACTGTGCTTAATTCCATTGTTTCCCTCTTACTTTGATTCAAAGAAAAAGCGTCATTTTTTACTTCCTCATTGACAGAAGTCCTGTTTAGTGACGCTGGAGGTATCCTTTCGTTTGAAACACCATCTAACGTCTCTCCACCATTGGCACTATTGTGGAGGTCATTATTTGTGTCTGCTACCCCTTGCAATTGAAAGTAGTCTCCCTCCATGGCTTGTTCGTGTGATTTATCCACTGAATTCCTACTAGTCTTTATGTCATCAAACCTTTGACTTTCAGCTTGAGTGCTTTCAGTGGTTAGCTTGATGCTGTCCTGTTGTTTGCTGATTTTCAATGAATCAGACAGTTTTTTCACACTGGACAACACGTATTGTACTCCAAATTTGTCTTCTGGAGTGAGGTCCTTGATTCTATCTTTGTTGGTTGAAGTGTTCACAGAAGTAGAACTTGATGATGCAACTTCTTTATGTTCAGTAGATTCAAGCACATCGGCTGGGACAACTGTGGCAGCATTCTTTCCCACTGTATTCAGGTTGTCATTCTTAGTTGCTGCACACGTTGGGACAACTCTGATGGCAATGCTGTCTATATGCACAACATCCTCCACTTGAGTGTGTGTCTCGAATCTTGGGGATACAGGGTTGATTTGGTTTTCAGGTAAATGCTGAGATGGAGTGGTGTTGTTGAATGGCTTGAGTGGCGTTGGGTCATTTCTCTTTTCTTCCATTGGGTGCGCACACTCGCCATCATCTGCTGTCGATGATTGCTGGACATCAGATTTTACCAGAGCGTCTGCATCAGCTTTGTTGGAATCATTTTTGATTCCTGTGTTTTCCACTTTAGCCTTGAGGTTGTCATCGGTATGTGCTGTTGTTTTTTTTGGATCATTTGTTTCTCCTATATTATTCTTTACTTCATCTTTCCACGTGTCCTTTGCCAGGTTCTGTTTGGGCATTTTGTTTGAGTAGTCATTCTGTCCCTTGTCTTTCATGTCTTGCTTGTCGGAAGGGTGTTGAGTGTCAGCCAATACTTTATTTTTTGCTGTGACTGTGGATGGCACGCCTTTTTCAGCCAGTGGTTCTTGAAGTCGCATTTCCGTTTGAGGTTTAGCATCTATAGAAGTACTCTTCTGAAGATCAGTCTTTTTTACAGGGACATTCTCAGAAACATTTTCAGAATGATTAACCACACCAACTGTGGGAAGAAGTTCCTGCCCAACTCTCTCTTTTTCCTTTGCTATGCTATTTTCCTTGGGAGAATATTTTCCTGTACTTACTTCTAAACTTGAGCTGGGATGGCATTTATCTAGCTCTGAATTACTGTGTTCTTTGTCTTTTGTATTTATTTGTTCCTGGTCGGTGTTATCACTCTCGGATGGCTTTCTTTCTCGTACAATTACCATGATTCCCATGATCTGCAAGCTTTCATCAGCCACAGGGGTTTTGTTCTGATCTTGAGAGAAAGGATTTATTGAAGGTGCTGAGTCCTCATGAAGTTCTTCATGTTTACCCTCAGGTTTTTCTGAAGTCATGGGTTTTGTGCTTTCAGCTTTGACCAGAGATATAGCTGTTGATAGATCCTCTTTCTCCTTGTTCTGTTGGCCGGTGCTTATGGCAAGTTTGTCTTTAAGCCTATCTTTGTGTTTTCCGGGGTTGGTTCCATGATTGGATTTCTGCTTTCCACGGTTGTCCACAGGGGCCTGCTCTTCACTTTGCACAAGTGATTTAACTTCATATTGAATTTCTGTGTTCTGTTTTTCTATCAAGCCCTTGTCGGTGATTTTATGATCACATCCTGTCAGTTTTTCATCTTTGGTAGTTTCCTGCACATGGTCATTGCTAATCACTGGTTCTTTTGGAACCTGCTTCTGTAAATGGTCTACCGACTGACCAGTGGCTACCCCCGACTTCACTGGTATTGTAGCAGAACTGGGGGTTGGCAAAGACTTGACTGTCTCCGTCTGTACTCCCGATTGCTCCATCTGCCGCTTTGGTGTAAAATTACTAGACATAGTGCTTTCATGCTTTTTAAACACTTCCTGTGATGGTGGCCTTTGACATATGTTAAGACTCTGACTAGCCGCTAATACCTTGGTAGAGTTTTTGGATATAAACCCATCTCTTATAGCAAAACCCTTTTCTTTTATTGCTGAAATCTCTTTTTCAGCATGAGCTTTTATCCTGGAAGTCAGAATCTCCTGCTTGGTCTGTGCTCTCTCTTTATGTGTCGATGCTCTGGGAGGGGTGAAATGCAGATCTTTACCTGGACCTACACTGTGCTCAACTGACTTAGGTTTTCGTTCAAGAGGCAGGAGTTTCATCAAATCAGAATCTCTTTGATGTGATACATCAGTGAGTTTCGCAGCTTCACATTTTTCCAACGTTTCGACACTTTCGTCCTTAACTTTATCAGTAACAGTGTCACAATTTGCTCTGTTATCTACATGGGTTGGTAGGTTATCAGAACAGGATAATTTGAATTCTTTGGATGACTCACTGTAGACATAGTGACCCTCTGTCTCCTCGTTTGATTTAAGGCTTTCGCTTTTGTCCTTATTTTCTGTGTTAGCTTTTGCAAGTACACTTGCAGGACTCTGTTTGTCATTTGATTTTTTGTTATTCACTGTCTCAGCTGTGGCAGGAGATATAGTTGTTGTTTCTTTGTCATCATTCGAAGAATAATTTTTTGCAGTTAACTCCTCTTTTCTGTTTGTTGTAAGTGCATTAGTGAAACCATATTTTCCTCTCAAACAGTTGAAATCATCAGCCCCTCTGTCAAGTGAGTCTTCATTCAGTTGATGCATTTGTGTTGCTCCATCCTGGTTTTTATAATCCTCATTTTTATTCATATTAAAGTTTAAATCAACATCTTTCTTAGCAATGTCCTTTTCCATTACGATGTTGGTTTTTCTGACTTTCTCTTTTTGTTCTCCTTTCATTTTCTCTGTTATTTTGGCAAGTTCTGCTTTGGCTTTCGCTAACTCTGTCTTAACTTTTTCAACTTTATCCGGCTCACTTTTGACTGTTTGTATCGCTGCTAGTTTTGATCCAGGTTTAACTAGCCTTTCCTGCAGATCCTCTGTTTTTGTTGGCTCTGCTTTAGCTAGCTTTACTTTTGTTTGCTCTTTGGCCTTATTTAACGCTGGGATCGTTTGTTCTGAATTTACACGAGCTTTAATCAAATCCATCTTCAATTTCTCTTGTTTGACATCCTTAACTTTAATGTGGTCTGCTTTGAAGTTTTGCATCTCAACTACCTTCATTTTCTCCTGTTCTGTTTTAGCTTGTTCTGCTTTAATCTTTTCTGTTCTGGTTCGTTCGGTCTCTCTCTGCTCTCTTTCAATTTGTTGTGCTTTTACCTGTTCTTCCTCTTCTCTTCTGACCTGTGTAGTTTTTTGTATTCTTAATTGCTCTGTCGGTGCCAGTTCAGTTTTTATGTGCTGTTCTTTTAGCCTTACTGCTCGGGCTTGATCAGCTTTGACCTGCTCCTCTTTCATGTGCATGGCCACTTCCTCTTTTTTATTTCTTGGCTCTTCTGTTATCTTTTGTTCTCGTGCCTTCCTCTGCTCCTCCCTTGCATGCTCTGAATGTTTTTCTCTTGGTTTTTCTCTCTGTTCTCCTTTTTTCTTCTCCTCCATTTTAGCCGGATTGTCTCTCTCGCGCTCTGTCAGTTCTGCTTTGGCCTGTTGGGCTTTGACTTTCTCTGAACCAGTCTGCCCTGCTAAATTTAACCTGGCCGACTCTGCTTTGGGTGGCTCCACTTGAGCCCGGTGCTGAACCTTTGCCAGCTCCACTTTGGAGATTTCTGCTGTGGCCTGTCCAGCATTGACATCAGCCAACTGTTTATCCTTCACTTGGTTTAATGTGATGGTGGATGCAGTTGCATTGTCAGGATTAGATAATGCATATTTGTGCACATTATCTCCAATCGTCGTTGTGACTTGTAGTGGCTGGAGACTTTGCATTTCGTGTCCTTTTGGAACCGGCATATATTGTCTCTGACCTGTTTCCTGCGTGCACATAGTTTTGTCTCTACTAGTATTAAAGATGGGTTGATTTTGGTTTTCTGGAACAGCATACCTTTCATAATTCTGTGTCAAATAATTTTTCGTTTCATTGTGTCCATGATGCTTTTGAAGTGCATATTTGTCTTTAATTGTTCCAGCTTGTTGCTGTCCATAATATTCTTGATTTCCCACATTAGAATTACTGATTTCTGGAGCATATTGGGGTAGTTGGTTTGTAATGTTAGGATTGGCCAATCCTGCACCATATACATGCCTCAACCTTCTTGTTTCAAGTTCTGCATTTACACTTTGCTGATGTCCGCCTCTGTATTTGTCTCTGGGTAAATTAAGTTCCTCATTTATCGGGGCTGCGCTTTGGTAAGCCTGTGCATGTTTCTCTTTTTCTGTTAAAGCAGTAATCTCTTGTTTCCATGGAGAGACAGTTGCTTTCAGACCGAGCCTTTCAGTGTCTTGGCTGTTTGTCTGTCTCCACCTATCCTGTGTGGACACATTACTGTAATCATGTTTGTTGTCTTTCGGCTGCTGATATCTATCCACCTTTGTGGATTCCCTGCCCGCTGTTTCATTAAAATGTTGCTCAGCATTTGCCCTACTTATGAAATATTCTCTGGTCGGATTGTTGACACTCTTTCTTGGTGCCTCTGTAGCTGTATAAGATGGTTTAAGCCTGTATTCATCCTTCGCATTATCTCTCATGCTTTGTTTATAGGAAGTATATGACATTAAGTCTTCATGGAGATACTGTCCATTAGCCAGCTGATTGGTTGTGTAGTTTTCAGGTGTAAAGCCAGTGGACGTGGAGTGATGTTGAACCATCTCACTTTGCCTCTTAGCTGTCTGGTATTCACTTAATGTGTATTCTGAACATTGGCCTGCAGGTGCTGTTTTAGGACGAGGGTTTTCTGTTGCAAGTGACAATCCAGGGTTTTGATACTGGTTTGCATACTGATGTGAGGCGGCACTTGTCCTGCTGAATTCTTCTACCTGGGTGAACTGAATGTCTGGATCGGGATAATCTGGGATATCTATCACAGTGTCTCTCGGCTCCTGCACAGAAGGCTGTTTGAATTTGGTTGGGCTGTAGGTGTTTTTGACTCGTTTCCTGTTGTCCTTGAGGTTGAAGAGTAGGCTTGTAGCTCTCGATTTGTAGCTTGACCCCCTTATGTCAGGAGTAGCTCCCCTGCTCTCAGCTCGCACCGGAGCATGTTCCACAAGCTCAGGTGAAACCGCACCTTCTCGGACCACTGATGTCCCTGCATCTTGATTCGCATGGACTGAGGGTGTGAGAAGCTGACTGATGTTGAGTGGGGTTGTGTTACCTCTGACAACATTTGCTGCCCCTGTTACTGCACTGTTGCCAAAAGGAATTAAATTATCGTTGCTACAAAGTGCTTCTTGTTGATTTGCTTTCATCTCCATTTCCATGTTTTGCTCGGCCATCATTTTGATTTTTCGCTGAAGAGCTTTCACAGAGCTGATGGTGTCCCGCACACGTCGAGACATCTCGGGAGTAGGCGATGCAGTTGATGGGCGCTGGGGCGGAAGCTTGTTAGTTCCCAGACCCTCCATTCGCTTCCTGTGGGGATAACGACCTGCCAACTCGGACTCGCTGCGTTTCTCCACAGCCGAAGCTTTCTGCAGCATTGTAAATGTTGATGTGGAGCGTTGAGGAGAGGGAGGAACCATTGGCACCATGTTATTCCTCAGGTTTCCAATACCCCTCTCCTCAAACCTGTAAGGCCCCTGTGGCCGGGCCTCCTGTGAAAGCTCCCTGTACATTGGTGTCTCATACCATTTAGGGAACTCAGAGCAGTGCATAAACCCTGAGACGTCCCGTTGTTGAAAAGGAAACCTGTTATGATCCCTCCATACTTTAAAGGGACTAAACTCACTGTGTATAAAGAAGTTAGAGTTGCAGTTGACCTGCGTGGACATGCTGTGTTTACTGTGGGAAGCGCTCATGAAAGTGGATGCAGAATTTGTATGAGCCACCGCTGCTACTTCAGAAGAGTAGAATCCAGAGTTTTGAGACGTGAACTGACCTCCTGTCAGGAAAGGATCACTGTTAAAGTTTTGCTGGTATGATGAAGAGAAATCAGAAAGTTCTCTTTGGATATTCATCAGGGCTGAGTTGTCCCAGCTTGTCTCATTATTCCACTCTCTGGGTTTACCGTCCGTCCCTGCTCCATCCCTTTGTCCGTCAGAGTTAAAAGCTCTGATGAGGGAGGAAACTCTGGAGCGGCTCCTGCGTTGCTGCGAACTTAAATCTGTGGCTCCATTGCTGAAGAATGACAACTGGTCTTCCCTCAGAGATCTTTCCTGTTGGGAGGTTTCCACAAAGGATTGCTGGAATGTGGCAGAAAGCCTCCCCCGTGTCCTTTCGCCGTAAGCCTCCCACTGCGGATCTCTTTGGATCTCGGCCCCATACATTCCTCCACGCATCAAGTCCTGTCCATACTGCTGCACCTTGACGCTGAAGCTCTCATGGGCAGCTCTCTTAAGTTCCTCTCTCTCTCTGTCCTCTCTGTCCCTGTCTTGGCCGCCCTGACTAAAGGCCAGCTGTCTGTCTCTCTGGCCGCAGGGTGAAGAGGAACAGAGGTCTGAGTCGTTATAAACAGCCTCATCTCCAATGCAGAGGCTCCTGAATGCTCGATCTGTCAGACTGCTGACCTCGCGGTCGGTCTCATCCAGGAACGATCCACCGTTTGAAGTATCGCTGTTCTTTCGATGCCGGCCGCTCTTTCGACCTGAGCGGCGCTTCTCAACTGAGGTCATGATGCCGGCTCGGAAACAAAGAGCTCTGTCCTCAAATGCTCAGTCATTCATGCAAACACAGACCTCAAAATGAAACGCTGTGTCTGCCACTGGAGCTGCAGGACCCAGAGTTCAGGGCCCCTGGATTTTCTTCAGCCGGTCGGGCCTAACTCATCTTGCCTTTTAGTTGGCATCTGTCCAAATGATCCCAAAATCTGTTGTTCTCCTGCAAGACAAAAGAAAAGTGTGTTAGCCCAGATCCGGCCAATGCATGCTTATAAGCATATAATACTACAGGAAAAAGTGTGATAATCTAAGATAAACATGTTTTCAAACTCTTCGGCTGTTGTTCCCAATTAAAGATAGCTGGCCTTATTAAGGAGGGTCTTTTGACCCCCTCGGATTAAACAACAATGTACTGTATGTGCTTCTGAAAACAGCTCTGTAAAGCCTTCTGCTCAATCACTGTGACCTTCAGGGACATGGAAATAAAACTACACTGTTGCTATAGGCACAGGAAAGACAGCCTCACGTGAGTTATTTTGGGAAAGCAGAATGCGCCGTATCAACTTAGACAATCACACACACACACACAAGCTCAAAATGTCATATCAATAAGGGGTTAGAGAAATGTTAAACTTTTAAATCAGCCTTCCAGCAAGTTGTTTGACTCAGTTAGGAACAGTGAACTGCTATATTAGTAATAAGTCTTGCTTTGGTGCTATGGAGAGAGTAGAAGGAAAATACTACTACATTGAGATTTCACAGGTAAAATCTGAGTTGAAATTGAAAAGTAACAACAAAACCCGAAATGTTTGAATGAGATATGTCATTTCAACTAATGTATTTAAATTGACTTAACAAAAACTAACATTAAAAAATGTACAAATTAAATGTATAGAGCACCAAATACAATTGTTATTAGGAAGTTAATTATTAGAAATCAATAAAGTACAAATTTAAAATCCATGTTTTCTAATCTGTAAATCTGAAGCAGGCACTCTGCATTGCATATATTTAAAAAATATATAATGCAAAATACTATTTTCTGCAACTCATCATAACTTTCTTATGTCATACTCCCTGTCTTGTACTGTGCTTTAAATAAAAATTATATTTAGAGGCATCAAGGCAACGTCATGGGTAAATTAACTGCGGCTGCCCGGCAGCACCACCTTAAATACCCAGTAGTTCATTAATATCATCTGCCATGGGCGTCCATCTCACACACGTCTATAGAACAGCTTCACGCAGGTTAAGTCAGCAGCACAGAAAACTGGTGCAGAAATGAAAAGAGGTTTGTGCAGCAACTTTCTACTGTGGCTTCTAACTCAGGTGAAATAAGAACTTTACACAAGAAAACACAAAACCACTGTCTTTTACCTTTTATGTCCTTACACAAGATTTCAAGATTATATTTAAATATGTGCACAACAATTACATACAGAAGTTGCTGGCAATGCAATTCTTGTGTCACTGGCTCCCTTCTAGCCATGCGCCAAAATATTTAAAAAACCACACAAGCCAAAAAATGTAGAAATTAAAATGAAACAAAGTATAAAATAAATTATAATAAAATATACACCTAAAATATTAAACTTTAAATAATAATTAAATATCTTAACAGATTTGTGTTCAGTTTATAAGGAAATGTTTGTAACGACAGTGAAGTAGCTGTGACTAAATAAAGACCTTTTCATCACAATCAGCTCCTGCCAAAATGTCAGGGAGATTTCTGTTTATTCTTGCATCTGTTTATTTTGGTCCTGTGACGGGGCCTCTGACTCAAAAATCTGACACCGAACAAGCCGTGATTTTCAAGTGGTCTGAGACTGGACAGCAACAGATCTGTCAATCTGAGAGCAGGAAGAACTCCGCGTGATTTATATTTATACATAAGGAGAATAAAAATAAAATTCTGACAATGGACTCAACCACTAAAGAGAATCTTTAGTAAGCAAATGTATTTTGATTCGGTGATTAAAGCAGGGAATGTTGAATGTTTTCATTTATTTGTCTTTAATTTGAACTCTTAAGATTTAATTTAAAATGCATGCAAGTTAAGGATATTGACTTTTGTCTTAGGTCTTCCTCATATGTGTTTCATTGAAACATGAAAAATTATGTAGATTGGGTTCTTATTTTACCTTTCAGCTCTATAATCCATAATCTGAGATCTACTCCAGGTTAAACTCCTCCAAAGACTCCGTCTCTGCCTCTTTCTACGGAAAACAATCCAAGAAAAAAACTCTCGATAGTCCACTGTCAGGTTTTGGAGCGTCTGACCAGAGGTAGGCAGCAGAACTCGGATCCGGACACCAAACAGAAATAGAGGACTTTTCCCACAGTGTCCACCATGGGGGGACGGAAAGAGGGCTTGGGCTGCAGTATGTGGGTCTGTGAGATCCTCGGGTGTCAAATGTCTGACGGATGAAACAAACAGCCTTTCAACTATTTATAAATATGGACAGCAAGCTGTCGGCCATTAGCAGCTACACAGCTAACTGTCAGCAAGCCGAAGGGAAATGTTACCAGCAGCAGAGGAGGAGGTTGTGGGGTCGAAACCAGGAGAAAATAAGCCCAATTCCCAAAGGTGTGTTATTACTGTGTGGGGGGTGGGGTGCTGGGAATGGAGTTCAAGAGCCCCCACTGGGAGACGTAAATAACCCAATTGCCTCACACTGAAGTGCCTCCATCTTTGTTGTACAGCACTGACAAGAACCATATGAAGTGTCAACAAGTGTCACCACCGACCTGAACGGAGCTTCGTCTCGACTATAAAAACATGTGATGGCAAATTCGTCACATTTTATCTGTCTGTTATTAAAACGATGGAAATCTTAACCCCCCCCACTGAAAAGTAACCCCACCTCCCCTCTGCCTCCCCCCCTTACAGCCCCTGCTGCTATAATAGGAGATTGCTGTAGCAGATAGTTTCCTGGGTTTCTTGGCGGGTGCAGGGCCGCGGCCTGGCAGGATGATGGACACACACACATGTCCTTAATGGTGACGCACTCCTTCGCATACTCCCACACACACGCGCACACACACACACACACAAACACATACACACACACACACAGATGGTTTTGCATACAGCTCACCAAACTTTGGGGAAAGGCTGAGGTAATCCCTTTTTAACTAATCTCCTTCCTCCCTTCTAAACCTCCAACTCTCCACCCACGCGCCCTCCTTTTTTTTCTTCCTGGGCTCTGAATGTCAATAATATCCATTTCTACATAAACTCTATGAAATAAGCTTCAGAGATCTCAAACATCGTCATCTGCAATTTGCAAATTGCTGATTATATCATCTTATTTTGCACTTGTCGGGCCCCTGATACTCAGCAATTGTTGAAAATTTGTTTTGATGAATGATTAATACAAATTTACAAAGTCTTCCCTAAGCCAAAATAACACAGTGTGTGTTGATCTGATGTGCTCAATTTTCCCATTGAGGTTTGAGATGAAGCTTGTTGTGGGGCAAGTTTCCTGCTCACCAAGTCCCTCTAGTGGACGAACTAAGAACCCACCTTCACTTCCATGTGGTCTGGACAGAAATTTTGATTTGATACATATCTTGAGTTTTTTTTTTTTTGCAAAGTGAAAAATCTTCAACTTTGCTTCAACACGGTTGCAAAGTGAAGGGACTGAGGGCTGCCGTGAGCACTGATCACAAACGCTGAGGATGCTCTTCGCTGTGCTGAGTAAGGAGCGGGGCTGCGGTTATGTGGCAGACAGCAGACAGGCACATTACTCGCTGCATTAAGATATGCTTTGTTTGTATTATCTCCATTCAGAGATGAGCTTAATTGATTCTAATTGATTGAGTTATCGATCAGGTCTGCTGCAGGAATTAAAAGCACAGATGATACTGTTGTGTGAGTGTGTGTGTGTGTGGCGGGGGGTGATGTTGAGGCCTGAATGCACTGAATGTCTGACTTTGGGAGCTGGGACCTTGAATGGTAAAATGTAGGTGTTGCACCCGATGTCGAGCAAAACAATTCTATGTATGTGCCAGCCTCTCTTTAGCATATATTGTGTTTCTCTGTGTGCCTTACATTGTCTGCAGATGAGTGCATGTGCACCACGTCTCCCTGTTTCAGGCCACGTTGCCCCACATCCCCTGCAAATATTTCATTACTGCAACAAAAGAAGCCCATTAACTGCACTGTAAGAACAGAGTTCAACTGCTGTTGCCCATATTCACCATGTTTGTCTGCTTTTCTGGCCGCTCTCCAGCTAATTTGATATAACAATGCTCCGCGAGACCGCCTCAGGACTTTTTTTAGGTGACAGAGAATTATCAATGATGCCACATGCACAGCTGAATGTCAACACCAACTTGACTTGTTTATGAAATATTAAAGCAGTGAATTATGGGCGCCGTGTCGAACTTAATGATGATCGGAGTCATTACAACTTCAGCATCCTTTGTTTTGGCTAATGATTAAATTCCACAACTGCAGTATTCAATTGTGTCGAGATTGAATGTGTTCCTCTCATCTTTTGTGTGAGTTGGCTGGAATCCGTCGCCCATATTGGTGCAGTTTTAGAAAAAGGAGCTGATTTGTATTGTGTTATCATTAGATGCCATGTCACGGGGCTTAACATGTTCTCTTAACACAAGCAAAATCATTCTATCAGGACATGGTGGTTTTGGTAATACTATTTGAGGCATGAATAGATGGAGTATCTGCTCTATAACAGGCCTAGAATATTATGATACCAAATATATAAACATAGGCCTTAATAGGTTTGGATTTAAAAACTCTATTTTGGCAAAATGTTTGCCTTTGAACCTAAGAAGTGCCAGTAAATGTGTAGCTTTTATTATGATGTGTGTGTATGTGTGTGTGTGTGTGTGTGTGTGTGTGTGTGTGTGTGTGTGTGTCTGTGAGTGTGTGTGTGTGTGTTGGGAAATGTCATGTTCTCATGCAATAAAAATCACGTAAAATTTGGAGAAGTGCTCATGGTACAAGCGGGCCACTCAGAGTCATTGAAAGCGTCACTTTATTGGAGTATTTGCAGGATATTTACAACATGCACACATGATGGTGTGAAAAAGAGGACGAGCGCTCGGCCCTCTGTGAACGACCTGGCACGACGTCTGACATTATCTCTCTCGTCTGTGTCACCGGGGTGTCGCCTCATCAATTATTGAACCAGTACTTCATGGTAATACATAATTTCTTATCAATTATTCATGGTAATGTTTGTGTAGTTTACTTAATTGTGTTATTGACTATCAAAAGTAATTTCCAGAAGATCCTCAAGGACACAAATTGAATCAGCCCAACTACTGGTTGTGTGCTCTGCGGTTAAGTATTCTCTGTGTGATCAGCTGAGCCTTTATTCAGGAGTCACTGTGGTGAGAGGAGATATTTAGGAATAATGAATCAAGAAGTGTATTGCCTGTGATGAACTGCCGTGTGAGGAGCCCTGAGGTGATGATAGATTTTTTTTTTTTTATGTAAATTCAATATTAATAAATAGCATATATCATGTTTAATGGGGTTTATTAAAAACCGCTCAGAGATGGAGAGAAGGTAGAGAGGGGGGGCCGGCGTTCCTAAAAGTAAATAAATAATAAGAGTCAGGATGGCTCTCCACTCCCAGCTTTAAGAGAGGCTGATAAATAATGTATAAGAACAGATGGCTGGAGCGAGAGGCAACAGGAGAGGAACATGAGCGACTACATCTTTAATTGTTTTAAAGAACATGTCACAACAGGAGCGGTGTGTTCCCTGTCTGCTGGCGCTACAGATGTGCTAACAGAGCCGCTCTGTCGCTGGGTCTGCTTCAGCCTGCCTGCGCCTCCCACGTGGACAAACTGTATTCTGGCACATGTACACATTTACACTGGAAATGGCTGATTAATATTAAAGTGCACTTTCACTTTAAAAAAGAAAAAGAAACCAGAGACGATTGTTTGAGCCCGTTACCGACCTGATGCTATAACCATCATATTGCCTGCAAAGATCCTCACTGTCCTGCCGTTAGCTCTACACTCACAGTTCACATGCATTAACATTCACATTGTAAGCATCTGTCCTCTTTAAGAAAACAAGAGGAGCTGAATCAGGGTTACTTAAATTCACATTATCAAATAGGTCTTTTTTGCACACACGTTGCATCTATGTTATGTCCATCAGATAGAGTCCAAGAGTGCATGAAGACAAATATAGATCCGAAACCACACGTGTGCTTTAATGGGGATAACAAGGCCCCAAGTATTCAGCATCTCACAAACAATAATAATTTACTGTCAAATAAATATTCATTGTTTGCATCCATACACTGTATCAGCAGAGTCTCTCCCCGCGTGTTTCTGGAGTCAGTCATTGGTTGTGCTTAGTTGCTCATACGACCAGAGTAGAGTCGAGTAAAGAAGAAATAACAGGCACGATCACAGAGATTGAGAGTATCCATTTTTACGTCCAGCGCCTCACTTCTTCTCCAGTGGATCCTTGGAGCATTGAGGGTGTTTGTCGGGACTGCTGCCCAGGACCTGGACCTTGGAGGCCGAGCTGGGACTTGCACTGTCTCCCCCTCTTCCAATGGAGCCAGGCACCTCAATGGCGGGACCCACCGAGGGCCTCGCCACCCCGACCGAGCTGACGCCGACCCCGGACAGGACTCCCACGCCGGCACCGGGCCCGGTCGCCGCACTGAGCAGGTTGGCGGACTGCAGCACGGCCTCCGAGTGCTCCCGAGCCTTCATGCGCAGGGCGGCCACGCTGGCTGTGCGGTTGCCCTGACAACCGTAGGGCGGCAGGAAGGACAGACCCATGGGGTCAGACACACAGCAGGAGCACAGGCCGTTACCTGGAAGACAGCAGGAGAGGGAGTTGTGACGGAGTTACTAAAAAATCAGATTTGTATACATCATCGTGAACACCATCTCTTTAATGTGGATCCTATTTACCTTTGAGGGTGGCGACCTGAGAGAGCGCCTGGGCGTAGGTGGCCGAATTGAGCAGGGAGCCTGGTATACAAGACGGAAAGAAGGGACCGCCAGGACCCACAGTCCTGTTGATGCTGGAGAGAACCGACATACTGTTTCCAATTAGCGATTTAATTAAAAACTGACAAATTACACATTTATAAAAATATCTACTACATTTGTATTTCTCAAACTACACTTTGCACTGAGGAGCTGAAAGACTAAAACAGTGAATATCCTGTCACTTAAATTATCCTTAATGCTTTCAGATATTTGGTTTGGCAGTTATGGACAGAAGGATCTTCTTTTTTATATCTATAAATCAGATAGATATAACAGATTGCTGTTGTGTAAATCTGGAACAGCAACGTGTCCGTCTCCGACAAATGGAAATTATGTTTCATGACAATTAGAGCAAAAAAAAACAGAAAGTTCTCATTCTGTATTATCTTTATATTTCTCTCACCTCTGCTGCATCTCCAGCGGATCCTTCTGTTTTCTGCTCTGGTCCACCGGAGACTGAGAGTTGAGGCTGCGAGACGGCGGAGTGCCCTCACTCATCTGCTCCTTCCCTCCTTCGGGGTCTGAGCTCCCTCGCTCCGTCTTCCTCCACTTTGCTCTGCGATTCTGAAACCAAACCTGTATTAATAAAAAGAAAAGGAAGACAAATGAGGGGAAAAAAGCAAAAACATTTAATTAGAATTACAAATTAAATCTGGGATCCTGCTGCATTTTATGACTCATTTTAATTTCGTTCATTGAATGTAGTTTTCCATCCATGTCAAAGTAATTTTTCACTTTCCTCGTTCTTAATTTCTCTTGCTTTTTTTTTTGCACATCACAGACAAAGAAATATAAACTTAAAGGACACCTTATCATATATATCTCTGCATTTTATCAATCTTTTAAACAGATACATGTATTAAACAAAAATGCTCTATTTGCTCTTTTTCTTTTCTCTCTGTATGTATCAGCCGGTGTTTGAACGCCCCACACCAGGCACTGTCATTTTCCCACAGTCCCTGACTTATCTCCAAAACTTCACCATCCACACAGCCGAGGAGACATGGCCCAAGTTCTGGTGTCTTAATCGAATGAAGGTCACCGTCTATAACAACATTTAATTGAGCAATTTTTCATTATCATATTTTAATGACTTCCCACTGACAGTCGTGCTGCCCGAGAGAGAGGCGGCCGTGATGAAGTCGTTTATTTCCCTATTTAGTGATTGTTTGACAACATCAGATTCGATTAGGACTTGGTTCTAGCAGGCATTAATCATGATGTGTGAATGGGAGGTTGGTGTGCATGTGCTCTGCAGCCCTGCCATTGTATGGGGAGGTACAAATGATGTCAACAGCCAAACAAAACGTGTGCATTCATCGGGCATAAAGAAAGGACAACATTTTTGGTGGCAGGACAACAATGCAACCAATGGACTTATCTCACCCCTGCACCTTCCAGCTAGAAGTCGCACCCCCCCACACACGCACACACCCGCCTCTGAATGGACTATAATTGCTCCATTAATCTCAATTTGCGGTGTGCTCTTAATGCGGGGGAGGCCCATTGACACTTTACAAAAAAAAAGGGTGGGGGGCAGCAACACTACAAAAGAAAGGAAATTTATTTTCTAATAATAATGTAAGTTTAATATCCCTGCATACTGCCGTGGATTCATGTTCAGATTTAATAATAGGAATGCGGTAATCGGATTAGGAGGGGGGAATAATTTGTTTACAATCCCTAATTTACAGCGCCGGATTCCATTATCAACCCTGCCATTGGGTTTAAGCGATAGTAAGATGACCCTGGGGAACAAAAGGCAAACTATTATATTTCCCACAATTAGATCTGCGCGCACAACAAAAACCCAAAAGCAAATCTGGAATGCAGGAAATTACATACAGGACACATAACTTAATTACAGCGTGGCCAAGTTTATAAGAACGCATGTGCAGGGGGCAGAGGCGGAAAATAAATTGGCAAATTTGAGGTTTTTATTTTTTATTATTACTTTTTTTTTGTCGAGGGTGCATGTGTTTTGAAGTGCGTGTATGAGGTGTGCGTGTGTGTGTGTGTGTGTGTGTCTGTGTGTGTGTGTGTGTGTGTGTGTGTGTGTGTGTCAGAATCAGGCACGTGGAGAAAAGGGACTTTCTGCAGGTTTCTCCCTCTTTCTGTGGAAAGGACGCTTGATGTATCCCCCACCTTTGAGACGCGTGGACAAATTAGCGAGGACCATTATCGC
Source organism: Platichthys flesus (assembly GCF_949316205.1). NCBI lineage: Eukaryota > Metazoa > Chordata > Actinopteri > Pleuronectiformes > Pleuronectidae > Platichthys > Platichthys flesus. The sequence continues at coordinate 11,726,087 of NC_084956.1, forward strand.
TGGTTAATTATGAATGACCGATTAATCAAGCTAATCTAATATTCACCATTATGTTGATGTTATTAAAGTGCATCGGCGGGATGACAGAGTGGCTTCATTTAGCCTCTCGCTCCCTCTCTACCTCTCTCTCTCTCTCCCTCTTTCTCTCGCACTGGTCAGACGTGCCCAGCGACCAGGACGCACGAGGCGGCTGCAGACTTACCTGCACGCGGGCCTCGGTCAGGTTGATCTTCATCGCCAGCTCCTCCCGGGTGAACACGTCCGGGTAGTGGGTCTGAGCGAAGACAGCCTCCAGAGCCTCCAGCTGCAAAACACAACAAGTTCACTGTCGATTGATTGTTGATTAGTTAGTTGATTATTTTTAAGGTGTCATCCTTCTTCTTTTCTTTCTTCTTCCTCACTCCTATTGTACAAATCGTTCAGCCCTATATGGCAAATTGTGACTTGTGAAATGTCCTTTCTGTCTGTCCTTCCTTCTTTCTTTCTTTCTTAGTTTTTTTTCCTTTTTTTATCCTTATTGGGTGCATGTTGTTAATTGTTAGAATCTGGGCTATATGAAAATACAATTTGATTTCCTTCTTTCTTTCTTTCTTTCTTTTCTTTTCTTTCTTCCTTTTTCATCCTCATCAGGTCCATGTTGTTAGAAAAACAATCTTTACCTTTTAGAACTATTAGAAAAGAATAGTAATAGTAATAATACTCTAGGTTTATTAGTGACCTACATACACACACTCAGGTCACTTCACAGTCATGCCCACGCATGATCTTCCAAAGTGTTAAATTCTTAAGGTTTCCTCACCTTATATATTTTAGAAATACGTGTGAAGCAATTATGTGATTTACTCTATTTCTCTACTATTTTCTAAAAGTTTATAAAGGTCACATTTAACTAGAAGTCTCTGCTTCATTTTGAAAACTTTGTTTTACTTCCAGTCTACAGCAACTGTGCGTCGTGCGTATTTGGCTCTGAGCGAAGTGTCAGTTTTTTCTGGTTCTCTGTATTTTTTGGTGAATATTTACCTGTTGCAAAGTGAATGTTGTTCGGTTTCTGCGCTGTTTTCTACGAAGAAATCCATCGTCGAAATCAGCCGGGGCGTGGTTCCCAAAGCCGCTGGAATTCACTGTACAAAAAAGAAAGGAAAAGAAAAAGTTAATGAGGGAGAATTTGCTCATTTCATTAAATAAGTTTGATGATTCTATCTTTTTTTTCAAATGAGTTAATCCAGATAATGTCTTATAGATAAAAACAAACAACAACCTTGGATTCATGCCTTTAATAAAATAGAAATGCCGCAAACAATGTTGGCTGAATGATGGGGAATTTATTCCCTGGCACATTTTTCTATTTCCATTAAACGAAACTGTGATGCTTGGGGTCTGAGGGGAACCATGACGGACTAAGAGCCATGACACCCAACATCTGTGCCCGGGACAAAACGCCCCCTCTGCCCTGGGGCCAGAGCACCAGCGCTTTTCAGCCAAACAGCCAGCAGATTGACAGCAGAAGGGAAAACACACTTAACCCTTTATTCCCACAGTTTGTGGGAAAGAAAAAATGACACAGATGTTTACGAAAGATCAATGAAAGATCCAACCAGTCAATTTGAATTTTGTATTTAATAATGGGAAACGTTTTAATTTGTCTTTGCGTCAAATCGCCAAAGTTTTGCTTTTAAAGGTCTGTGTTATTCTCATTATTCATTCGAGATGATCACATGTAATTAAAGAAGAAAAGAAGACGCGCTCGGGCCTGTTGTCGGATCTCCAACAACACCACACACACTCCGTTCGCGCAAATTCCGCGAACCTTAACGTCACACAAGTTTACAGATCCCGGCTTTAGGAGCGATCTGAGGGAGAGACTGGATAAAAACGAGTTTGTGAAAACGCAAAAGAGTCAGATAAAAAAAACTTACGCGTGTTGGAGCGACAGCACTCTCCGTCCAACTGGGGCGGACAGTGGAAGTAGAACATCCTGGCGCGTCTCCGAGCTGCGAAACTAGACCTGGAACAGACACAAAAGTTTCAGCGCAAAAAAAGCCTCGGGTCTGAAGTCACACACTCGCGTCTGAGGCGGGACATATTCTAAGAATCGTCCCACGGAAGAGGCGCCACCGTGCGGGACTGTGGAAGATGCGGTGCTGATGCTGAGGAGGGATGAGCATCCTACCTGCACAGAGGATACTGATGTGAGCGAGTTCGCGCTCTGGAGGGAAGTGGCTCGTGCACTTCCTCTGACTCTCTGACTCCGTGTCTGGGAGTGTCCACATCTCCCTCCCACTCTCTCTCTCCCTGTCTCTCTCTATCTCTCTGTAACCACACACACACAGACACACACACACATAGACACACACTCAGACAAACACACACACACACTCTCTCTCTGGGAGTGTCCAGATGTCTCTATAACTGTATAACTGTCTGCAGAGTGTTAAGGCTTTCAGCTCGTGTCGCAGAATCTCACGCCTAATTGGTCCTAATCGGATTATCAGGGCTTTGTCTCTGTCACCCCAACTCCTGGTGTGCGTGCGTGTTTGCGTGCGTGTGTGCGTTTACGCGCGTGTGTGTGTGTCAGAGAAAGACGGAGAGGAAGAGGGGAGATGGGGAGTTATACCCAGGGTGGCAAACGGCAGCTCTGCTCATGGTGCCAAAAAAATTCATCACCAGTGATTGTTATTCCAGAGTCAGGACTATTCCCTAACCATAAACATGCGCACATACCCGCTGCACTTTTTATTTGGTTCTTTCATATATTAAAAAAAGGAGGATGACTGCTTTTGGGTTTTAGATTGACTGTCGGGCGGGTTAATTGCTCGTCAGGGTGTGTTAGGGGGTCCACTTTACAAGGGGCTGCGCATGTTGAACACTCACAAGGCCAAATTTTTGATTTTGTTCACAGCAAGGGGTCCTGCGATTTATTACGCTTCCTCAGATAAATGATCTGCTGCGGGACCCTTTCAATTAGTTTTAAAGCGCATCTGGGACGAGAGAGCGCAGACGCCATGCGTCTCTGAGGTGGAGGCAAAATGAGGCTTCGAGAAGCAGCTGAAATTTAGAAGAGGAGTGCGGGATTGGACTAAACCACATAAAGTGCAGAAAATCCCTTCTAATGGCGCGTAATTGGTTCTGTAATATCATTACAGGCGGATAATGGCCAGTTACAGGGCCCCGCGCTATTAAGGCTTTCCCTGGCGTGCAGCGTTTATGTTATTAAAGGGGGAATATAATGATATTTTAGTTATTAAATGCGCGTAATTAATTTATGCACCACTGAAAATAAAGTTGTTATTATGACCTCGGTGAGGTGCGTGGAGAAAATTGAAATCAAATAACGGTTGATAACTTTATCCCAATATTTGGTCTAGACAACTCTGAAAAGAGAGCAGGGCTGGTGTGTGAGTGTGTGGGTCTCTCTCTCTGTATGCGTGTGTGTGTGCCCCTCTTGTCAGCGCCTTTTCCTCTCCAGCCTCTGATGACTACCACTAAATGAAGTAACACTCATCTCTGCCGGTTACAGACTGTTAATAACTTTTTCTTTTCCAGATTCCTGTCCCATTTTCAGATGACAGTCTATTTGGCCACGCTTTAGTAAAACTGAAATTTTATCTCTTGAAAAATGAGGAACAAATTTATCCAAATAAATATACTCATATTTCTTATGGTAAATATACAAATTTAACACAAACTGGGTACGGAGGTCCATAACTATTCCAGTATGTCTTTCTTTATTTGAATCCATGTTTACAATTCAAATAACTTAACAAGAACATGTCAGCAGCTACATAGCTGTATTTCATAAAACATATCCAGGACAGCATTGTTTTAATAATTTTTTTTATAAATGTAAAACATAGCAGCTCAATAACAGATAATAACGACTTGTAAAATTCAAAGCTCTCATCCTGTAAACGGTTTATGAAAAGTCAGTTATAACAAAACCCACCAGAACCTGTGGAGACTTGGTCGTATATACAGAATGGCATACTAGATGTCTGTCAGATTTAACAGTGGCACATTAGAAAATTGGAAATATGAGGCAGTTGAGGTACAACATTTTTAAAAGTTGAAACAGATTTAAATACAAAACAAGAGAATTCAAGTATAAGCAGGAACAAATAACAATGAACAGAAACAAAAGTTTAACGACAAAACTCAAACTGCAACAGAAATAAATTAAACATTCAAATGGACTTTACCCCTCAGTTCTCAGCTCACAGGTAATTCACTAACTTCAGTTTATCATTGTAGAGTAAAATGGCTTTTCACACCATACTTTCAACCTCTAATATGATATTATCCTCAATTCAGATTTGTGCATTTTTAAAGACATTTTCATTTGACACAAGTTAATAAAAAATATAGGGTGAGGGTTGTAGGCTTGAACTCTACAGGCTTGTATTTGTTATCAACCACAGTTTAGTCTTTCTTCATTGGAAGTGCTGCTTCAGTCTCCAGATGCCTCCCTGCCCTGAGGTCCTGTTGAAGTCGCATATGCTCCTCAGCAGCTCTCTAAAGACAGGCGCCTGCTCCTTGGTCAGTCTTGGTTTGAAATACTCCAGCACCTCCTGGGTGGTGGCCTGGCCGTCCACGTTCGCCTGGAAGGCCACGAAGTTACGCACATCCACCAGCAGCTCGTCATGCTCGGTGGTCGGAGGTGGGGGGGAGCCCGTTGCCGGAGGTCCAGAGCCTTCCTCATCTTCCTCGTCTTCGTCTCTTTGGCTGGAGGGCACGCTGAGGTGATTACGGACTCTCATGTTGGCCAGCAGGGAGGAGGAGGAGAGCGGGGCGGAGTTTGGATCACTCTCTGCCCCCTCCCCACTGAAATGAGCCCCCGAACCAGGCTTCTTTGACACAGACTTCTTTACAATAGCAGCATCCTAAAAAGGAGAAAGCAGATAAACGTACACAACATGGAATCACCAATGCAAAAAAACTGACAGAACAATACTGTGCATATTCAACAATAACGCTGCTGTTACCTTGCATTTGCTTGGAGCACCAACGGATTGAACGGGAGGTTCAACCAGCAGAGAATTCTTCTTTTGCCCAAACCGTTTCCTGAGGAAACACACAAGAAAAACTGAGACGTGTTTCATGTGAGATAAGTGAAGCTCTAAACAGGCCCAGTGTGTGAGTGGCTGCGTACTTTGCAGGGGGAGGGGGGGGTCTGTTATAGGGCAGCCGGCACTTCTGGCGAGAAACCTTCAGGGCTTTCAGGGCATCTCTAGCCACCCTGTTGGCTTCTGCCTCAACGAGAACATAGTCAGGGTTGGACGCCTCCATGATGGTGTCGTGCTGCATAACACTGTGGATACCTGAAGCAGATCAAAGCAGAGAAAAATAAAAGACCCTTAATGGTTAGTGAGACTTATTAACAAACTATGGGAGCAATGGCAGAATGATTCGTGCACATAAACACCCACCAGACTTCCTGAAGAGCTTTGCCAAGACATAATCGTCTGATTTCTTCTGGTCCCCTGGCTCGTTGGCTCCATTCTCCTCCGTATTAAAAGTCCTTTTCTTCACCAAGTGCGAGATGCGCTGGCCTTCGAACCGAGCGTCTGCTGAGTGTTTGCGTTTCTTTCGTTTATGCTTGTGTTTGTCTGAGTCAGCGGCGTCACAGTGCTTTGTCTTTTCCCTGTGTTTCTGTGGGCTCGTCAGGGCAGAGGCTCCGTGCTGGTGAGAGCTGGTCGGGTTTTTGCTGGCTGGTTGGGCTGCCTCACAGTCCCTGCTATTTTGTTCTCCATGCTGCATGTCAGTCGAAAGACTTGGCTTTACATCCACGGCATATTGGCTGGTGTCCGTCGTGACATTTATTGTACCCTGAGAGTTTTGTCTGCACAGAGCGGTACTTCCGTCCCTTAATGCAGGAATGTTTGATGAGGAGTGTCTGCTGTCTGCACCAGTTTCCTTCTGGTTTGCTGAGGAGTGTTTGTGAGTACGGCTGGAGTGGTTTAACGTGTGCAATGGTCTCTTCCTCTCAGGTTTCTTAGGTGCCTGGACATCAGAGCCGGTACCTGGTTGAGGGTCAAAACAAAACCAGGTCAGTTGAATCCATGAAGCTTTGGAAAATGATCATAACTAGAACATAGGCTTTAAATCACATTAATGATTGTTTGGAAGGAAAGAACAATGCAATGTCTCAACACGCAAAAATTTTAAAATCGACATACCAGCAAATAGGGCACTGGTCTCTGTTCCCTGACCTCCATCGGGGTCAGTGAGAGTGAAGAGCTCGTAGATGTCATTCGACTTAAAGAACCGTCTCTGTTTGGGGTCCTTCAGAACACGATTGGTCAGAAACTGTTTGAAGATTTGCCTGAATCAAAACAGATAAAACACAGAATTAGATACTTGTGTATAATTTGCCATTTTACCTCAGCAGGCAAACCCCGATCTGCCACCACAGAGTAGTTTGTCTGATGGATGAGAAAATTAGTTAACCGCACAATTGTAGGCATCAAAATAGAATCCCTGCAGTTCTTCCTACTCGCTTTTTGAAAGCACTTTAAAGACACAGACCAAACAGAGCGATGCTTTAGAAGTCCTGGATTGGCCATTTAATGATGCTGGAAAGCTTTTCAATTACTGAGAACTGGGATATAGTGCAAGTAGTAATACGGCAGTGATGCGAGCAATTATTCAAGTCAATGAATATTATTACCGATACTCGTGAACGTGTGAAGTCAATAGAAAGACAACTAAGATGGAAGACTGGATAAAAAAAGAAAAATAAGACAAGGCCAGATCTTCAAATCTTTTTTTTATTCATACCCACACTGAAGAGGTTATGTTTTTGTCTGCATTTGCTTGTCTGTAAGTATGTTTTTCTCTCTGTCAGTACACAACAACGACTGGAAAACCACGAAACTTGGTGGAAGGATGCAGTATGTGTTGGGAAAGAACTCATTACATTTTAGTGCCGATTGCGGATCAAGGGGGAGGATCCAGGATTTTTTTTCTCTCACTTTTTAAACGTTTTATTAGAAATTTATTTCGGAAATAGTTGATGGATATAGATGAAAAAACAACATGTTTAGGAGACTGATATTAATGAGCGAGCGCAATCCCAATATCCAAATAAAAATCGCGATCTCACCTCATTTAAATAATGGTCCTCAGCGAATGTATGTACTCTACTGACAGCCATTCTAATTAAGCTCTTAGATTTATTAGCATGTATACAGCAGTGCCTAAATCCAAACAGGAAAACACTGGTGTCTGACCTGTGGTAGATTTTCTCCTCGATGGTCCCTGCAGTCAGCAGTCTGTAGATCGTCACTTGCTGCTTCTGGCCAATCCTCCATGCTCTTTCCCGGGCCTACAAAATAAAACACGATCAAACAAAAGATTCTGGGCATAGTGAGAAGGGGAAAACTATAATGAGACAATTTGGTTGCCTAATGAAAAAACAAAATATACCAATAAGAACAAAAAGAAATCAAGAGAAATAATGGAGATTTATGCTTTATTTGATTTATTGTAAGAGTCTGTTTGTTTGTGTGTGTGTGTGTGTGTGTGCGCGCTTCTCGTCACCTGTGTGTCAGTACTGGGGTTCCAGTCTGGGTCATAGATGATGACTCTGTTGGCTCCAGTCAGATTGACTCCCAGACCTCCGACTCTAGTCGTCAACAAGAAGATAAAAATGGATTTGTCCTGTAAGAAATAAATGCAAAGGGGGAAAAAATGTCAGTGATTAAAGTACATTAAATCCAGATTAATAGTCACTGATATTTACTTTAAAATTGTAAAAATACATTTCAATAGTGAATTATTAACTTAAAAATGTATGTGATGTAAAAGGACGATGAGATTATTGTGTGTTCTCTCAAATAAAAGCCTATTTGAAAATAATCTAACATCTTAATTTAATCTTGGTGTTTGCTTACTTTATTCTCTCTATAGAAAAGAAAAGTTTATTGCTTTTAAATGTATTAAATAGTGACACATTCAATTCTAAAACACTGTAGGTAATCTATTTATTAGTTTAGTAATATTACAATCTTATATTTAAATGAATTATTATAACGATTTGTAATATTTCCCCATATCTGTATTCCAATACTGAGACAGGACAGTTCATTTTAAGCAACAGATTGTCATCAATTAGTGTTTCAACCTCAGGGTGAGGAGGGTTCCATGGAGCCTTTTTCTCCCTCAGGATGGGATTTTCATGGGAAACACTCAGAGCCATTAGGGATGAGTATGACTAATCCTTACCTCGTTGTAGTGAGCTATGAGTGGCTGACGGGAAGCTATTGGGGTAGTGCCGTCCATTTTCAGGTACTTGTAGTTATTCCCCCTCACAAACATCTCAAAGATGGCCAACATCTGGAGAAAAAGGAGACAAAAACAGGACAGAAGAGACTGCGTGAGTGAAGGAGAGGAACAGAGAGAGGGGAAGAGGGGCTGAGTTTTGGATTATCTCTAAAAGGATTAGAGCAGATTAATATTACATGGACAGAGATACCGACAGGGAGGGTGTCAGGTTCCCTCAGAGGTATAATCTCATTGGTATTGACTGCAACAGCTGGGGCCTCTCTCACTCCCTCACTCACACGCGCACAACACACGTAGACCAACACACACACACATAATCATTTTATGTTTAATAATAATTTGAAATGAACTGGAAGTAGAGAAGGAATGACATGTCTTGATGTGATTGTTACAAGCAGATCTAAATATAGATGGGTATATTGTGAAGTTATCAAGAGGTGAATCGGAGCAGTGATCCTGACCTGTCTAGACTGAGTGAAGAGCAGGACTTTGTGGTTCTGTTTGAACCAGAGACGCAGCAGTGACTCCACCACTATCAGCTTGCCTGAGCGTTTCCAAAAGCCAAAGTGTTCCTCCTCAGTGAGCTGATCCTCAGGGATTCCCCTCAGCATCCGGGGGCCGCCAGAGAAAAGGTCAGGGTGGTTACAGATCTTACGCAGCGCTATCAAACCTGAAAATACCTAGAGAGCACAAAAACAGGAAAAGGAACAGAGCCTCTTAATTACATTTTTTCTTCCACCAACACAAAACTGGTGGCAGGTGACAAAACAGAAAAATAAAAAAAATACTTAGGTAAATTTGACCTCATTTAACAGCGTTGCACCTTTAAACAAATAAACTAATTTACTTTACTGTACAGGAAGAAGTTACATAATTTATTTACTGACAATAAAGGCTGTGTTTCTTGATGAAGGCCCAACGGTCACTGCATTAGTAATGGTGGTTAATGGACTGAGAGTGACCACCGAAATATGACTGTAAGAGTGTGTGTGTGTGTCAGTGTGTGTGTGTGTGTGTGTGTGTGTGTGTGTGTGTGTGTGTGTGTGTGCACAATCTGCTGTGGTGACTCCTGGCTCTCCAACCGCATCCATTTGGTCAGTGGTGATAAATGGTCAAGTCTCTCTCTCCAGGGTCTGGCTAATGTGAGAAGACAAACTGCACAACCTCCTTAAAGAGAGCATCTTAAAGAATACTAAAGTCAAGCTATTAGTAGCTAAACAAAATTAACATAGCAAAAAAGATTTTAAGCCACTGAGCTTTTTGAAGTGTAAAAGTGAGAGTACAAATACTAACAAATTACTTTCAATCAAAGGAGCGAACTATAATTAATCAGTTAGTGGGATAGAAACGTAAAATGAAAAGTATTTTGCTTGTTGCTGGTTGAACACAGTGAATCTGTTTGTCTCAAATTGGCTTACCTGCATGTCCCCGCTAAGTATCTGGTAGACCTCTTTGGAATCCAAAAAGCCCTGATACACCTGCCGCTGATCCTCTGTTAATCTGCAAAACAGAACCTAAACGCACGCACGCACGCACACACAAACATCCACACACACACAGAAGTGTAAGGGTGTGTAATGAGAGGTGAGCATCCGCTTTAAAGCCCCTTGATGAAGTGCAGCGTGCAAGAAGAGAAATTAGAGGGAAGCAATGTGTTTTTTGGAGCCACTGCTCTCCTCTGGGACCGACTTAATGAGCTGAAGTGGACTGAGGAGTCAACCAGCGTCAGCCACGAGGACAGACCAGAGACCAGCCACCTTAATGAATACCTGCTCCTTTTACTTTGCTGGGACTTTATTAGCTGGCTTCACCTGACAAGGGCCATGAACATTCATCAAATACTCCTTAGACATGGCACATAAAGTCACATCCAGTCAGATAAACACCTCCCCAGCTAAAAGATCCAGGCATGAGAGGCTGTTCAATAAAGGGTCAAATGCCTTTAAGCGTGTGATGAATACCTGTTCATTTTTGTCAGGTAAAGCGAGGTTGTCCTTGACGTCCGCCTTCATCCTCCTGAGCAGGTAAGGATTGATGGTGTCCCTCAGCACACATGCACACTTGAACGCCGTCTGGACCTGAAAATCCGCAACAGATTTAGCACAGACAAACAAAAGAAGCATTCAGCTCAGCGTGTCAAACAACCGAGCACTCACACCTGTCAGCGGGCATGTTTCTTGAGGCATGATTGTCGTTTAGCCCCTCTTCCGCCCTCTATCATCACCTCCCTTCAGGCTGTCCCTCTCAGCAGTTCGAGCCATTAAACATTGATCAGAGTGCTGTTGGCCTCCAGGGACAGAGCCCTCCTCTTTCATCAGTGCTACAGGCCAGCTCCATTGCAAACAGAAGGGGAGCTTTAGAAACACCCGGCCCCACCCCACGCTTGGACTCCACTGCAAATGGCCTGCTACACCTCACACAGAGTCAGTGGTAAAGTCCAGTTAGGATTTGAAACATTAACTCACTAGGGGTCTACAGAGGGATCAAAGAGGCTCAATAATGCTGGAGGGGACAATAAGGTGGTGGGGTTTAGGGCTCGGTGGAGGTTAGAGTGGAAAGGAAGAAGAGGAGGGCAGCAGATGATCCAGGTATCCTCGCACAAGCTGCTGAGTGGATTCACATGGGGGTTTAAATGCAGGGTTCAGTAATTGATCCCACTTCCACATGCTCAAGCAGCCCCACCCGAAACAAGTGCATGTTTACAAACATCTCATCGTTCCCACATCGAGCAGAACATCAGCGCAGAGCCCGTCTTTCTGCTCGGAGAATTTCGAGGGGAGGATAAGGCAGCAGAGCTTAGCCCTCTCTGACCATTTAATAACATTAATAATTAGTAAAGGTTTTTATTATCGACAGCGGAAGAAGCATCAATAGCCGGCTTAAATAATTAAATCCATACAGTCAGTGGGTTATTAACGATTGAACACTAATGACAAAGGGCTACAATTTAGCTCACTGGCTCTCCACTTTAGCCTCTCCCTCCCTCACACACTGGGGATGTACTGAAGTTCCTTTGCATGGACCTACATTATCCTGCCCTGCACTTAATGGCTGTCTTGTTCCTCCATCACTCCTTCTGACCTGCTTCCACCCAGCTCTCCCAAAACTGTGTATGTGAATGTGCTTGGATACTGTTATCAAGTGACACTTTACCCCTTCATTACTCCCTCCCTATGCTACAATTAGTTTTAATAGGGTTTCTGGATTAATTGATTACGTCTTGTATGTATGCTATCCCTGTTCTCAACTTTCTATTCACGTTGGACCACTGCAGAAATAAACCATGCAGTTTTTTGTTTTATTTATGCAGCGACTGTTACTTTAAAAACTTGCCTCTAACTTTTAATGAAAATTGTCATATTAAATTAACTTGGACACTCCTAAAAACAAGATAAATCACAACAACACTCTAATGGATGGTCTTAAGTTACTCCTTACTTTTATAGTCTTCCTCATTTTACCTCTATCCTTCATAGTTAAAAAAACACAATGACACGTAGTTAAGGAGTAAATCCTAATTGTACATTTGTGTGTGAGGGTGTGTTCCAGTACCTGTACAGGTGAGGCGTTGCTGTATCCACCCATGGTGATTGGCACAGAGAACTGCTCCATGAACACAGGTAGTGTCCCCAGTTTACCGGGAAAGACAAAGTCAAACAGAGACCACAGCTCCTTCAAGTTGTTCTGCATGGGGGAGCCTGACAGGATGAACCTATGGGGAGTACGAAACTAGACAGAGAATAGAACATGTTTATTATATATTCCTAAAATATAATGTGATGATCTAGCACATTTATGTTTCTCATTTGCATATATAACATTTATTACTAAGCAGCCGTCACTACTACTGACTAGGCGCTTGAGATGCAGCGGTCAAACTGTGTATGTCAATGAATGGGAGCGAACGATACCTGTTTGCAGGCTGTGGTACAACCGGCATTTGGATTTCTGATCTTGTGACCCTCGTCCAGTATAATGTAGTGCCAATCGTATCGCTGCAGGACTTCTTGCAAATTCCTCACAGCTGAATATGAGGTTATCAAGATACCGTGACAGGATGCTATCTCTGGAATGAGTTTTGCCTGCAACCGAAAAAAAAAACAGAGACACAAACCTCATCAGCAAAGGTTTTCATCAATGCAGTTGATAATCATCTCTAGCATCTCTGTTATTATTGTTTTTTTTAGCAGAGAAGGGAAGAGGGGAATAGGTTAGTAGGTAATATTGCATGAACAGACCTCTAGTGCCCCCCAGAGGAAAAAAATTATGAATTATAAATATGAAAACCCAACATGCACAAACACTCATCTACCTTGTTGCTGGTGAAAGAGCCCGTCTCGTGTAGAACGGCCACTCTGAAAGCAGGCCACCAGGTGTGAAACTCCTTCACCCACTGGTGCATGACTGTAGCTGGGCACACAATGACGGTGGGACCCAGACCAACATACCTGAATCCAAACACACAGCAGAGACATGCTTTATTCCAAACCTGTGATTAAGAGGCTAAAAAAGACAATGCAGGATTTATTTAACTTTCAATAACTTCAGCATATGACAGTTAATCATTTCTATACACAAATATTTAAAAAAAATCCAGGCTTTTCCCTTGTATGTGTAAGTGCTTGATGTTTATTTACAATATTTTATGTGTTCTGACATATAAAATTAAAGGAAACTGACTGTCCTACTACAGACTTAACCTCCATTGCTCCACTCATTCTCTGTGCCTAACAAATGAATCAAAGAAGGTGTGTGACCACACGTTCAGCTGCTTGGCGAAGATTTACAAAAGCTTTGTCAAACAAACACAAACATATGCACACGCAAAGAGACACTAATGGGCTTGTATGAACCTCTGCCTGGTGGAAGCTATTGATACTGGGCCATAATTGAGTTTGCAAGCAATCAATTTGTGGGCGTCTATAGTAGACAGAGTATTGACCATCACTGAAGCTCCACCTCCTTAAGTGCATGAGTGTCGTTTGTGCAGTAAAAACCAAATCACTGCATCATGGTTTTCCACGGTTGATTTGTTGTCCCACACCTGCTCCACTCCCACCTTATGAGTCCAAAATTCCCTTTAAGTGTTCATATGGCCTCGGACTCTGCCCTAACACATACACACCTACAGAGTGTCAGTGTTTTCTCTGGTGCCTGCAGTAAGAAAGTAAAGAGTCTGATAATTGAAACATGTTTAATAATTCAGATGAACACTCTCAAGCAGATATTCCCCCCTAATCAAATATTCATATCATACAGACACACAGTCTCTGGCCACAGTTTGTTTTGCGTGTGTGCACCTGTAGTTGGATCCTCTGGTCCTCAGTTTACTGTAGCTCAGTCCAGCCAGAAAGCAAATGACCTGGATGGTTTTGCCCAATCCCATCTCGTCTCCTAGGATGCCACCTGCTTGCTGACAGTGGAGTTCCCACAGCCACCGCACACCTGTCTGCTGGTACCTTAAAATGCAATATACACAAATGGAGACGTTTATAGTTTTGGCTTTTACACTGAAATAAAAATACATACAGGAACCAACATTGTATTTGATTTTCATTATCACCATACCCCGGTCATAACAATTGCACATGTTAGGATGAATTTTGACAAACGTGGAGCTTCGACAACAAGAGAATTCCCTTTAACTGTGACTACTTGTGATCCATTATGATGTCTTGATTCCCAACATTTGGTAATCAGTATAATTTCACCATTAATATATGAGTTCTAGGTTGAAAACAGTTTCTTACTGACTGTTAAAATATCTAATAATCTTAGTTCAAACTTACTTGTAAAGTTTTTTCCAGAGGAAACCAGGAACTTTAAAGCCTTCATCAAACTCTGCATCGCTGTCATCTGTGAGCTCGTCCCCTCTTTCCCTCTTCTCCTCCCTTTCTCGAAGACGTTGTCGCCTCCATCTCCTGTTGGCACAAGGATTAAAGATTATCTAATTAGTAAAAAAAATTACTATGAATTAGAAAACATAGGTCAATTTCTGCAATAGAAGATCAAGAACTTAGGTTTTGGTTCTTGATCATCTAAGCTCAAAGTGAGATTTTTTTCAAGCGATGTCTGTTTCATGTTAGATTTCTTTCTGTGTAGATAGAAGACATGTGACACACTAGTGAGATATACAATATATAAAGTACCCTGATGCCCTAAGCACACTGGGATGGATTCAGCTAGATGCAACCCTCAACATGGTGAGCAAGATCAGTGAGTGGATGGATGTTCCATTTGCACTCACTGATTTATTTTAAGAGTTACACAGGTTTATGGACAGCAAATGTTTTGAGATGTGGGTTCTGTTTTTCCCTTGAGCAGTGGAACATCTACAGCTAAAAGGGAAATGTAAAGGAGAACAGTTTTAATAGTCCAGGAGAGAGGGCAGTTAGAGGCACAGTCGTCGCACAGCAAATGAAGATTGATACAGACAATTAGTAGTGCGAGTTCCCCAGAAAGGTGTGAGGTGCAGAGGATAAGAATCCATCCTCATTTGGGCCTGGTCCTGTCACCCTGCCACGAATCTGGTCCTTTAGCTGGGCCTGGGAGACCACACTCTCTAATTAAGTCAAGACTAAGCATTGGTTCAGTTAATTACACTTTTCTGCCCCCGCTCCGCCCCCCCACCCAACTACAAATACCACCCGCTCTAATAATATCATTCCTCATATAAGCTCGCCACACTATCCATGCCGTGCCTATGCAGTTGAATTGACATTCAATCACTGCAGTGTAGAAAAAGGACACATGCCAACACAATTTATTTGGCAGCTATAAATATGAAATCTCATTAGGGCTGCTCTTCCATTAATTTGAGCAATAGAGTGAGTGCGTGTATTATAAAACCATGTGCAGGAGGATAATTAGGCCAGTGTGCGAGCAGAGAGAGAAGAAGAGCAGGGAGTGAATTTGCTTAGTCAAGAAACAGCTGCCAATCTCATCTGGGATTAACTCTCCTTCTGCACTACGGAGCCAGCAGAAAACAACTGCTCGTCTCCCCAACCAAGGGGAATAACAATAGCACAATTGCACCACCGCCATTACATATGTGACAAAGTTAGAGGCTCAATCTGGTTGGTTGTCCTTTACAGGGATTCTCTTTAGAAGACTCACAGATGAAAACTTTTTGCATCTTTGCAGCCAAACGTAACTCCAAGCAGGAGTCTGCTGTTTACAAACTGTAAATTAATGTAAACATATATAAAGTTGCTTAATTTATGTGAGAGTGAATGCTAAAAGTAACTCAACGTTCAAAGCAGCAAGAGGAAGATCATACCTTATTCGCTGTCTGTAGTACTCCACATCTCCATCGTCTTTACATTTGTTCTGTTTACCCTTCCCCTCCTTCTCTTCATCTGAACTCTCAGGACAGTATTCTTCCTCACTATCCTCTTTTTTCTTGGCTTTCTTCCCCCCTCGCCCTTCAGTTTTTCTCTTGTATGGTTTCAACTGATAGTCATCATCATCATCTTCCCCAAAGCCCTCCTCCATGGCTTCTCTTTCCTCTTGGTCAGGATCCATGACTTCATCAGAGGGCAGGTACTCGGAAGCATCACTTTCGCTCTCCTCTCCCTCTGTGCGAGGCTTCCTCTTTGGTTTGGGCAGTTGAAGCTCAGGCTTTGAACGAGCTTTGGGATGGACCTTCAGAGCAGTGATCTGCAGCTTTTGCATGCGCTTCTTTAGCTTTTTATCCTTAGGGGTAACAGTTCTCTTGGTTTTCACCCTGGCTTCCTTGTCCGGGATAAGTCCTGACTTCCTCTTCTTCTTTAGAAGAGGAACTCTCTTCCTGTCAGTGGCTAGCTGGGCCTGGTCTGTCAAGTACTGGTCAAAGGCAGAGTTCTCAGCAAGCATCACTTTCCGGGGTTCCTTCCTGACCTCTTTCTGAGGTATTCTGGTTCCAAAAGGAGTCATGTGACCCGTCCGGATAAGCTCCTCCCATTCTGTCTCCTGCGAGGGCATTAGCATGCTGCCCAGTGTAGACGGCCCCGCTTCTGGTACAACACACACACAAATGCAGGTTTATGTATTGCACTTTTTGAGACAAGTAAATATCTATTGATGGCTGCTCAGAATGTTTTGCATTTTTACATTACATCAGTTGAGTTCTAACAAAAGACTTACTTATTTTATAAGGCAACACAAGCATCAAAGAGAAACCAATAGGTCTCAAAGCTAAACCGTGATGAATGGATGAATAACCGTAAAGAAAAAAAAAAACATTTGAACAGTAAAAGTAAAACTAACCTTCCTCGTCATCAACCTCTGCAAAAAGCTCAGCTTCAACCCTTAGGGTGTCCTCTCCTCCCAGAATGGCCTGAAGTCGCCTCTGTTTGGCTCTGACTTTCTTCAGCTGTTTCTCCTGAATTATGTTTTCATCATTATTATAGTTACTATCAATATCATGTTTAACCACATTATAACGTATAACTGTATACTGTTATTTGAACATTTATCGTACTTAGTATTTTACCTTATTTTCCTTCTGTCGTTTGACAGACTCAATCTTGCGACTGATATCTTTGCTGGAAGCAGCATAGGGAGACAGCTGCTCAATAATCTTGTTGACTTGTTTGAGAGATGTTGTAACGGACCTGAAACAAACACCATAAATAGACAGAGTTAGATTTATCATGTTTCTGCATATTTTGTGAGAACTTTAAAGACTTCCCTGGCAAATTGTTTATATATTAGAAATTATGATGTGAGGTGATTATGCTTCTGATATTCCAAGAGAAACTGACTAATTGTTATTCATTTACCATTGCTACAACAGTATGATCTATCATCTACAGGCCATATTATTGCAGTTATTTTCCTTCACCTGACATCGTCGAGCACAGACTGGTATTCCTTCTCAGCCTGCACTTTGGCCGCAGCCTCACTGGCTTCATTTATCGCCTCATCCACTTGCTGCAAGACACCTTGCTCCAGGACATCCTGATCATACACGGCCACACCAAGGCCCTGGAGTTCATCTGCTCCAGAGCTGGCAAACGCTGCTTGGATACGCTGTCGATCGATCTGCAACAAGGCCCCGGACTTCTTGCCGGCTACAAACAGATAACAATACATTACATGTCATGACCGTGTCATAACAATCAGTCTCTATTTTGCTCCACAGTACTCATAGCTCACCACTGCTCTCTCCAGGTCCATTGTTGGCAGGATATGCTGCAGCAGCCTCAGAGCCCTGGCCGTTTTCAGGGAGAGAGCAGATGGCCGAGGATCCCCCTGAAGACCCATCCTCCTCTGCGGCTCCCAGGGTGAGAGCAGCACTGGCCGGGCTGGAGACATCGGAGGTCACCTGGTCCTCTGAACCGTTTACAGGCATGTTGATGCGGCTGAAAGCAGAGTCAGTCAGTGGGTCAAACTCCTGTCAACAAACGCTGTAAGTCTCCTCTGACAGTTTGTAAATACAATATATCGTGATTACTGGACGTAGTTAATATAATAACAATGTGTTGCACCTGAAGACTTCACGTAAACTGCATTAGAATTAGATATTTAACGTTATTGTCTGGAATAAGTGTTATCCCTGTTTTATCACAAGTTTAAGCTAATTCGTGAAAGAGTGAACGTAGAAATCACAAGTATAATGATCGTTTGCACCTAAAAATACCCATCAAGAAGCGGTTACCCATTAATCTATAACGATAACATTAGGTTCATAAAAGAATAGTAATTTCTCTCAAAGGGGTCCATTGTTTATGTGGCTATGCTAGCTTGCTAAGCTAACCGGCAGAGGAGCACCATCGGTTGCTCATCTTTAGCGAACAGCCGCGTCGCCTAAACCAAACCCGGGTGGACATTGAAACGGCAGCCGGGGACGTGTGGAGGAAGTTGGGGACATTTAACCTAGTGACAACGAGACAATGACAGCATTTACTCACAAAACGATTAGTTACAAAACATCACCGACTCCGTTTATGTCACATTCCTCTGCCACGGTCTCACTTCCGGTGCCAGAGGAGGAGCTGCTCGAGCCCATCATCCACCGATTGTTATACAGCGCCCTCTGCTGGTTCACAGCCGCAGGAGCCCGCGGCCTCTAGGTGGCGCCACGGAACCAGTTATTTCAGCAGAGGCTGAGCAGTTTAGGACATAAATGAACACTGTGCATTGGAAATGTGTTGCACCAGATTTGGACATGTAATCTATTTGTCTTTGTGTTTTGCGTAATCAGCTTTGGGAACCAGGCAGACGTAGGTGTCAGAGACGGAGCAAGGAATTGTGGGAGGTTTTTGTTTCTGTTGCAGTCAGGGTGCACTTCAGCCAGACCTTACATAAACGGCTTTATCCATCAAGACGATCCAAATGTCAGCACTACTACTCCTCTGGAAAGTAAGATATGTGTTAATACGGGTTAGGGTTAACCCTAACCCTAACCCTAACAAGTCTTGATGACCACTCCAAGCTCTTTACAGTACACTTTTTTCCATTCATTCAATCACACACACTTTCATGTACTGCATCTATATGTGCATCACTCACACACTGTCAGCACATCCGTAAGGAGCAACACAGGGTTTAGTATCCCAAATGCCCAAGGACACTTCGTCATTCAGAGACTGGTATCAAACCACCAACCTTCTAGTTAGGGGACTACCCTCTCAAATTATATTTTCCTTAATTTTTGCTTAATCTTTATTCAATCAGTCTAATGGAGATTTTCCTTTTTTTCTCTCCAAGATAGACACAAGAATAGGAGATGTTCACATCAGCAAATAAATAAAAGCCACACAAAAAAGCCTTAATAAAAACAATTTCAAGAATCATGAAAAACATCAGATAACAAAGATTTTAAATAAAGAATGTAATGTTCATTGCAGTAGCTGCATACTACCTGAACCCAGTTCTGACAACATTAGTGCGAGTGTGTCTAAGGTGATGAAGTCACTGGATTGTGTTATGTAGTAACTCGTTGTAAATGAGACACGAGACACGAGGTCGTCTTGAAGCCTCAACAGTAGCCCTTTAGAAATGATTAACATAATGTGACTGTTTCTTCTTGACTTTAAAGATGTCCATCAAACTGTTAGAATTAGGGTTTGGAGAGCCAGCGCCTCTGGGATGTCACAAACGCGAGCCGTGCCAAATTCCTGCATCTCAGAGGAAGTTTATTTCCAGTGTCTTGCAACAATAAATGCAGGTCTTAATTAAAATATCTACTCCGCCATGCACTGCTCGGCCCGAGCAGAGGCCAGCGATCTTTCCAAACAGTGTTATATGTGTAAACAGACGCATCTATATGGGGGGAGATATTGCTGTTAACCTTGGCAGAGAAAGGGAAAAAAGATGGAGACACTGGTTTATTTTATTTGCTTTACTAGTAAATGTGGGTCACCTCCAGTGGACCCTCCCCAGAGACACTGGAGGGAGTTTGAATTGAAAAAGAACTGAGTCGAAAGGAAAGTGTGTTACGGTTTAAAAAACAGGCCTTGTAGTTTAATTAGAAGACCTGCAGTTTGCAGAGCTGGGATCAGGTAGCCAGCACACACACAGTTTTTTCTTTGTCGGTTTTCTTCTGGACAGTTGATATAAAAGAGCCAAAGATGGGAGTCTAACTGCTGATGAATCACGTGTGGTGGGAACCAAACCAATACATTGTTGTGACTGGGAGGTTGAGCTGCGGAGAGGAATGTTAAACTCTTGTCTGTCTTCACCTTCCTCCTTTTTGTGTATTTAAGCGCTACTTGACAATGTTGTATCACAGAGGAGCAGGAGACAATGTGTACGTACCGGCCTGTGTTTTCTGCACATCATAACTTAGGTGAAATCAGCCAACAGACCACACCGAGCTCGCAGGATTTAGTGTGTGGCAAAGCTGTCCGTCTCGACTTTATGTGTGTGAGTGCGTTGCATTCATGTGTGAGACTGACAGGGCCCATGCAATGAATCCTGCTACTTTGTGTGTTTGTAGAGTTTGTAGATTTATAGGGTGCAGGAGGGTAGGGTGTAAATCCCAGAAGGTGCAGCGGCGTGATGTTAACACTGCTGCTCTGTGCTGCTCTGCATCCCGACAGCAGAATAACAAGCAGAGCAAGATTTTAAGAGAAGGAACGTTACGGGATTGAGTTTGCATGTGCAAAGCCTGTTGGGCTTATTTTACAGAGTTATGGTTCCAAAACATGCCGAGTGTTTGTGTGTATAAATGGGTAAATGAGGTTATATGAGAAGCTGGAGCGCACCATGTGATACATGCTCTGCACTCTATCATCTCTGTGTGATTTGAACATGTGTTACATCCAACCTCTGCAAGCTTTTTGAAATGAAGCTGCCCTGCTCGCCCATTACACTCATTCTGAATGACCTATCAAATTTGGGGGTTAGCCGGGCTTAGAGCAATGAAAAACATATTCTACCGTTCGTTTGAGGCCCTCCAACTCTTTACGTTGTTGGGTTTTGACCTACCTGGGCATTGTGTAAGTGAGAGTTGTAGAGTACTCGAAGGATTCAGTTATTGCCATCGTTTTTTTTTGTAACTTGTAATGAACCTCAAGGAGCTTTTGCAGGGATCATTGGCCTAGATCCAGGGAATGGGTAGCTCGGTTCCCTTTATTTTCCTGGTAGATTTTTAAATTTTTAAATTTTTTCTTTCTCATCATTATTTGTTGTCGAAAATAAGACAAGTTGGTGAATATCCCTTGTATGTTTTAGGCTATTCTGCACTAGCTTGATGTGAAGTGGCAACAACATATTTCTGTAAGTGTATTTACCTTAATTTGTTGTTTTCTTTGGTTAAAAAATGTAAACACATTACATCTCGTGTAAACCATCCTCCTCTTCAGAGTGTTTCAGTCTGAAGGGCCTTCGTCAGTCTCCTGCACCTGATGAATCTCTCAAGGATAAAGTCAGTTCGCAAAATAATTTTATGGGCGAGGATTTTTTTTTTCATTGCTTTATTCCATGCTCATCGTTATTAATATTATTATTATTGGTCAGGGTCTTTAATGTATGGAGTTTGAATGTTCTTCCTATGTAGGTTTCTATGAGTACTCCAGCTTCCCCCCACAGTCCAAAGACATGCAGTTTGGGGATTTGGTTTATTGGAGATTTCAAATTGACCGTGGGTGTGAATGGGAGTGAGAATGGTTGTGTTATGTACCCTGCCTCTCGCCCACATGCCTAATGTCAGCCGGGATTGGCTCCAGCTCCCCAAGTGACCCTCTAAAGATAAGCATTATGGATAATGGCTGGATTATTATTTCACTTCAGCTGAAACAGCGATTTATTAGGTGTACAATATTCCTGAAAAGATTGAAGTGACTCATTACTCCACTGGATTATTTATAGACTGGTTCTTCTCTGATATACCTACATGTAACCAGTCTCTGCTGTGACCTTGCAAACTGTTCTGTTGAATTACATTTTTAGCTTATCCTTGCAGTTGCATTTTGAACATTCTCATGAAGAGTTTTGTCTTCGCTGAAATTCAGTGTGTTTGTGTTGTATGTGTGTGTGTGTGCGCCTGGTAACAAGTAAAATGTGAGGATTCCTTTGTGGTTATTTCCTCTCTCAAAATTTAGATGTACAATTTGATGCTCTTCAGAATAGTTAGACTGGTTTTGTTTTCTTTTTTGCGGCATAAACCCCGACACAAATTCCACTGCTACAGGGCATTTTGTTGTCATCACAATTCATTTCTCCAGAGAATACATTTTTTTCCTTTTTCCTGGGTTTTCTTTACAAGAAACATTTACACATGCAAACAATTTACTTTTTCCCAGAAAATAATTAGAAGTTGTCAAAATTTGTGAGTCCTGACACAGTTAATGAATCCATTAAATTTGGTAATAATTGTAATGATTGTTTGTATAATTCCTTTGTTTAATCCTGATTCACAAATTTTAGAATTTGATGTTTTTTTCCTGAATTCAATTACTGTAAATGTGTGTATTTATAAGTGTTAAGCCCATTTAAACGAAGGCCTTTTACATTTTCAAACAACTCTTCCCAAAAACAAATTGTAAATTAAATATCTTTGGTTTTTCAACTGCAGGTCAGACCAAAATAGTAGATTGAAGATATCATGACAGTACACAATTCTATTTATATTATTACATCATTGTATTACATACATCTAATTATCTTGTCTCTGTTGCAACTTGATATAATCGTTGGCAGGCATGTAGCCGACAGAAAGAGAGCGAGAGGACCTGATCTGCACAGTAGAGACACACTCACTCACACACACACACACACACACACACACACACACACACACACACACACGCACGCACATACATGCTGAACCCACATTGCTATAGGTGAAGTTGGCCGCGCTGCAAGGTAAAGCGGAACTCTTGGTGTTTTAATTTTGGGTTGAGTGAACGCCACATGGTCGAACAGGGAGGAGGCAGGAACCAAGATGTTTTTTCCTGCCACAGCCTGGTTAATAAATCAACACGAGTGAAGCATCATCATGTCGATATTAATGTACATTATATATGAGCCATGTTGTACCCTACATGTGTGTGGTCATATTGGCAGTGCTAATGTCTCCCATGTGTTGCCCTGTCCCAGTGAGTACATGTTTGAGTCTGATAGTAATTACAGGGGTGGGCTGGGTTCTCATCCGGGTGCATCAGACCACTGTTTCAGTGGATGTCTAATGCATCTGCTTGTGATTTCACTCAGCAGCAGGTGTGTGCTCATGTAGGTTGGGCGAGCACATAACCACACAGCCACCGCACACTACTGTGCTCTTAAAAACATCTTGAGGAGAATGAGTTTCGGAGGTGAACTGTCCACAAGTGTTGTGAGCTCAAGGAAAATACTCACCTATAAAAGCGTATTTTTACGTTGATTCCAAGAGTGCACAGGAAACCACCTGAATGACCAGGACAGATACATACTGTACGTCTGCGTCGTCCAGGTCGGGTTGTGTCGACACATTACTGCGAGTTCACACAGAACTGTGTGTTTAGCAGACCTCAAACACAGCTAGAACAAACCACAGCAGGAAAAATCAGGACGAGGTTTGTGTGGTACAACAATAGGTCACATAAATCGCCAGAACCGCAATGTACTGTGAGTGTGAGTGTGTGTGTGTGTTTGCATGCATTGCTCTGCAGTACTAAATACTGTCTTTTCTTGGATGTGGCTTGGAGGACTCCAGCCAGTGATAGCTGCAGACCACAACAGTGGTATCAGGACTGTTTTGGTGATACACAGTGGCAGCAGTGCCCTGACTCAGATCACGACCTGAAACACAAACTGACACCATCAGAGAGAACACAGTGCTGCAGATGTCGAAATGACTCGTTTGGTGATTTTACATAGCTGAGCTTCATTTTGCACGGTGCATGTTTTTCCAGTGGAGCAACAAACTGGTAAGACATCAGCAGAGCTGATGATAGATCCACTCCGGATAGGTGCTGTTCATCTGTGCACGAGACGGGGAGTACACAGTGAAGATAGATTGACTTAGGACGGCTGTGACTGAAGGGTAGAGCGGTTGTCCTCCAACCAGAAGGTCGGCAGTTTGATCCCTTTGTCCCTGGGCAAGATGCTGAAACCTAAATTGCCCCTAATAAAAAAAAAGGTGTGTGTGAGTTGGTCAATGGCAAACTGTACTGTAAAGATCTGTGAGTGTTTGTCAGGACTAGAAAAGTGCTATATAAATACAAACCATTTATAGTAAATGTTAATTCCCTAACAGGAAAAAGGGAAGATTGAAGTAGTATTCTCAGTAATCAAATGACACCGCACACACTTCTGTGTGTGTCTGAATGTGTGATTGTGTAATCCACTCAGTGATGAAGTGATGAACGTCCACTTGTCCTATGTTGTGCTGTCCCCGAACATTGGACTGTAAACACAATGAAGTGAATCCTCATCCTCCACCCATCCGCCCCCTCAGCCCACTTCTCTCCAGACCTCTTTCTGTCATGACATCTGTGATATCTTTATTCTTACAAAAAACTGTAACAGTGTGCTGGGCTCTGCTTCTTTTCCTCAAACTACACAAGAATCAAGACTTAAAGTAAATGAACTCTGACACATATCATCACCTGAGTTAACATTGCTCCGTTCTCTCATATTGATTTGGCTGCGAGCTGTGATTTTCCCATGACTTCCTAAATTCCCAGAGTCAAATTCTTCACGTTTCTTGTGCGCCGCTACCCTGTGGTGCTTGATAGGTTTGATGCCATTTTTCCCACATGGGATACATCATCAGAGAACATTTGAACAGCTCTATTGTTTGTTGTGTGTTTGCTCTCTCTGTCTACAATCAGAAACATGTGTAGCATCATCGGAAATGTTTGCTGAACATGCTGAACTTTAACAGGGGTACCGCTGCGCACCAGGGACCTCGCTCACTGGGCGATTAACTTCACTGGCATAAAAAACAGGTTTTCAATAAACTCAAGTGATGGAGCAGTACAACAGGGTTTAGTGACGAGGGCGTGCTGAACCAAGCCGCACATTGCTGAAGTAATCATGCACAAAATAACAAATAATAATGCAAGGGGGATAAACTTGTTATTTGAAATCTGACGTGGCCGAGCTCACTTCAGGGAAAAGAGATAATAAAGATTATGATTTATTCTTTATCAACACGGAATAAAAGTTGGGACGAGGAAGTCGAGGCCAAGAGGATCAGTGAGCGGGACCGAGCCGAGAGACAAAGGTTATGTCACGCTCCGAGTTCAAGGCTCTCTCTTCCTGTCAGCGTATTGAGACACACTCTTTATGTTCTGGGAACAGGAAGCAACTCAACACTTTTTTGCCAAAACTACTCTTAGATTGTTTGCAGCAGATTGAAAATTTGATGAAACAGGGATTTGCCGATTAACCACTTATACATTTCAAGAAACTTGCTGCAAAAACATTACAGTTAGGTTCAGGTGCAATCTGTTATTCTCTGGTTACACTGTATACACTGTTTACATTGTAGATAATATTTATTGTGTTTACATGCTTTTTTATTTATACTTTTACTGATGCAACCCTGCAAATTGTGGGACTAACAAGTCTTATCTTATCTTATCATGTCTTATCTTCATGCAATCCCAATTCATAATTGAGTTTAATATTTCTGTTGAATGTAAATATAGTTTTCAGTACCCACAAATGCGACATGGAATTGTTTTTTTTGAGATAACAAGGATTATTTCATGCATGCCTGAGGTCATTTGTCATTTCATTGTTTAATTTTCTCAAATGCCAATTTGGCAGCCAACTGTGGACGAGAGGAGTTGGGGAATGATAAATCAGCTTTTAGACACAGACCCATGGAGGAAAAAAGCACCAACATGCTGATAGTTACTAGACGTATAGATAATGTCAGGATCTTTCTTCGGTCTGACAGAAACTGGAATTTTAATTATATTGTTAAATTGTTAAGCTGGTCTGTGGGCTTGCAGTTTGCTTCTGTGTCTGTCAGCGTGTCTTTTGTTGAAACCTAAAAAGGAAAAACATGCATTGATAAGAGACAGACCGCTTTGTGTCTCTGAGGACGATGGCCTCAAGGGAGCCCTTTGTACATCTCGCCCTCCGTGTGCCTCAGCCTCTCTCCCTGACGCCCGGCTGATTTACACCAGGCCTACAGAGTGTAGCAGAGCAGCCCGGGCCGCTCTGGGTCTGTCAGGGATTCGAGTGGTTGATTTACTCCAGGGTAAGATCACAAGGTGTTGAGCCCAGTCGGGGCGCCCCCACATGACCGAGGAACCAGGCCCCCGTCATAAATTAGCCGAAAGCTTTGTTAGCCGCTTTCTCCTCTGGTCCTGCCCCTCTGCCACACTTTACCCTTTGGCGTCACCGACTCGGCCCCTGTCCTCACTCAGCGTGATTGGAAGAGCCCCCCCGACGCCATGGAGCCCGGAGCAAACAGAGCCGCAGGGTACATGGCAGTGGCTGCTGATCAATGGACAACAACACGAAGGCCGAAACTGCATCGCTCTTCAACACTCAAAACACGCTGACCGTCGTTGTGGTTCGCTGCGGGTATAAAGAAGGACTTATTCCGATTATTATTATTATTACACATTTCATCCACATTCTGCTTTTAATCAAACATCCAACACATACTTTCGCAACCCTTAAAAATCTACAATCTAATGACAAAAACTAAAAAGGGAAAAGAAATTGCATTGATTATCTGATTTCTTTAGCGGACCAAAGCAAACACGCTGACGTCTTGTGAGACTCAAATTTAATCGAGGACCCAGAAGTATTTCCAGCTGCACAAAGATGGGAGACAATGATCATTCTTCTAAAACGAACCAGTGCAACAGAGGGCTATATGAAGTGCAACACCAAATCCTTTTCACAGAGATCAATCAAATGTCAGATCAGCAGTCACTTAATGAGTATTCCCTGTCCTTCTCCTAAATAGTCCTACCTCTGCCAGGAGGTTCTGGTTTCTAGATTTGGCAAATCTATGGCCCAGCAGGTTTTTATTAGAAATGTTTGTGTATGTGTCTCATCAATGGATAAATAGTGCACTGAGTTAGCTGAGTGAGCACAAAGATAAGGTTGTGACCATCACGTGATCCTTTATTGGAGAGGCTGAAGCAGCTGTACATCTACTGCCAGGAGTGCACGGAGGATTTATGTCTATGCACCAAAGACACATGCAGACAAATGAGTTGTATCGCTGAGAAAATCAAACAACGACTCTGCAAAAGATAAAGTGCCATGTCTGAGAGCCAAGAGCGTATTATTAGCCACTATACAACCACATTTGATATCAGCTCTGGGCCGGAGAATCAGCAGAGGAGTCGTGTCAGGGAGGAAAAATAAATGCTCTCCGTGCTACTACAGGTCAGATGGGAGCATTCAGACCAGGAAGAGAGAAAAGTAATGAACAAATATAGAAATCGTAAAATGCCTGCTTTCCTTCGCCATCTTATTGTGCCTTTGTGTGTCCTCTTTCCTCCGCCACATCCTTTGTATCATTATTCCACACATTTAATACCACGGAAAATACATGTCCCCTTCCTCTCTTTACAAATAAATGTCCTTCCTTCCTGGCTCTCCTCGCTCAGTATCAAGGACGGTTAATTGACCCACCTCAGATTACAATAGAGGTTGGCAAGTGCATCGGGGCAAATGTTTAGAGCAGGTTATTACCTCTTAAGGCTCGTTCTTGTGCTGTAACACAAACATTTAGGAAAACACGTTTATAATCTTGCCAAAGGTTGAAAAGAGTTGACATATGGACAGTAAGGTTATTTTAGTTTAGCATAAAGACTGGAAGCATGGGGTGTGCAGGCAGCCTGGCTTTGTGCAACGTTTAACTAATAATATTTTACTTATTATTGATATTATACAATTACAATTTTTAATATCACTACTTCACTATTATACTAACAGTAATAGTGTTTTCATTTATACTCTCTTAAATATATACCTAATATTTTTCTAGTTTGATTTTGACCATTACAGCTATGGTGAAAACATACTGTTTATATATTATGTATGTATACATATATTACATAATTATTCACTATTACCACACTGGTATTTCTTAATTGATAATTGTCTCTGCTGTTTTTAATCTTTATAATCTTTTCTCATAGCTGTATGTAAAACCCACCTTTGATGCCTTGTTCTGTTTATATATCTATATTCTGACGCATTGTTTTTGCCCTTAAGGAACATCATTTTGTTCAGTCGTATATTTTTGCATGAGTGACATAAACTTGAATCCCAGACCTGCTCTTTGAGTAATTATTATTATGTGTCCTCTGTTGAGAACATACTGATGATTTGTGGCTGTTTGTTGTCGTCTTGGTTAACTTGAATCTCAGTTTTGCGAGCACTGAACTTTCTGGTGTCCGACCTCGTGACTCCTGTACCCATTCACTCTCCGCCTGCAGTCTAAGTTTAGCAGCAGGGCTTTAAGGTCAAGCCTTTGCTCATTGTCACTTTCAGCACAGGTTATTGTGCTTCCTGTGCCAGGGCATTATTTTATTGTCCCAAGCAAGTTTTGCTTCACTCTTAAATTATTCTGAAGGGAGCGATGATCCCGGCTAATGGGGGGGTCTTGTTATCCTGCCACATGTTTGATGACCCCGGGGTCTGTGCAGAGTGGACAAGCGGGGAACTCCTGAGAACAGTGATACATGATGTACAGGAAAAACAGGAAAATGGGGACAGACGGAAGAATGCAACTCTTCTTCACACACTGTAAACACAGTGTTTCTGGGAAGAAGTTGTAAATATGTAAATATCCTTCTACTTTATAATTATTTTTGACCACGATTGTGTCCCTATTCACATTGCTTGTTTTTCACACTGAAAAAGAAAGAGAAACGGAAAAAGTGGTCAACTACGTCCAGCCTCATGAATCCTCATGTTCACAGTGTGTCAGTTGGTTTCGGTTCATTTGTTTAGATGCATGTTTGTTTTAGGAGAATTTGCATATTATCAATCAAAGCAAGTCCTGCGCTATCACACAATCCTCATGCCAGACTCAAGCTTTGTTTTAGCTATTGGGAGAGTGTTGCATGCACTTTTGATATTCAACACAAACATATTTTATCATTACAACATTTAATTTAGTATTTCTGTCAAGGCAGATTTTGTATAAACATGAGATGACGCACAGTGTTCATGGTGTACAGTATAAATTGTACAGCTGCTGTTGTTAAGGTGCTAATGTATTTTTTTTTTAAACGTGTGCGGGTGACACTGAGGAGAGGAAATGTTCTGGGTATTCTCCTTCAGCAAGGTCAGCATATTTCCTTTCAAAGAAATGCTCTAACGTCATCAAAATATTCCGTTGGCATCAAAACACATTCAGGTTGTTGAAAACGAGAGTGCTGAGACCCCCGCAGAAGGAAACAGAGGAAACAGAGGAAACAAGCTTATTGGGCCTTAAGTAGGTTTGAGGTTTAGAGCTTAAATACAAATTAATGATGGAGTACGGCTTAACGCTGTTGGCTGTACTATATTACATTACATTACATGTCATTTAGCTGACGCTTTTATCCAAAGCGACTTACATTTTTTTAGAACACTCATCATTTTACTATAGAATCCTTATTAATCACAATTGACATGTATTTGTCACAATTTTAAAAACTCTAAAAACATCTAAATGTCAAAGGTAGACTATCCATTTAACTATTCAGCTTTTTGTGGGAAATATACAATTAATCAATACAGACAATAATTCTGTCAGCCTAGAGATTCATATCAAAAACAGGCTGATTTCAATATATTACATTCTTTTCGAAAAAGTCTTTGCTCACAAAGCAAGCATCGAAGTCGTGGGGGGGGGGGGGGAGACGCAGAAAGAAACAGTAGAAAAAAAACATTGTTCGGACACGTTCACACATTTGTGAATGCAAAGTGAATATCGCAGGTCAAAATTCACCAAACTTATCTCCATGTGAAGCCACACTGTGATTCGCTTCGCCACAGGAAGGAAACCTTTTATTTGTCTCCTCGCTCATGCTGATTGGACAGGAACCAGAACGCGGCGGCTCGCTACCGATACATTCTTGCATCTGTGACCGGACCCTCTGAAATATATATAGCTCTGTTTATTTGTATTCATCCCCATGGGCTAAATGTTGATGCCACCAAAATCTGCAACCAGAGATTCTTCCTCTTTCAGAGATATTCAGAGGCGATGAGACGATGAAAATGTATCTGTCACTTCTCATGTCTTCACTTGAAGAGGGGCATACACCAGGGCTTTCAAACAAAAAATGAAAAAAAATGAAAAATGAAAAAAAAATGAAAAATGATTATAATAATTTCTTTTTCAGGAAAGCACTATGCTCTGGGCAAAAGCGCAAAAAATGAAAAAGCAATCCATTCCAGACAGTCTGTGCTTAATCAGATTTTTATTTTAGTATTTATTACTTCTACTTCATCTGCGTTATGGACAGTTGCACTGCATCAACACGACTGTGGGAGGTCTCACCTGCTCACCGGCTCTGATGCTTTGTTTCACATGGAAATGGGTTTGACCGACAAATACCAGTAAGAAGCAGCTGATTTAACACTTGCAGCATCTGTTGTTTGGATGCAAAACGCTTTTAGTAAAACTGACAACATTTTGGCTCTCGGAGAAATGAAAGCCAGATGTTTCTTTTTTCGTGCGAGCCTGCTTGTCCAGTGTGAAGTAATACATCCTCCTCACTGTGTATATCAAGCAGAAAGTTGAAAGAGGTTTCAATGAATGTTGGAATGGCCGTGTTCTTGTTGCTTCAGAGAGTTGGCGCGCAGCGAACACTGAACTCTTTTGTTGATCACCTACCTTGTTCAAGGGTAACAGACCTATTCTCTACGTTGCCCCTGAAGTGCAGAGCACAACAGCAGATCACAGAACACAACAGCAAATAGGAAGTACGACAGCAAATAGGAAAACAGGACAAATCATAAGAAACAATTGTGAAATAGGAAAACACAACAATTAGAATTTCACAGCATGAAATTCTAATGGATGATTTCAATGATTGTGTTTTTTACAGGAAGGAAGTGCTGACAAAATGTGTTATTGTATTTTGTGTGTGTTGAATCAGCATCAATGCTTCACATCTTGACAGCGTCTAAGTTGCCAGAATCACGGTGGCCCTGAAGTACAAATCACAACTGTATCAACACAATAAAACGTTCTGATTTGTTGTGTTTTGTTGTTTATTGATTTTGTGTTATATTTTATAAATTGTTTTCTTGTTTTTTGTCACAGTGTGTTGTGATTTGTTGTTGTGTTTTGTGATTTGCTATTTTGTTTTGTAATGTGTTGTTGTGTTTTATGATATGCAGTTGTGATCTGTACTTCAGGGCCACCATGATTCCGGCAACTTAGATGCTGTCAAGATATGACGCATTGATGCTGATTCACAGCAATTCAAATATATTAGTTTTTCATTATGGTCTGGGAATAGTTCATGTGAATCGTATGAATGCATTGTAAAATGGTTCTAATACGTGATGGATTGATCTAGATTTGATAAATGTATAAGATAAAACGAGATTCCACTCTGACATCTGTTTGATAACTATAGGGCAATAGTAGTGTGTTTGATGAGCTCAGCATAAAGAGTAGAAACATTCTGTCTACCAGCAGCTCTGGTCATAATTTAATAAAAGAGGGTAAGAGACTGATTTGTAAGAATCTTTTTGTATTTCTGTGCAAATTTGTGCAGAATACATAATGCAACAAGTCCTCAGACATAAACAACTACACATATTTAGGCAAAGAACTGTTTGTTTTAATTTTAGGCACAAAAACTTATCAGAAACAAAAACATGCTCTGAAGCAGATAAGGATGACATATGAAACTATATTAGTGACAGTTTGTGCTCATTAATACCTCCCTCTCATGCAGTGTAAGTCATTTTAATAGGACCTCAAATACCAAACGTATCAGTGTTATCTGTGATGAGAAGGAATTTTCACACTTGGAGACACAACAACCTCCTCTCCCGTGTTCCCTGATTTCCCGTGGTGATGTTGTTGATTCAGCTGGGTTCAGTCGAGTGCTGCGGTTAGAAAGGCCCTCTCATTTGTCCTGCTGTTATCCACCATCAGCCCCCTAAACCCTCTTAAGCCCCTCTTTATTATCCTTAACACTTACCGAGGGCCACACTCTGCCTTCCTGTCCCGTTCCTGCTCTCCCTGTCCCCTCCTCTACCTTCCACCCCCCAGGGCTCCTGCTGCCTCTCCTACTCGGCCGTCCCCTCCTCTCTCCTTCTCTGTTCTAATTCATACATCTCTATATTTGTTCAAATACGCATGTGTCCGTGTTGTCGGAGCCCAACTGAGAGGTTAGAGGTCGGCAGGGTTTTAGGGGTCCTGCTTTGGCAATCCTCCCTGAAGGGTTTAGGGTTCCAGAGACTAAACATCTAAACATCCTCTCTAATGCCAGGCAGCTTGTGTCAGCCTCAAGGTCCAAGTGCTGTGTTTGTGTGCATTCTTAACAAGCCTCCTGAGGCACAATATGTCATTATACAATATGTTCATTGATATATTGCTTCAGTGTGCTTTATGGATGTCCCGTCTCCTACCAAATATATTGATTCTGCAACGAATCAAGCCTAAAATTTGCCAGATGTGGCAGGAAAAAATATCGCAGATACAATTGAATCCCAGATGATGCAGCTAAAAGTGCTCTTACAACAGCCTCCCAACACTGAAATGAAACTCTGTTTTTCTGTGTTCCAGTTGCCTTTCCTCTGAATTGGTGATGCAAGCCTCTGTCTACAGCAGCTGTCAACATGGCAGACCGATTCAATTTACTTCAAGTGGAGCATTTTCTTTCCTTATGATGTAAAAGTTTCATGATCTTCTTTGGAAGGACGATGATGTTCGTTGCCAAATTGACCAAACTGACCTTCAGAATGTTAGTGGGCCCAAACAAAGATCCCTGTGTGACCCCCTGTGGACGCTAGTATCCCTAAATATCTTTGATTGGTCGTCCTAATGTGATCACAGTTTGTATTTGCTGAAACAGCATCAGCCAGTGGGACTATAACCACCATCTGCATAGCAATGTTTTATTGGATTATGATCAGAGGAGTAAAGCCACTGGTGATTCCCTCGGACTCAAACTTAAGTGACTGATAACAGCCTGATGTCAGTGGGAAAGACAAATAAACATTCACACCAGCTCCCCCGCAACACATCTGAAAACAGATCCTCTGCCTCCTGGAGCTAAAACAGCAAACTCAATATCTATTTTAACAGATACTGTGCTTCCCCAGAGAGCTCGTCCCTCCGCAGCAGTGGTGAGTGCTGCTCCTGTGTTCCCCCGCCGACATCACTGCAAATATCATCGACTACATGAGGGGTTAGCACAATACAGCACATATGGACATGTGGCTTTGTAATGTGGCCTTAATGGGTGACAGCGTGCTACACTTTGAAGTCTCACAGGTCATTTCCTGAACGTTAATACGAACGCTTGAGTCATTTGTCAAAATTAATTCAGGCACCTGAGTTTGATTTGGGTTCAGTTTCACTGTCTGATGTTAACCTGAGACCAGCAGCAACACATATTGAATGGTGCAACATTAATGCAGGACTGCTGCTTTGGTGAGCATATGTGAAGATTTAGTTGATGATTGCATTGACATTCTGACATGAAGGACAGCTGAAAGAAACATGAACATTATATTCACATCTAAAGCATTTTTTATTATGTATATATTTGAACCTACCTCTTGATTTGCTGACCTTCTACTACGAGCTTTGGTCATGTGATATACATATCTAGAATCTGTTTGTTTTGAAATAATAACTTCTAACTAACTTTCAATAGATCCAAATCAACGGAAATTAACACAATATTCGATATACAAACTCTTATTAAAATGTATTTGTAGGTTTAATAGATAAGCTACTAATTCCAGACACGCAGACAAAGTAAATAACTGAAACAAGAACATTATCTTCTTTTTGTCTGTAAAATCATTGTCCCAGAATATGAGAGAGCTGTAGGTTCCCATCCTTTGGAGGTCATTCTCTGATGTGTAATTCCTCACTGGTACAACCTCCACTTTCTTTCATGCTGACTGATACTAATACTGTGTCTTAATCCTCACAGCCTGTCATGGCAGGTTTGGGAAGAGGCTGATGCATCATTGTGAAGAATCTTTGGGAGACCAAACAGTGAAGTGTTTCCAGATCTCAGGGTCTGTAGTTGTCTAGAGAGAGAGCGAGAGAGAAGTTGCTGGCCCAGTGATGTGTGTGTGTGTGTGTGTGTGTGTATGTATGTGTGTATGTGTGTGTGTGTGTGTGTGTGTGTGTGCGTGTTTGCGTGTGTGTTTGTGTGAGTGTGTGTGTATGCTGGGTATTCCCATCACAAAACGAAACAACGATAACATTTGAAGCCTGCCAAAGATTCATCCTGAAACTGTTCTTAATTTCCAACGTTTTTATTCAAAACAACTTTAATCCTCATTAGTTTTTAACAGGATCCTGAGAATTTCCCATGTACTGTCATTCCGAAACAACATTGTTGTCCAAGATGGAAATAGGGCCAATAAAATGTTTTGCAATCTAATCATGGTGAGCAGAAGACCAAACAAAGGCGAGTCGGAATTTGCTTTAAGGAGTACCACTGATAAAAGTTGCCAGAGAGGCAATTAAGCCATGTGTGTTTCTGTAAACATAACTCAAAATGTACAGTAGTTTTCTATTGGGAAAGTTTTGTAATCTGTTTCTTATACATGCTCATCCTGTTTCGCAGAATATTAATATTTACCCTTGAATTAATTAATGAGATATGTTTAGGCAGAGTAATAAGTTTCCATGACTAACATTTATTCACAACCTTTTAGCAATTGCCATGAAATCTGGTCCAGACATATTCATGGTGCCCAGAGGATGAATCCTGATAATAACTTTAGTGATCCCATGACCTTTCCTCTATGGCCAACATGAGGTTGACAGTTTCAGTGAAATCTCTTCACAACTTTTGGATGGACTGCAATAAAGTTTGGCACAAACATTCATATCCACATAGACATGGACCATAACAACATTACACGTTGGTTTAATGACCAAGTACCTGCAAATAGAAATTCCCACTGTTCTTTGATCCCTAATGAAACAGTTGAAGTTATTTAGCTCAGGGCTTGGCTGGGCTTCCACACAGCAGCTACGACGGCTGCAAACGTCTTCTCCTTTTCATTTCAAGCCTCAACACGCTAATTACTGTGCATTTTTATCATTAGATCAGCAACATCCACTTCAAAATGGAGCCTGAGAACTCTGATCTCTGAGCTATGCGGGAGATGTCATGCTTTACTGGTCACAGCTCTGGGAAAAACTTCACAGTTTTATTTGGACAAAGAATTGCGCTGGTTTTGACATGAGGTTACCGACGTGCATTTTTTTCTGAGCTAAAACGATTTATGATAAACAAGTGTCTGGAGAAAGTCCATCTTAGGGAAGGAATGATGAAACAAGCTAAGCCCAGTCAGGTAGACTGCTGTAGATCTGCTCTGTTTACTGTTTCTGCTGATTGCGCAACAGCATTTGGATTCAGTTTCATATTCAACAGAACCACAGCATATAAACTGAGACCTAAAGTAATGAGTTTGTAAGAAATAGCACTGAGGGCAATTTTCAGGTCTATCCCAGGGGCGGGACAGCTATGATAACATGAATGTAACTTTAAGCATTTTTCTGGACCGCAGTGTAATTACTGAACGGGACTGCAATAACTGTTTCACTCTCCAGAGTCAAATTAACGGGCCCTAGAAGGTGTGAGATGCTCTTTCACCTCAGAGGAAATTATACACAATGCAGCCACTCATCTCATTCTCACACACAACACACACACACACACATTTAGTCACAGTGTGTTTCATTGGCTGTATAACACACACATCTCCAAGTCTCTTCTATATTGGTTTATTTACCTTTTTGACTGTTTGTTTAATATTTTGTCCAAAGAATTTCTCACCTTCACAGTGTAATTCAATCATCTTTTCTGTGAGGAACAAATGCCCTGTCCTTGTCTTTCTCATATCTGTGTCCTACGTCTTTAATAGTTTCTCAATGTTCTCATCCATCCATTCTTATGTGTGACAATGACCATAGGTGTGTTGCCCAAGAATTCAATTTAATTTAATTTCCATTAAACATATTGGAAGTTATTTATGTATGAGGGATGAGCATGTGGTTCATCTCAATGGACATCCACTTCATCTTTGCTGAACAGCTTCAACTTATGAGGATGATACAGATATACAATCAAATCTGCCGTTTAATACAATAACACCTAAACATAATTTAGTCCATTGTATTTCTTTTGTTTTAAGAGATTTCAAAGATATGCAACACACTCTGTCAATACATTTTTTATTTTCATTTTTAAAAATCGGTCAGTTGTGTTTCTTTTATCCTAACATAATGATGATGACAAAGATATGCAACACACTGTCAGCTCATTTTTCAAAAACGCCCAGAAAGCGCTTCCTTTGATCTGACAAATATTAACCGCAGCTTTCACTTGTGCTTCACTCTCATTGTTTCTGAAATTTCGTTCACGATTTGTTGACAACAGTAATTTTTAAATTAACTCTTGATGGTTGGATGCCAGTAATAAAAACCCTGCAGGGGGTCGACGGCAGAAATGAACAATTGTGCGTCGAGCTAACCATCAAACGCGAGTTTGGAAATCAATGTCCCAGCAGCGCTTCTCACAAGGCTCTCAGAAACTCCCACCGCTAAGACAGAACTACAGATTTGTTCACAACAGTGATAATTAGAGGTGGGAGGGCCCCCGCGCATGTGTGTGTGTGTGTGTGTGTCAGGAAAGATGGTTGCCGCTGTTGACATGATTGTTTGTGTAAGTGGCCTTGAAAAGCTGGCAGGGAGTTTGTGGAAGACGGATATGGCTGCTTGGTGGTAGTCTGACAGAAACACAAATCATTTACTGAGAGCGTTTCTTCACAAAGACGAAGGGCTGGAGAGAATTAACTAAATTATAAAGGTTCTTATGTAGCAACTGGTAAAGTAGAGCATGGACGTTTGCACGCTTTGGTTTTTCTACAGATGTGTTAATTTAGCCATTTTCAGACATAACTCCAGAATATTTCTGGGAAATGGGGTCTGGATATATATCCTTACTATTTTCCTATATGAAGTACGCAGCAGGAGATTGACTGCCTCGGCCATGTGCCTTCTCACATACATCCCTGTGGAAAATTTGGTGCATGTCTCAAGGGGATTCACATGTTTGCTGCTTTGCTAACTTGGTTCACCTTTCCAAGGTCATTGTGTATGTGTTTGTCTGGATGTGGGTGTTGGTGTGTGTGTAGCATGTAGCAAGTCAGGAATAATGCACAATAAAAGGATATTTGATCCCACCATTAAAATGTTGTTGTTGTTATTGTTGTCATTGTCGTGTGTGTGTTTGTGTGTGTGTGTGTGTGTGTGTGTGTGTTTGTGTGTGTGTATATGTGTATGTATATATGTGTGTGTGTGTGTGTATGTGTGTGTGTGTGTGTGTGTGTTTAACATAGAAGCTTCATAAACTCACTATTTGGAGCACTGACATTAATCCAAACCACATGTGAGTAAAAGATGGGGACACACAAACCGGAAAGCAACCCTCAGACAAATAAATGAAACTCTCAAGTATTGAAGAGCAATTTAGACCTGCTGTTATTATCTGAATTCACATTGTGTTGGTAATATCAGTATAATTATTCTCATAAGTGATTATTCATGTTCCAGGGTACAGTATCAATCTCTCAATGTGTCATGTGTCTGTACCTTGCTAACAAAGCTCCAGCTGCAGCTGTTAAATGTCACCATTGTTGACTGTAAGGGCTCTGAATTATGTTTCGTCTCATTTTCATTTTCTTTGCTTTCACAGACTTTATGGCTTTGGTCTGTGGGCCAATGTACACAGACTTTATAGGTGGAAAATAAATGAGAAAAAACCATTTTTGACGGCTCAGAGTTGTACTGTATATAAAGACTCGTCCCAGTAGAAAAGATAAAAAACTGCATCCTGATTTGTGAACTTCCACAAAGAGGCCAGAGGAAGAAAAACCCTCCTCTGCAGCCTCTTTCAGACAACACTCATGCCAGATCCCTCTCTGTCATGTCCAACTTTTTTTTATCCAGGTCGTTTCAATACCAAAGTTCATGGCTCATACTCTTAACCCTGCTTGGAAGCAGCTTTTATGATCCGTACAAGCTGGACTTGTCAGAGAGTCGCCAAAACATGCTCCAAATGTTTATTTATGACATTTCAGAAAGAAATTATTTTCATTTAAAATAATTCTTATATATGCAGGCAGTAGCCCGACACTCCTGGTCTGTACTGGCGACATCAATAACTGTAACTTACAATATTTACTTTATGTATTGTACAATTCATACCAGATTGATATGGAATTCCTCTTAGTCTGGGTATTAGAAAGCCTTTGTTCTCACTTCTTTGATGTGTTTTATGTAAACTGCAGCAGACAACTGGTTTGTCTGTGAGGTTGCGTTCTCCTATAACAATATATATGATTCAGTGTAGGCCTCATTAAATCAGACAGATGGATGGAAACAAATATGCGCGGGGCAGATTGCAAGGTGGATGGTCTTTAAAAGTATTTCTGTTCTCATGGTTTCAGATTCTCAACGTCACTTCTCTTCCATTGAATTTCCTGAGTGCATAAGGAACCAAGGGCAGGTTGTGAAACAGCAGAGAGGAGCTGGAAATGGGATTAGTGTGATATGAGATCATGTTTAGTTTGGACGCTGCAATTCTGGTACTTTTTCTGGCCTTGTTGTCTCTTGGCTCAGCTTTGAATAAGGATTGGCAAAGCATGAAGAAGAAATGCTACTCCCCTTTTTCATTTGTTTATGGTGTTGTTCTGGCCAAGCTATTCTGTTTAAGACTCACTAACGAGTCATGAATCCGCAGGAACAAATTGTAGACCCTCTCCTCTGATCTGCAATCAAAGCTAGATTAAAAGGCAAATCTAATTACAACAGTCATGCATCATTCTGTCTTTAACACATTACCACATTTTTTTAATCATTACTGATGCTAAACATGGATACATAATATGGTTAAAGGCTCATTCATCTATTCATGCTCACTGTACATGCAAATGGAAGAAGCCGTCTTTACATACTCTGCATATATTTTGTCCGTATTTGCGTAGGTCCTCTGAAAGCTTACGGATACAGACAAAACAGACAAATCGGAGCAGTACCTTTGGCGATCAGAGGGGGCAGTGTAGCGCAAGTGAGACGATCATTGAATACGAGGATAACATTTCCAAAATGGTACATTGACACGTACATTCTCACGTCTTCCTCCAACGTGAACATGTTTGTAGTTGTCAGAAATGCTTGACTCTGCGCAACCCTCTAGTGGAATTATTGCTTAACAACCATGCCACAAAAAGGACGCTTTCTCGAAGTTAAGTTAGTAAAGTAAAAGTCATGAAATGTGAAATGAGCAACACAGCTACCCCTCGCAATGACGACAATCCAATCTATTCGGGAGTATTGCTTACATGTAAATGCCGTTCAGATGTACTCTGGGTAATTTCTCATTCTGCTTCTGGAACACTTAATTGTTTGAGGATGAACAATATTAGTTGACGGCATTAGGCATCAGACCTCCCTGTCTGTCGCATCTGGACAGCGTGCTCAGGCACTGAGTCACACTGCAGCCCGACAGAGGAGTCTCTATAGCGATCGACCTCATGAAGAAAAATGTACTCTGTGGTTCTGGAGATGAGGCAAGTACAGTATCATCAGTTTCATCTTCAGATAATGGTGTAATTGTTTCTTTCTTCTCATGGTTAGTCACATCCCCCATGTTCTTTTCTCTCCCTCTCTCTGGCTGTCACGTGGCGCTGAGAGCTCCACATGGGAACAGATTAAACCCACCAATTCGCAGATCAACCAGTTGGGACGTGGGTGATAATCCTGAAAGGAATGGAGATGAAGGGCAGCGCAGTGTGTGAAATGTGGGTAAAGTTTAAAGTTGAGGGTGTTTCAGTTTCTCTCGGGGCCTCCTACTGTCCCCCGAGTGTGTGTGTCCTTTGTGTGTCATACGTACCTAATATCCAGGGTTCGCTGTGGTTATTCAGGACTTGAAAACTGGAGGAATGTGTTATTGTGTGGAGGGAAGGCCCCGCGTCCTGTGCTGTGCTGTGTGTTTTCCTCTCATTCAAACATGCCTGGCGATGGATAGTATTGGAACTCATAACCTCTGCAATATTAGCACATGAAAGGTAGAGAGTCTGCAGGGGGCCTATTTTAACTGCTCATAGGGGCCCCTCTATTAGCCTTCCATTCATTCCCAAACAGACACACACATGCAACTGTTATTACACAATGCATGTTGGTCACTTTCAACATCCGTCGCAGGAACAAACTCTTCAG
This sequence comes from Platichthys flesus, assembly GCF_949316205.1. Lineage (NCBI taxonomy): Eukaryota > Metazoa > Chordata > Actinopteri > Pleuronectiformes > Pleuronectidae > Platichthys > Platichthys flesus. The sequence continues at coordinate 11,766,192 of NC_084956.1, forward strand.
AGACGTTCAGCTGAGTAATTTTGTCATAATTGTGATTAATGTTCTGGCGGGTCACTGGCAGTGTTGAGGCAATTAACGACACTCGCGGCCCCCCTCTACACAATCAACAAGTAATTTACAAATCTTTACATGGGACTTTTCAGTGTATGAGTGTGCACTCGTGGAAATGTGCTACGGGTCATCTGATACCAGAACAGCTACAAGTCTGCTAATGTTTCCCTTGGGGAGCATGATTTTGGTGCAGCCGATGCCCCAGGGCAGTGGCCTGCTCTGGGACAAGGGGGGTAAATAACAACAGAAGGGGGGAGCAGGAGGGAAATGTGGTTGAGAAAGAGCGGGAGCTGTGGATTCACACTCTCCAGATGCAGACACGTCGATCTCTCAGATATTTTAAGTGTTGGTGAAGGAACTTTCTGGATCAGAATCACAGTCGCAGTTAAGTTGGTTTATCTTCTGAGGGCTGGAGGTTGGGTAATGTTTACATAGCTGTTTTCACACATACATACTGAACTCCAGGTAATCTCCTGAAATAATCCTGAGGGGCTGTATGTGAGATCAAACATCAGAGTTAGTGGCTGCAGATTATCTCCCAGCACCATAGTAAAAACTCTGAAGACTGTCGGAGTGAGAGCATGTGAAAATACAGCAGGAAATTATCCAGAGGATTCACCCGCAAGCGAGCGGGGGCATTGATGGCCTCTCTAACACACGACGTGAGCAAAACTGAAAAAGTAAACCCGAGACAAAAAGAAGGTACCATGCACATAGATGATTTAGAGGAATATGTCACCCTGGAAAGACCATGACGTTAGAGAGCTTTGGTGATAAACAAAAACATGTGATCTCCGAAACAAAATTTATACGTTACAAGCGCCCTCCTGCAAACTCCACCACCCCTCGTCTGAACAATCCGGAGATTTTTCTGATGTTGTGAATGCTTCTGCCCAGAGGATCTCCTGCTGTGTTATTCATACATGAAAAGCAACGTCTGGAGAACACTTGTGGGGATGTTTTATGGCGTTCATGTCGGAAAACGTATAGTATGGCATCACATATCGGGGAAAGGAGAGCTTTGCAGACAGCAATAAACATTGGTTAAATATCCCATTATTATCATTTTGTTATCTCTCAGGCTAAGGTTTCTTTAGATCTCAATCTTTGTTGAAACAACCCTTCAAACAGGAAAGAAACCCAAAGATCAATCAATGCCACATGACAGCTGAGTGTCTGCTCTGCAGTAGCTGACCTGGTGCTCATATGCTAATTGTTGAGGGGGTTAAACAGCAAATGTCATGTTTCCTTTTGGGGGGATCAAATGTTTTCATGCAGAACTAGTACCAGGTCTCGTATTAATAGGCTCTGGAAATGCTTAAGAACTGGAGAGATGATTTGCGAACATCCTGCAGAGCAACACCACTACATCATTTCAATCCAATGTTTTGCATCATGTGACTTTGGGGTGAAAGAAGTTTACATCAGGCAAACCAGAATAGCAGAAACGAATATAATCAGACGTCCAGTGAACCACAAATCACTGAATAAAAACCAGATCTGTGTGCAGTCACATCCTCGTCCTGCCAGTTCAAACAATTCCCATGTTTCAGATCACAGCTGCACAACAACTGGCCTGATACTTTTCATTTCCTTCCTACTGATTGCTGTCGTGTTGTGCAATTTTACTCCTCCGTGGTCAATCTCCGGTGACGAGTAGGCTCCTGCGTTTCGACCACCGTACACGCTCCGCAGGGCAGTGCTTGTGATGCCTCGTCTTTTAGGGTGGTGACATTTTAAGGGCCCTGAAATTGCAGTGTGCAGCTGCCAGAGTGGCTAAAGGTAGGCTACAGCAAAGTTAATGGTCATGGAGTAGAGTGGAGAAGTGATGTCAGACACGCACACACATATACATACACATATTAAAAGTGACCCCAGTTTAACTTTACCACCTTGTAGCTTTTATTAAAAACTGGTCTGACCGGAGAGAGCTATATTCACTGGGACTTTCTTGAAGTGGCTTTCGTTGACCCCTGTTACCCTCTCATGCACACTCACTTGCACACAAACACACATGAATGTTCAATTTTTATATTTTCATGATGAATAACCACTAAGTGGAATTTCACTGGCTGCACATCTGGGAGCCCTTACACTCCTCAAGATGGAGGGACCATGCAGTGCAAGTGAAACGAGCACATTCGCTCCTCTCGCCGCTCACTTACGTGTCATTCTTTTTGCATTTCACACGACAAATCTTTGGTCATCTGTCAAGGTGTCAGTTTTTTTCGGTGACATTGCGGCTGAACCCTAAACCCCAGCTGAGTTTTGAAGGCAATGCCGAATATGAATTTCATATGTTTGGTCCTGTTCATACATTCCTCAGCCTTTCAGCAAACCAGTGCAGTAACGACTGTACAGCTCATGGCGCTGACAAACCTTCAGGTTTCATTATTTGTATCCACAGTATTCTAAAATCTAGCCTTGTAACCCTGACTTTAATTAACTTTTTGACTAAAGTCTCGCTTCACAATGTAGCTTTTTCCCGGATTTTCCGTGAATCAGAGGAAGATGACTTGTCTCTCAGGTTTGGTGATGAAGGTGTGAAACACGCTGGTGTGAACAGATCTGGGATATGTTTATTTAGGCGTAGTGCCCAGTTGGCCTCAAGCACCGACATGGCACTGAGGAAGATCAGTAATGTAAATCTGCCAATAAGACATTTAATCATGTTTTCAGTTTCACTTCAGTAAACCCAGTGTGCAGACGTATTAGTGCTTTAAAACACCTAATTTACTCTGTAAAGCCTCCTGATTAAAGGAGACTTCTTTATATGTTTGCATTCACTGTTTTTTGTCTCTCACGCACATCACGTTTTACATAAAGGACTTGGCTTTACTAGCTTCTCAAAGATTTTGTGCATTTTTTCTAGTGGTTTCTACTGGCAGGTATATGTAACGTGCACATAAATTATCAAGTTAAACTTTTTACATGGCCTTTTATTACACATCAGGCTTCATAGGTTTGGTGACGCCACCTGCATTAAGTAGTGTGTGTTGGCAGTGATCCCAAGAAAACACTGCTTTTGATTAGTTGAAACCACACATAAGTCAGTGATGATTAGTGTGTAGTAACATCATATTTTATTATTTTTATTATTATACATAGCATTATTATATATAAGATAGAATGCAAATGACATGTGAGCTATTTGTCGTATAAAGTTTAATGCAAATCTTGTCAGTGAACCATTATCTTAAATGCTTTATAGTGGTAGAGATGTGAAGCTTAATCTTAACATTGCAGAGGAGGAAAGTATGTATTGCTACTTGCAGATTCCGGCAGACAGACACATTTCACACAGTCGAACACAATCAGGTCAGGCAGTGATTATACAGTATGTGATCAATTTCCATTCCAAATTGAGACAAATCAATGGCTCTATCTCCTCCTGTCTCGGATTTTTATCACGTTTAAACTGGACTTCAAAGCTGGACAGCAAATGTCGCAAAACCAGTTGCGTGCTGCCACTCAGCGCCGTTTATCTCCCCCCCTTATGTTTCTATCAGCGAGCCACATATACTACCGTGCTCCGCCCCACATAATGCCCTCAGAGGGAAGTTAAAAGTTCATCCCTTTTCAGCCCTAATGTTTTCCTAATGGCCGCTTGTTGAGTTAATAGTTAAATCACAGGCAGGATCATTGTCCTTGCCTTTGGTTTGCCCTTGTGAGTAAAGCTAAACACATGTTCTCACATCAAAGCTTCAGATTTACCCTCTGACCCACTGGTACAGTAAGATTCCTCCAGCTGTGTGTGTTGGCTCTGGAAAAGCCTGCGTTACACTGACTAAAAACATGAGGGAGTCCCAAAGCCGAATAAACGTGTATACATATATTTATATTTATGAAAATACTCATAACATACATCATATATTAAAAGAGTAGCTATAACATTTTAAAGATTTCCTTTTTTTTTACTGACAAGTTTTACTTCGACTGTTTATGGCTCGATTGTGAGAGTACAATTCCTTCATTTAAAAATGTTGCACTGAATATATAAATGCATAAAAGAGTACAAAAATAAAACATTTGTATCATATTCATTTCACATATGAGGGGGAGATTTGGACGAATGGATGAACATATTTCCCTAAATGCAGCTGCACATTCATTGATAAAAAAAAATGAGAAAGGAACGGGAAAGAGCAAGATAGACATAAAAAATAAAGACTGAAGACAGAATTGAATGATCAGACTGAGTGAGTAATAGTCATTTTTTGTTGTTAAAACATTAATACATCCTATATAAAGTGCATTGCTATCTGCATGACAGTATTGGGTAGTCACATCTAGGTACATGGGTTTGTAATCAGTACTGGTGCTACTTTGTCTGCTGTAGAAAAACACGGCCTTGAGTTTTAACTATTGAATCTGTAACTATTTTCAAAATTTCTGTACACCCTTCTTTCAAATGGACATTCATACTAAGAGGTTATTTCAAACAGAGTACATCTTTTGATGATTGGTTGACTGACACTGATTTAGGATTCCACCATATTTTAGATTTATTGGCTCCTACATTAAACATACTTGGGATCCAGCTGCTCACCGGCTCGGGAAATGCTCGGGCCCTTTTTGGCATCCTAATTTCCACCACAAAAACATTGTAATTACCATTTTTACTAGGATCTTGAATACGTTGTGTATAATCATTCTGGGGGTAGCTGGCCCCCGCTGAAATATCATGCTCCCAATTAACTAAACATGAAATATGACTCTGCCGCTGTGTTCCTCGGTTTTTAGATGAGAATCCAAACATTACATTTTAAAATCAGAGGCAATCAAAATTACTGGAGCTCATGTTTAGGTTAGGTTTAGTTAAGATAAATCTGTTTTCTCCTGGCTCAGCAGGCTCCAGTTCTTTTGCTACTTGCAAGTTAGACATTTGCCTCGTGTTTGGTGGTGAGAAAAACCCTTTGACTCAGACCCAACCCTGAGGTATAGGTCCTTTACCCTAAATGACAGAAAAGGCCAGAGGAACGAGAGATATCTCCAAAAATAGCTCTTTACTGTTGAAGTCCATTAACAAGAAAGTATATACATTATATTGAGAAAAACATACACTCACAGATATAATTGCACTTCACACTAATAACATCTATGACCTCTATAAAGTGGTGAAAGTGGTGATGGCGACAGACGGTGGTGGAGGCTGGTGGATCGGTGTTCACGGTGAAGGGGTCGTAGATTCGTTCCATGCAAATGGCCGCGTCAGCCCGGCGGCCGGGATAAGTGCTGTTCAACATACCAGATGATCTCAGGAGGGTCCCAATCCTCAGTGGTGACTCAGGAGGATCTCTGCGGGATTTTTATTTCAGTTGGCCTGCTTGTTTTTCCTCATCCTGGAAAGAAGAGAAAAATGTGTTATGAGTTTGATCGTAATGCAAAATGGATGTGAAGACAACACCGTCAAAACATATTCGGGGCTGACTATAACACAGTTGGTTGCTTTCTGTCTAATTCATTAAAAACAAGAAGAACAGATTATAAAACAAATAAGTTTGGCAGGGTGACAAAAATAAGGTTTTGCATCATATCCACTTGGACAAACTCTTGCTGTTAACCTGTAACTAATAAACACCAAGTGAAAATTAATGAGTATTTGTTCAGCCATGACTGGAGGCCAAGGTTATAAAGGGAAATGGCCAAAAGTCTGACTTTAAATACATTTCTTGTCAAATGAAAGCAGCTGCTTAACGTTTACAAAGCAATTTTCCGACCTATAATTATTGCTGATTTTGGTGCTTGGTTGATTTTATTCTATATTCACATTTAGAATATGATTCAGTCCTCCTTTAGTTAGCAAGCCATTACCAGCTCCTGTATTTTTGTTCAATTAGTGGCTGCTTTTAGTTTTGTTTTCGGAAACTTCTAAAGATGTAATTTTACGGAGTGCTCATTTGCAGCGGCTGCACAGGGATGTGCACACGTTTGCAACCCAAACGCTTGATCGTGGGTGGCCACTCGAAATGTTTACTCTGGTTTAAATGCTGAGTCCCATTTCACCTGATTTGAAAAAAAAAGAGTAATCACGGTTTTGTTTACTAGACTTAAGTGCAGCGTTACAATCGTGTGCGTTTTTACACATTGTAAATACATTTGTCCCTAATTGGAACCACATAAGGCCTGATCCATTGTGAATGAGCGCCATCGACTCTCTGCATGAGCTGTTTTGTTATGCAGGGGACTGTTCACACCTCGACAAGTCAACGCTCCACAATCAGACTCAAGACAGACAGTCTGACCGCAGGACTGTGGGAGGATCAGTCTGCAGGCGTTGAGAGTGCACGTCAGGAGCTGGAGTGCAGAGGACTGATGAGCATTCTGCCTTTTTTAACTAATCTTTATCTGCCTCCAGATCACAGGACACAGTTTGTTTATCTGCCCGATGAGGGGGGCAGTATATGACTGCACCGACTTAAGAATGGAAGCTGATCACTTCCATAAACTTCACGGTGCCATAGGGTTTTTAAGAAAAGTGCCTCGATCTTCAGGGCAGGATAGCATTCCTATGGACTTTTGGATGTTTAGCTGCTTTAACGTCCATGAGTAGAGGAGGAAGGTATTTGTACAAAGTTGCACAATGGCACTCTTGTGTCATATTAAAACAAATCCAAGTGAAGCACAAGTGTATATTCAGTAAAACGGCATTTTCAGACATGGGTATAGTACTTACAGTGATGAAATAAGATTACACTGAGAACATATTAAATGGTGTATCATCCCACATCAAACCCACAGTTTGTGTGCGAAAGTGGAATCTGCCTCTACTCCCACTCGATCATGTATCAGCATGTAACCAGTTGGGCCTACGATATAAGTTGGGCAATCATGAGCTGTCACTCTAACAATGGTCCATTGATAGATGCCCACATGCGCATATGCACTTTTTGTGTCCCTGCAACGCTTTACTTTAAATGTCTATAGAGTGGAAGTGACCTTGAAGGGCTTCAGACGAGTTGTCTGAGACAACAGGAGCATTTGCTGCTGCGAGCACACAATCCACACAATCTGATTTCAATGCGCACTCACTTGTTGATAGCGTTCCTCATGTACTGCTTCAGCCACCGGACCTCTGGGTTCACACACACCTCTTTGTTTGACTTCAGCTTGGCACTGATCAGAAAAAAAGAGAAGATTCCCACATTATAGCAGAGCTGAAGATAAAAGGGTGAATTACTCACCATGACACTATGTCGACACGCTGTTATCAATGAGCCTGAATTAACACCAGCCCGCCACATCGACACATATGGGGAGCTTTTTCACAGGAGTGTATCAGAGTTTGATAATGACCAACGACTCTTCCCCGTGTTTGTGAAGCTGTTGCATTTATTCACGTATAACATGTGTGCATTCAGGTGCTGTCTCTCAAAGATCAGCCCTGATTGAGCGACCTAATGAATGTGCACTAAAAATGTGAATAGATGAAGGCTGAGGAGTCCATCCATCAACCTACGGCTGCAGGCTACATTCTAAATCGAGCGTACCCCGGTGGTTATTAACAGGAAGGGTTAAGACTGGATCATATGTCTCCATGTTGGCGCTGCTTTTCACAAAAATCTGTTTAACTTTTCCCTCTTTTCCGCTCCATTGTGATCAACCACAGTATATGGCTGTGTCCCTTCTGTAAATTCAGCCAGAACCGGCCAAAACAATGAATGGGATCAGACCGAAAGTTTGTAAGCACAATATGCAGAGGAAACACTGTGTGACAAGCAGATGAGAAGCACACCCAATTAGAACCCACAACTCTGCTTTCATGCTGGAAACAAAACTGCATCCAATTTCCACCTTCCATAGACGGAGCACTTCCTGTGGATGTGACAGTAAAAATCTCCTGCTTTCTCTGGATGTGTATGAGGCCGAGGGAGAGAGGGGCGTGTGTGTGTACACACACATTCACAACTCCTTTCTCTAACCTGTCACCTCTCGGAGATTGATGGTGAGAAATGTCCAACGAGGAGGGACCCTGTCTGATTTCTAAGTGCCGGGATAGAAAGCGTGCACCTCTGCGTGTCAGTGTGAGCGCCACACATTGATATCAGTATGAAAAAAGATACTCACATGACTTGGAAGGGGCAGTTGGGCGTGTTGATGAACCTGAGCTCTCGGATGTAGCCCCGTGGAAGGTTGTTAACTGTCGAGCGGCAATAGCATCTCTCCACCAGGCTGATGGGCTTTGCTAAGAAACAAAAAAAACATTTAAGTATCAGTTACACAAAGAAATATTTAAAGCAAAGCATGTTTCATAATGATTAAAATAAATAATAGATTATATGAAGGTAATAATCTCCAGTGGTAACTGAGATACTACATGATATAGGATAAGAGTAAGATTGATCATTATTATTATTTCAACAATCAAATTAGGTAAAAATGTAATGATATAGCAAGCAGATAAATCCATATTTCATATTATCTTTGAAATTGCATGCAGAGCCACAACAATTCTACAGAAATGTGTCCATACGTCCAAACAGCCCGCACACTGCACAGCTGTCCGATTTAAACCCTCATCTTGGGTCTGCTCATGGCTGGAGCCATTTTTTAACTTTCTTTCCTTATTTTTTCCTCATCCTAGTCTGGGGTTAAGGATTTTGAGCCTACTACAGATTGTTGGGCCCTATATCAGAGAAATTTTAATTTCAGATTTTGAGTGAACCCCCCCAAGTAATTACTGATTTCTTTCTTTCTTTCTCCAAACTCAAGCAGAAACCTTTTCTTATATTTATATCAGCATTTTGTAGATCCCACAAACACTAAAATTCTTTCAGTCATATACACAACTGTGTGGTCCTTAAAACGTTATGATGGATGTTCAAAGTTTCCATTACAACCTCAGCTTGCAGGTTTGTACACAGTTGAGTAATGTGGAAAAATAAATAGGATTATGTTTTCTTTTCTTTACTCTCTATTTGAGAAAACCCACAGTTTACAACGGAGGAAAATCAAACGTGAAATTAAAAAGCTATACTACATTTTGGGAGGAGGTCAATCGGGACAAGAATGTCCTTCGTAGAAAGTGTCTGAAAGTGAAGCTAATGGAGGGCAGGAGGTCTCACTAACAGATGGTCAGAGGTAGATTAACCGCGATGCTAATTATTTATTTTACACCTGGCCTCAAGCTATTACCACAATAAAAGCAGCGACACCTTCAAATTGTGTGATTGGTGACGCCGTGAAGACTACACGGCTCTTTGTCTTATTGCTGCCTCATTTGCGCGTAATGAAAACAAAGAGCAGAACAAATACACACGTTGATCATTGAAGAAGCGGAATTTCATTACAAGCAAGCAAGAAAACACATGTGCAGCCAGTTGTTTATGTTTTTCGCCCTATGAAGAACAAGCTAACACACATTAATCTAATGTGGTAATGATAATGAAAAAAAAATGAATTAAAAGACAGAAGAAGAATGTTCAATTTAAATGTAAAAGTATTTTGATTGCATGTAAATATAAATTAGGCTTTTCAGAGTTTTCCAGAAACTTTGATTTAGATTTTTTAAATAGGATAATATGAAGCATATTATATTATTGACAAAAGTCCATTATGGTTTTAATTAAGTACATAAAGTCAACAGTTGTGAAATGGAAAGCAGATCTAACGTTCCTTTCTAGTAGTGCATTTTTACGCAAACTTTAATGACATTTTTGCCACATGAATAGAAATGAATCTTTCCAAGGAAACAATCAAAATGGTATTTTATAAGTTACATTTAATTCTGGTTATTGTTCATCGACAGCTGCAGATAAAAGTCTTAATAAAGCGGATCGGACAAGGGAAAGAGCAAAAACACGTCCATACCTTGAGCTAGAGGCGCATATGTCACCACAGTGAGCGCAGCCACGAGTGCCAACACTTTGATATCCATTCTGCGTTAATGCCACTGAGGGTTGGTCCTGCTCTCAGTAAAGTCCAGAGGAGATGTGACTGATGGGACCCCGGTGCAGGAGAGTTAAATTAAACTCCACTGTCAAACCACCCAGGAAAACACAGCCACTTCTGGTGCTGGATGACAAAATAAAAGCCCAAAAGGCATGTATCTGATTCTCATGAATGGATAAAGTGTAAAAAGATGCAACCAAACAAAACGGATGTTTTAAGTACAAAGTGTGTAGTTCACAAAATCTATCAGCGATTGTTGACTTTGTTTCCACAGCGTTTGTTTTGTGGATGCTCTTATTTTGTAACACAACTATCTTGTTTCCTGCTTCATTGGGGTGATTCTGACGGGCTTGACTACGCAGCCAAATTACGCACAGCGCTTAATAGAAATGCATCAAACCATCAATTTCACAAACATAAACACATACACAAGGAGAGAGAGCGTTAACCAAATGTGCCTTTATCTGCTTATGTCCCCACAATCTGCCTAAACAGATTTAGGACTCCACAACACAAGAAATAGCCTACTGATACAATACATGGACTACTTCACAAGAAACCGATTTAATTTCATTTTTTTTATTGCGCTTCTTTATTATTTGATTCAACCTAATAAGAAACACATAATTTTCCCGACAGGCAAACAATGGACACAGTTTCCTCGGCTCTACATGTTCCTCCTGGCTGATTCTGAGGCTATGAAAAGAAACAGGAGACCTTTTAGTGCATGTGTTTGTTTTTAGTCACGGTTTGTCTTCTCGGGGGCTTCATTGGCCAAAATTAATTAAAAGCCAAAAGTGTGACTGGAGATCACTCACACGAGCATCAAGTGTTCAGTTATATGATGGTTCTAGTTAATAGACAGTGGAGATACAGACACAACACACACACACACACACACACACACATCACACACACCAGAACACATCGCACACCTCACAACTCGTAACTTCATGGAAAGGAGTACAGCTTTTCTCAGTTTCAGTGAATCACAATACAATTGCCTTTATACAGCCTGCTGAGCATTTCTAATGTGTGTGTGCGTGTGTGTGTGTGAGAGAGAGAGAGTGTGCACCCTCAGTGTTGTGTTTGAGGTATTATTAGCGTATTTAACAGAATGCAGATGTGAAGTCAGTTTCCAGACATTTGGCTTTCATCTTCCAGAGCGAACACCCCAGTGTACGTGTTTGAGTGTTATATGAGTAAATGTGTCATTTCAGTGTGTGTGTGCATGTCAGAAGTTTATCCTAAACCATAAACAATCCTTGTTTTTAGCTCTGATCACACGCTTTACTGCTTTGTTACCTGAAATATTTACGGTATAAATATTTGTTTTCGCCAAATACCCACAAGTGGACTGAATGCAGTTCCACAGTATTAATCTCCATGCATATAAATACATTTACATTTCAAAACAGTTTCTGTCCACATGATAATTTTAGCTCTGCATCCGTAATAATCCCCCGTCCATGTTACACAGCTTCAAGTTCACGCAGGGGCATGTTTGTGCCAATGTAAACAGGAGGCTGATTGTCCACTCTGCAGTTGGCTGCTTCGTTACCGAAATGACTAAAACCTGACAATAACGGTGCAAAGTAAGACAAAGGATTTGTTTTCTGGATCGACGACAACATGGAACTGGTAATGGCAGCAAGTGTTTACAACGATTTGCCGTCACTGCTGGTCGTGTGTGATAAGAGCCAATCAGGAAGCATATGTGGGTGACAGCGTCATCGTATCCAAAGTGTGGATGTAACGTTGGAATATTCTGAAATCCCTTTACACTGTTGATAACAAGAGTAAAGGGACTTACATTATAGAGTGACGATTTCCGTGGACATAGCCCAGCAATAATGTGCATAAGCCATTGGTTTTGTTTTATTCGTTCTTTTAATTTATTGCAGAAATATTCTCACATCACACAGCTGTGGGAAAGCAAACCACCTGCTGACAGCTCACTTTATCATGAAAATGAGTGAGAAATAGAAAAGGGTACTTCAAGGAGAAAAACAGAGTTTGCTGCTCGAGATTTACTACATCTTGCCACCATCATGAGTAAAGTAGCCAACACATCATTAAACGCACAATACGTCTCCCGTCTCTCGTCCTCATTAATGTTGATTATGAAGTGGTTTCGCAATTAAAACGTATGTGTTAGTCCGTGCCTGTTTATCATTTGGCGTCTGATGTTTTGGCTCCATACTGTGCCGACAGTTTGGATGTCAGTTGTTTTAGATGACGCCATGGAGACCAGATGGAGCAGAGGAGCATCAGCTGACAGCTCAATGGACACATATTGACTTCTCTCACAGACCACAAAGGCTAATGTCGAGTGTGTGTGTGTGTGAGAGACAGAATGAGAAAGAGAAAGGTAGAACAAGCAATGGGGGGAAGAGCGCGGCGTAAAAGCCCATGTATTTGAGTAAGGGTCTCTCAGCTGGGAGTGAGAGGTGACTTCAGAGGATTCACAACAGCTCCTCAACCTGCTCGCTCTCACACAGGATGCCTGGCATGTCAGCACAATACACACCCCACGTCCTCTCTTCTACTCCCTTGCCAAACCTGTGTGAGCCTGCACACAAACAACAAAAGTGTGCGGTCTGCGCAAGCAAAAACCCCCAAATGGAAGTAATTTGTCTTGAACACACACACACATGCACAGACACAAGATATGTGATAGATATAAATGAGGGCCATCCTGCGACATGTCATGGGAGAGAAGTCAGAGCACATCCAAGTATTTCAACATTTCTGCCGCAATCAGTGAGATTTACTTTCGTCTGCTGAGGTGAATGGACTGTAGTGGTGTGGTTGCATAAGCAGAATTGGCAGCACATCTTCTTGCCCAATGGTTTCGTTCTTTGTTGCATTAACAAGTTCCCGTTCTGCATCTTCCCACAATAAAACACTCTTGTTACCAGGAATCTTTCAAATAAAAGTATCACCCGGGGTGTTGTCTTTAAAAACAAAACAATTCTTGTTTTTTCAGTTGGCTTGTGTGTTTCCATGAAGTATTTCCATTGACAGTGGTGGAAGTGATTTCCATGCACAGTATGAGCTACCTGTTTGCTCACACCTGTCTGTAGTATCTGATTTGTGGTGCAGTGTTCTGTGGGCCATCTGTCTGTTTTGGGAGGTCTCGCTCCAGGGGTCCATCTCCTGCTCTCTGCCTGAGCAATTTCTTACTGTACGCTCAAAGAAAAGTGAAAGTGCTTTTTAGACCGCTTGTGTAAATCACTAGTCTGGTTTTCCTCTGAAGCTCTGAAGGCAGGTTTCCTTCACGTTTTCTTCTTTAGCACTCCGAAAATCTTGAAAATGTTTCAGACAAGCCAAAGCCGATCAACCCTTTTTCTGTTTCAATGTTTTCTGTCTGTTTTGCCTTCTTTGCTAATTGGTTTTGAATTTACCTTACGGGCATTGCATGTTAATACAGGTGTGATGACAAAGCAAAAGAAAAGAGCAGATTAAAATGAAAGAGGGAAGAAATTGCACAGATTTCTGATTCAAACAAGAAAAAATGCACCACTCAAATTCATAAGTTTGAGTTAATGGCAATGCTGCCCATTTACTTTGAGTGGAAAGACGTCATGCGTTGCAGAACTGCATTGTTGTTCTGTTGCGTTGCTGTTGAGCACAACGTTGCAGCAACAGAGGCGCCAACCCATCAAATTGTGTTTGAAAAACACTTGAGCAGTGTATCTAAATATCTCAAAAGCTCATATGACTTCATGTTGTTCCAGTTACACAGTTACAGTTACACCCCATTTCCAATCAATCTCCATTCTGTCCACGATGATGATAAACTATGAATCCGTCATATGCCAATAGGCTGTGAAACATTCCTTAACTACTATTCACCTTTAAAGAGGGACCATGTGACCGAGGGGGGCAGTGGTATGGATGGTTGAACATATTATGGTGGAGTCGCCAGTTTTCCTTAGATCAGACTTTGGTTTGAGGAGGTACAGGCAACTGGTCCCAGTGGGGGATCTGCCACTGCGCCATTGAGGCTCTATGGGTCTCGGGGTCTGCTGGCCAAGCCTTTGTCTGGTTTCCTCCACATCCTCCAGAGAATCACGAGCCCTGTGCCTTCACACCGACATATGGACCACCTCAATGGCCTGTCAACTAAGTCTTTAGCCATAGATGTCGAGTCAAAGAAGACACACTGCTTTGGACAATAGCCTTATAATCACTTGTGGGTTTCAAGCTCCTGCAAATAGAGACATTAAAAGACATTCCATGCCTCAGTTTATGTGCTTATTTTATGTGGTCTAATTAAACCTTTAGGTCAAATATCATGGCCCAATTTCTCTCAATTTCCTGGAAAAGGTCTTACCTTTTTTTTATTCTTAGCTGGCACTGTCTCCACAGTTCCCTCGCAGCCATTGCTAATTCTTTCTCTCTAATACCGGAGCTCCGGAAAATGTCCAGACGATTGGGTAAGGCCTTTCTCTGGGTCAGACACGTTCACAACAACAGGACAATGTTGGGATAGTTCAGGTGAGGGGTGGCATCTGGGTAGACGACGCAGGAGGCAGGACATGACGTATCATTTCCACTGCACAAATTAGTATGCTAACAGGTTTGTGAAACACATTAGATCACCATTTTCAACAAAGATTCCTTTTCAGTTGCAGCGCACAAAATCCTGATATTGTGACTTCAGGTACGATACTAGAGCTAATGGCATATTAATACCAAACAGAAGGGTAAGATTTTGTCTTTTGATGATAAAAGAAAAAAGTATTTCCCCAGGAACTAAAGGGATTTTTCATTACACTATAAAGTTGGATGGGAACCAAATGCCAGTTTTTGCTACTTTTATGGTTTCAGCTGTGAGCTTATGCCGGAATCGAGCCACATGAACCCCAGCTGGTGTGGAGCTTGCTGGTAAAGGACGCTGGAAGATCCGCAGGGTTTGACACCTGGCGCTGTCCGGCCACGGGAACAAAAACCCCTCAGCTGGCTTTGTGATGTTGCCCAGGAGGAGCCGAGAAACAGACAACGCATGGTAAAACTGCTGAATCGCCGTTTTGAAGTCGAGACCGAATCATCTACCGTAGCTGTGCAAGCAGGTTATCGTAAATCGAGGGAATGCTGTTGCGTGTTCATCAATTTCTTAGGTTAGGTGTATTAATGAGTTAAAGCGGCTTGTGATACAAGGTTAGAAAAGGTTCGAAAAAGATGAGACTGGAAATTGAACTTTACAGCGTACGTTTACAGAAGTTTCCCAATTCTGCAAAAGCTGGAGGCCGTGAACCTTGCACTTGTATATAGACACGTCCGTCCACATGGCTGTTACTGTGTGGCGACCATATTCATAAACACACGCTAAAAACGATGACAGATACACATACGCAAACACACATTTTCTCACAAGCAAAAATCTCCTGCTGTTTATTTTGTCACTGAAACTTAAAAAAACCACAACACAAACAATATGGCCCCGTGCTTTACTCCCGACCACATGTTTAATCGCTAACAAAGGCACTGACACACAATCCCTTTCTCTGTTTATTCCCCTCTGTCTTTTTCCTCCTCCTCTTTTGTTTCCCATTGCTTCTTTGGATCTCAGATTATTCAAAGATCCATCACACAGTTGATGTTTTTGGCTGTGCCTTAAACCCTGATGCATTTGGGCGATAAAACGAATAACTCTTAAAAATACACATGGAGCCTGTTAATGTTTCATTATTCGTTCCTCCGTGTCAAATATTGTTCTGCTCATTGATCCTGTCTGTCATCGGGCTGGTACGTGGCAATGTAATGTTTCTGAGGTGAGGAGGTGCCCGAAACAGCTGAGAGACACTAGGACATAAATCACCATGTAGAGTTTCATAGTTTTGTTCAAAATAAAACAAATGTAAATATATTCGTCTTAGTTTTGTAGATACATTTAGTCTTTCTGTGTCAGTGTTCTCTCGTTATCATAGGATCCAAAAAGATGGAGTCTGCAGTTGTTCTGAGTTTTTACACCTGACAACAATATCATTTTATTACCATAGTAATAGTTCCAGGTTTGAAAGTGAACCCATAAGGTATCTGTCCTCTTGACACCCGTTTCTTCGTGTTCAGTCTGCAAGATAGGCCCCTTGGTGTTTACGTCTGGCAGAGCAGAGCAGCACTAACTATTCAATAACACAACAACGCTATAATACAACAGTGGTAACAAATGAACTGGCCCTAAAAATCCGAAATTGCTACCCATCTACAGGCTCTCAGAGAGATGTATTTACATTTTGGAATATCAGAAGCTCATCGAAGGCGCATGATAAGACAGAGAAAAATGATTTTGGCTGAAAATATAAAACACATCTCAAAACTCAGCCAAACCTGCAGATTGAAAATAATTACAGTAAAAGCTTAATGTGGAGAAATGATTGTCCGTGTCCCCGCAAAGAGCACTGCATGTATCATGTTCCCCAGACTGATCAATTATCGTGGAATTTTCTCTTTTCCACCCCCTGCTTTTAGGACAACCCCCCCACCAAATCCTTCTATTCTCAGTCCTCCACTGAGCCGTAACACCACAGCTGCTGTCTCTTTACTACTGCCCCATGCCCAGGTCACTACATAAAACACTAGAGCATTTAAAGAGAGTTAAGGCTACAGCTGTCAATAAGGCGGCTTAACATTGACTGTCACTTTTTATGCGTGCGCTTTGTAACATAGCAGGCTGTAACAGTAGGCAGTCAAGCAGCGCGGCCTGCCCGGGCACACGTCTGACGCTGCAATCAAATGTCTATTAATCAGCGGGAGGAAACAGGACCAGCAGAGGAGTGAAGACAGAGGATCTCGTCCTCTTTCACACGGACAAATACGATATATTGTTACATGCTATTCATCCTGCGTGGCGTCTTTGAAGTCATTCTCGAGCTGGGAAGTCCACAGGGTGATTTTTCAACAGGGCATAAATGAACATGAAGGGGATTGTGCACTGATCCGCTTGCATATGAAGTAAAAATCGAATGATACAGATAATGTAACCCAACTACAATAACATTACGCTAAATAACAGTTTATGTGCTTATTAGAATATAATACTCCCTAACTACCCAGTAGTCGTCATCAACTCTCCCCACCGCCGAGGCCAGTGCTGGCTGATGTGCTTGGCTTGGAGTCACACAAGAAGTCAAACATAGAGCAAACTTCTGCTTACTAACAATCCGGTGTGCCGCCAGATGCTTCATTAAGTTTGACGTGTTCCTCCTTTTTTACAAGGATGTTTTGAAACATTTGTCATCCTGTCTCCTCGAGTTTGAGGTAGCTATGAGCTAACTGTAGGCTACAACGTTACATGCTGGACTAGGACAAATAGGGATGAATATAAAGATTTAAAAAAAAAATGATTTAATGAGAAAGAAATATGTATTTTTATGATGTAAACAGATTTGTGGAATGTGAATATTGTGGTGAGTGTTGACATGGTGGTTGGTTGACATGGAGTTATTCGGTTCCCCTCCTCTGCTGTTCTTAATGGTCTGTGTGATCATGGAGGCCGCCTGCAGACTCCCTATCAGCAACACTCATACGTCACCGGTGTTCTCTGGAGAGCGCATTGGATGATGACAAATGAACGCGGGACATGAAGGAGAAGACTGGCAGAAGAGGGGAAAAAACAGGAAGACAAGTCAGCGACAGGTATGGACGGAGCAGAGGAGAGGTATGGATGATGTAGAGGAAAGACAAAGTAACAGGAGGTGAGGGAGAGAAATGAGCGGGCAGCTAGAGGTCTGTTTCCAGAGCTGGCTTTGATTAGTGACTGTAACCGAGCTCTGGTCCTCATTAAGTTACCACAGCGTGGAGGTGCAGAGAGAGAGAGAGAGCGAGAGAGAGAGAGAGAGAGAGAGAGAGAGAGAGAGAGAGAGAGAGAGAGAGAGAAAGCCGACTTGTTCTGGGAGGATGGACAATGCAGAGTCCGTCCCTGTCCCGCTTCACATCACCTTTTCAAACTAAGGTTACCCATAATTCAAATTCTGATCTTATTAGTTTTACACCGTGGAATTCACACCCTTTACTGGTGTGAAATATGTGTTTCAATAAAGCGATCTTCACTGGGGAGCTAGAGGCTTCACCTGCTCTGAAATGTGTTGGTATCTTCATCAGTGAGGCTGCAGAGTTGGGATTTCAAAGGGAAATTCACAATAACAAAGGCACTGGCCCATCTATCAGATACAGAGGACTCACTAATGAGAAGACATCATTCTTTAGTATGAAGGGCTTTACAACAGGCAAGTTCAGAACAGCCAATAGAGCCATAAATATCCTTTCCTTTGGACCACTAAGAATACACAGAGTTCTGGTATGTTTATATGAGATTTTTATAAGATATGTAATATATACATCTTTATCAGGAATGTAAACCATCATCTGGAATAAAGTTCAAACTTGTATAAAAAGTCTATGTTACTTATTCTAAAATAAATCTTGGGTGAAGAGTATGAATAGTAAGGAGAGAAGGGGCAGGAGGGGAGGAGAAGGGTAGGTAGGGAGGGCTATTGAGGGTTAAGGGAGTGGGGGGAGTCCGGATGAAGGGATGGTTGAGGGAGAGGAAGGATGAGAGAGGAGATTAGTGACAAGCTCCTGCGTTCAAAGAAAAGACTTGGGAACATCTTCCTCCATTTCATCTCTCCTCCTTTTCATTCTCTCTCGCTTCTTCCGTTCTTTCCTCTACTGCTTTTCATTCTTCTCTCAGTTGCCCTTAGAGGTCTTCAAGGTCTGCAAGAGTTCCTGAAAAGGAAGAGACAACTTAAGTGTCAGCATTTTCTTTTTAAAAGTCTAAACATGAAACAAACCTACAATCCATATTATTCAAATCAAAATGAGTTGTTATAAAGTACCTGAAGCTCTACGCTCTGCGGGATCAGCAGTTTGACTTGGTCCTCCATCTTGCGCTCCTTTTTTCAGTGAGTCCTCCCGCTCAGCAGACAACTTCTCCTCTGTGTCCCTGATCTGGTTTTGCAGATCCTCCAGAACTCGTCAAAATCGTCCTTCCAGTTGTTTTCAATTCGCAGGTTCTCCAACTGTGGGAGCTCAAAATTTCCTTTTACTTTACTTTCATAATTGTCTTCATATCTTCGAGCTCCCTCTCCATCGGTCAACAAATACACACAATTCCCACTACAAACTGTGCTGCATGCTCTACCCAGGTGCCCCCCCCCTCCTCTGAACGCTCCAATAATTTTCCTGATGTCGTGACCACGTTTGACTCTCACAATCTCCTGCTGTGGTTTTCATAAAGACAAACTTTAAGTTTTCAGACATGAACTCAGAAAAATGTCAGGACTTTATGTTTTGAAATTACTTTTAAGTCAGGCCACATCTACACTATTAAGTTTTAGTTACAAGACACACTACCAGCAGTGAGAAAGGAAAAATTAGACACTTGTGTAGTCGTTTCAATTCATTTTTGTTTAAATACATCATTTTAAAATATATTAGGATAAATGTAGCCTTTGTCAGACTTTAGTGTTTGGCTAGCTGAGTTTAACATGTAACATGTGTTGCTTACACAAAGCAACATGCCTGACGACACACATAAGGATCAGTGTTGTGTTCATATAGGCAGGTGTTGCCAAACACTGTGAGGTAGTGCGACAGAAAACCATTCAGCTTTCAACGAGAGCTCATTTGTTTCTGTCGTTGCAGGAATAGCTGCAGGATTAAGTGCACACTTTGAGGAGCCACACCACTCTTGAATGAAAACAATGAATGGTGAGTGGTGGTGAAATAAGATCAGTTCATCCTGTGCTTCAGAGGGACAAAGTCACACATGAAAAATAGTCAGATTTTCACTTGTGACTCGCCAAACCCACAGTGGAGCGTTTCCAACAGCTCGAGCGTCTTTTATGTTTCACTCTCTCTCGTTGCCAAAGCCCAGTGATGGATTTTCTTTCATGGAGGCAAGAAACAAGAGCAATATATGGAGGATTTAGCACCTCATTCAGTTTGGCTTCTCTCTACTCCTCTGCTTACAAAAATTCTCATCTTTAAAACAGCTTGATGAGGACCATGTGAGTATGAACATTTACATTTTTTGTTCTAATATATTTCAGAGTAATTATTTGTGTTTAGAGATAAGGTTAAATAAAAAAGTAATCACCTAGCCAATATTAATATGAAAAACACTTCCACATTGGCCCCAAGAGTCTCAGTATGCTGCTACAAAAGTTACCATTAGCTTTGAGGTGCATATGTACAATTTAATTAATCAGAACAGAGCTTTACCTAGGCTGAGTTTGTATCTGTTCATGTTTGTCAAATCCAGCCAATTGTGGTCATCACCATTTGTTAGTGACAGTGCTTCATTGCAAAATGTCCCAGCCACAAATGAACTGAAAGAACAGGAGGAATAAATAGGCACCATCATTTTTCACAACATCTGACAGGGCTGAGAAACCTCTACCGCATTACTGGCCCAGAATTCAACAGTTTAAAGGACAAGCATTATATTGGGCCAAAGCTGATCTTGGGGAGGTACATTTAACATTTACACATAAAACATTAGAGTTAATTTGAACACAGTAATATTTCAATGAGACCCTTTTTTGCTGGGGTATTTGTGTCAGTGTGTGTGTGAAAAGGAACGGAGGCTCCCGGTGGCCTTACCTCTGGACGCTAACAGGACTCCCTTAACCCCAGACTCCTCGGACAAAAGCAGCTTTGTGTCTGAGTGCTGTTTGTGCAGTGAAAAGGTTTCGGGAGGTGAATGTGAAATGAGGTCCTCCCTTTTCTTCTTTTGCAACCATGTCTTTCACGTCCTCACTTTACAAATGTATGGAGGCCATTTAGAGAGAATCAAGACCATTTAAAAGGTGTATAATGGTCAAGAAGCTGCGATAATCCGCTGTTCAGATGTCGGCTGGCCGTTGAAATCGGAGCTGGAAGTGTATGTCAGTCTGTCTGTGTGGCAGCTTTATGGGTTTCCCAGAGAGCCCAGAGAATAATACAGAGACCAATCACTGTTTTTCCTCCACCTCTCCCTTTTTGAGAAAACTCACCCT
The DNA here is from genome assembly GCF_949316205.1 of Platichthys flesus. Lineage (NCBI taxonomy): Eukaryota > Metazoa > Chordata > Actinopteri > Pleuronectiformes > Pleuronectidae > Platichthys > Platichthys flesus. Next base: position 11,787,140 of record NC_084956.1, read on the forward strand.
CTTTGTCTTTGGTCATAACACCCGACACCAGTCAAATGGTGGCAGACAACAACCATTTCTTGCATTTATTATGTGTAGAGAAATGGAGGGCAGCATATTTTCTGGATTTACACATGATTCACACACACTCAGGTACAGCATGTCAAGCGTTGAGCTATATGGACATGATGCTAATAAGGGTTTTTGTGCAAAGCTTAACTGGGCTGTTAAAAGTGTAGGTTGGTGATGATGATGAGGGTTTACTGCAACCACCCCTTCATGAAATCTGTCTGGATTCCAGACCTCTACAATAACCACAGCAGGCCTCCTTACGTCTTATTCAATGTGGTGGAAGAATAAGAGCAGCATTTGTTTGTTGCACCGGACAGGATCGTGTAGAGCGTCTGTACTTGCATCAAGACGCTTTAACACTGACCTTCTTTGGTTAAGACTTTTGTTTTTTTAGCAAGAGCCGCATCGACGGACCAACATTTAATCTGAACCAAAAGTAGTTTTGGTTTGGATCAAACTGAATAACGGTTTGGACCACTTGCAGTGTGAAAACAGTTTTGGGGATAGTTCGAGGATGACGAGGACGTTCATTTTGCTGGTGGAAAAACCAAAGTGATTTTATAGAGGCTACGAAATTAAAGCAGTGAACCGGTTCTTTCATTTTCTCCATTCAAACATAAAGACGAGTTTATTTTCTATGCACTTGATTCCCAAAAAGTCAGAGAACATAACAGTTGAACTGATAACATGTCCATGACAGACGCAAGATGTCTACAAACCAATCCATATCAGTTTTAGTTTGGCGCAGCCCATGTAGGTGATGATGGTAGGATGTACGTTATACAGTCTTTAGTCCGCTCCCTAAATTGAGATTTTAAACCGTAACTAACCAGATCAAATGTTTAACAGTGTAACAAACACATGAATCTTGGTTTGGAGCACAGTTCGATCTCTTTAGTGTGAAAACTCTTCCCAGATAAAGCCGTCTGTGTTAATCTCCCTCTTTGATGTAACTCTTCCTTTCCATATTTTACTGTTGCCTTCAAACTCCTTTTTATAGTCCCTTCCTCTTCCTCTGCTCGTTGGGTATCCCTGTTATCAGGTGAGGCTGGTTAGCAGGTCTGTGTCACTCTGCGGGTTTGATAAGAGACGTCTTGTTCCCAGGCCTGCGTATAGGCAGGGCCAGGTGACCCTGTGTTGGCTGCCTGCTGTCAATTTGCCTGACCAGACCTTGGGGACCTACAGGGGGCTTCTGGGAAGCGTCTGATCTTTAATGCACTATCTCAAAGCTTATAAAGCCTGATAACGGGGGGGGGGAAAGGGTAGAGGAAGAGGGGGCAAGAAAAGCACTTTCATTCTGTCACATTTTAACACATATAGTGGCTATAAAAGGGTTAAGAGGAGATAAAGGGAATTGATTTCAGGGTTGATGGTGTGACCTTCTGTGTGACTGGTAATGAGGGGATACAGAGGAACCATGGCTGTATGGATGAACGGTTCGGTGGCTTTACTAGCTGCTGTGGCTTGTTGGAACAGACAGGATGTGGATCTCTGCTGTTTGCAAGTCTGTCATTGTTATATTTATTAAGTAGACCTGAATAACATTGGTTTCCGGGGTAAAACTTACAAAATTAAAACATTTTCATTTGTGAAATATGCTTATTCTCATTCTTTGAGATGGATATAAACTGCTTTCAAACCTGCTCTAACCTCAGGTTAATGCCCTAAATTATCCTGCTGCATTATTCTTATGTGAAAGACAAAGTTCATGTCTGATAATGGCTAGAGAAGTTTCATGCCATCCTAAAACATGCAACACAAGGCTCGGTCCAAAGGTTAAATGAACATCTAGCACACATTAAAAAAGTGTAAGGTGTGACCCTATTTGTTCTCTTAAAAGCAACTGGTAGTTATTTTCGTATGTTGTGGGGGTGTTCCCCTGTGATCAGATTCTGGAAGAGAGTCGCCTCGAACCTCCCCAATCTGTTAGTAATCAAGCTGCCCCTGTGTACCCATTAAACCCATTCTGAATTAATCTCATTACAAAAAAAACAAACACTATTATCTGGGCTTACAGCAGGAAAAACAATTGGTTGCTCCGCGTCGTGCGTGGGTTGTGACGAATTTGGAAATTGTGTACTTGGAGTTGTCAAAAACTCAAAGTCTTGGTACTCACTTTTAATGAATGTCATGGAGCTTTTCCAGTTCCATCAGTTGTTATTCGAAAAATGTTCTAATAGTGTGCATTATTATGATTAGGATTAGTAGTATTAGAGGTAATAGTTGTATTAATACTGTATGTGTAATTGTTGAAATGTTTGTGTTTCTTTGGACACGTTTTTAGGGTCTTTATATTAATTCAACTGCAAGCATGGGGCTTTGTTTCTGACAGACATCAATATGAACGATATCAATCATCTCTTCTTACTCCAGGAAAATATTTATTTATTCCTTTAAGGCTTTTCAATGAAGCAGCAAAAAGTGACGTATCGTCATCATATCTTTCACTTTAAGGAATACGATTCAAAATCTTGAAGAAATAAAAGCCTCACCACCATCTTTGCACTTTACTTATCTCCCTCCAAAATAAGTGAAAAAGTAAATCTTATGTGTATATTGAATAAATTATGAAGATTCCCTCCCCGTGGTTCCATATCTGTGGTTGGCAGTTTCTATTGTCCTGATAAATTGGGTGTCCCCTCCACGTATTTTATTTCTAAGGTCTGAACTTTAGCTGCATTGGCTTGTCTGTCACTGGCCTCTTGTATAGAAGGAAAGTTATACTCCCTGTGGGTAAATCATTTATATTTGCACAGCTGGCCAAGGCTGCATGGACGGACTCAGAAGTATTTGGACAACTAAGCAATGTTAATTTGAAACCTATTAACATTCTGCTTTGGTTCAGGTTGAGGAAGATATCCAAGCACAGAGAGCAGCGTTCCTTTTCCGTTGCCTCAGATTGTCATCCATGAAATCACAATCACCCTTCTGGATCCTGCTGCATGGTTTTCAAGAAGTGATGTGGAATGAAAAACAGTTGAACTGCAGTACGTTCTCTTGTGCTACTCATAAATATTTGTCCACATCTCAAGCTGTGACTGGTTAAGCATCTGAGTGAGTCTTGAGTCTTTTTGCTGCGTTATGTTATTGTGGCAGAGATAATTATTTTTTCCTTTAATTGAATCTGTCTGTGGCTTAATGGTCGGATCCAGATGGATTAGCTGGTTTCCTGCCACCCCCCAAACACATACACTGGTGAGCGCTCCATTCAAGCAGTTATGACTTGTAAAGACAGCTGGAGGCCACTTTATCCAGTCCTAATCCAACTTGTCCTGTAGGACAAACACCATCAGGCGCAGCTTTCACACACGTGCAGCAGTGTGGAGCTTCTGGGAACACACTCCGGCCTCACGTCCACTGCTCCAGGCTGGAGGAAGATTAAATGGGCTTTTTTCCACCGAGGCTGAAGCTCTGTCTCCTCACAAATGATTTATGATGATCCTCCTGAAAGAAACTGACGAGGCTCCTCATGTAACTATACTGTCTGTGTTAGTTTATACGACCGTGTCACCCTGATCCTGTGGAGACGGTTCTGGAAATGAAACCAGGACACACAGTTAAATTATCCAAACAGTCTGAAAATGCAGATAAACAAATGTAAATTGTTTGTATCGAGAGAAAATGTAGGACTTGAAAAAACATGGAGATGTTATGATACCATTATTATAAGTTTTATTTATTTTACATCTAATAATTATTATTATGCACATACATTGTGGGGCAGCTGTGGCACAGAAGATGGAGCGGGTTGTCCAGTAAACAGAGGGACAGAGGTTTGATCCTGGGTGTTCCAGTCTACATGGGCTGCTTTGGGAAAGATGCAGAACCTCCAAATTATGCCTGATGGCTGTATTGGCAGGATAAGAAAGAATGTTAACCACTTTGTGGTCAATAAAAATAGAAAAACACATACATAACATGCTTAAAAAATAATTTAAAACAAAGGGAATATTGTAAACAGTTTAATAGGTGAAGCTAAAGTAAGTGTTGTGAAGGACAGAGGGAGGATTTAATGAGTCTTCACAGTGAAATTCAAGAATCTTGTAAAACATCATATTTGATTAGTTATGGAAAGCAAATACTTCTTCTTATTAAGTTTTCACTTTGATTTGTATTAATTCCTTATATTTCTCTTCACATTGTGTGCACTTGTCTTCATGTGTGTGGTGTGTGTGTATGTGTGTTTATGTGTGTGGGTGTGTGTGTGTATGTGTGTCTTCGTGCCAGTGTGAGATGTTCACTGCGGGTTCACTGTATCTGCCTGGCATTTGTTTAGACTGTGGTCCGCCTTGTTTCATGGCATCCTCGAGAAACATCTAAAGCACAGATTCAATTTGGGGAGCAGATCTGAACTTTCTTTGCCTCTATGGGCGTGTGATGTTCGTCGAGCTTGGGTGAAGGTCCACGTGAAGCATGCAGCCTTATAAAGACAAGATGGTGGCAGACAGTTGCATGAATCAACCAAGACTTGTATTAAATCTAGATCACTATCAGTCAGCAATTACCTTCCAATGGACCAGTCCCCCTCATGCCAGCTGCAGTGAGAGCATCAACTGTGACGTATATTCATGAGAAAACAAACATCCACTTTGCCAAAAACCAGTTACACCCATTATAACCCTTTTTGTAATCACTCATACAGTAGCATGAACAAAGCAAACCACTGATGTAAAACACTGAGCCTGCTTTCTGTCGAGCTTGCCTCATTTGTTTGTGTTGCGATGCAGATTACCCAACAGCTTGAGTCAGAAACATTAACCTAAACATAAAACCCTCATTCACAAACATTTCTTTTTTCCTCATGTGTGACGAATGGAACGACCAGTTAGCGGGTGTGTTTTCACAAGCGAAACCATCAGTTAGCGCAGGTCAAGCACATGTCGGCGTGCGTGCGCATGTTTTTGTTAGGAAAACTATATAATAAAATTAGTTAAACCTGTTTTGTTTTACTCTGTTTGCTTTCTTTCCCCCCCTCCTCCAGTTATGATGGAGTGTAATGTCGATGTTACTGTGCTTATGTGACTGTGCACACGTATTGTGATGTTTGTGTTGTATCGGGTATGGCCCAGAATCTATTACCTTGAATCAAAGTCAGACCTCCTGCCGCGACACGCTGAGGAGTGACAGTGGTGAGTCAAGACGTGAAGGCTCAGGGCTGTCGACGGCGAACCTCCCACAGTAATCCCCCCATCATGCTCGGATCACCCATTCACAGAATGTGTGCGGCTGCCGGAGGCCACGGAGTCAAAGGTCAGAACTGTAAGGATATATCATAGCGCGACCTCCATCAAATAAAGTGGCCGTGAAATTTTGACAAGGTGCAGTGTCAGGCATCGCCGGCCAGCTAATTGACAAATTTCTTTGTTTCTCAGAATGTGGTATGTGGGGATTTGAAAGAAGTGTGCTGGATTTCCCTGAGGTTATGGGAAGAATCTTGTGAGCACAGCGAGGAAGTGTTTATTCTAAGTCAAGAGTTACATCATATTCATGCTGCAAACCCAAGAGCATGATTTGATTATGTTTATGTAGCTTGCAGGATGAAATGCCAGCTCGTGTTTTTGTCACATCCTGAAAGCAGCTGCATGCAGCGCTTGAGGAGATGATAAACCAAAGTTAAAGTAGCCATAAACACCATCAAAATACTGCATCATGTTTTCTTAAGTAAATGTATGTAAGCATTAGCAACAACATTCACTGAAGTAGCAAAAGTAGAGCTACCCATTGTACAGAAATAACTTAGTACTATTTAAATGTTCAGCTGCCAAGTGATTTCACTCTTTGTTGATTAGATCATTTGCAGGATTACACAATAACCGCAGAACCCATTTCATTGAAACTTTGTAGGAAGGATGTGATATAAATCTGACACGAACCCAAAAAATTCTGATCAAGTTGTTTACCCAGGATTTTTCCTTTCGCTTTCCTTAACATTGCGACATAAGGCCTATTTCAACATTTTGTTTGATTTCTTTCTTGATTTCTTTTGTTTGAGGCTGATTCACTGATCTTGAAAAAAAGTCTGGCATGTTTGAGGGGAGTGTGTGGGATTTGGTGCAGCTTGTTGAATTTAAGTGGACTGCTGGGCCTTAGCTCTACAGAGGGCCATTCTGTTTATTAGTAAGGATTGTCTTAAAACTTTATGTTTCTTTTACACAGCTCCCGACAGAATGTGTAAGTGTCAACCCTATGTGTAGCTCAATGGAGAGAAACTTATTCCAAAGTCAGTCTGTTTAGTTCCTTCACTGCACAGTAACAATAAAGTAACATCTTAATGGTGGTGGTAATCTGAAGGTTGGCGGTTCAATCCTCAGTCTTCCCCATCTGCATGCCCGAAATATCCATTGGCAAGCTTGAGGTGGTGAGATTAGGAGCTACATTTGTTCATGAGGGAATGCTGAGACACGGTAAAGGACTGTCTATGGTTCAGTTCAGCTCTGGTGGAGCCTCAGGGCACATGTCTCCAGGAGGCAGCTGAAATATGGGCCTGTAGGCGTGTTTATTTCTCTTGGCTCGTAGTCTGGTTCTAATGTACCGGAGCAGTTCAAGTGACAACAGCTCTGCTGCTCATCCCAAGGTCTGGCTGAGCATGATGGGAGGAGGACAGAGGATAATGTCATCAGGTGTTGATTCTGTTTGAAATCTGTCTTTTGTTTGAGAGTGATTTCTTTTTCAATCAGAGGGGGATTCCAGAGGTGGAGACATCTGGAATTGCAGCAATGCTTTGCAAAAGGGAAGAAAAAACTCTCTGGATCCAACCCAGAACTGCTCTACTCACTAACTAACATGTTGGACCAGAAGATATTGGGGGAATTGGAGTTATGGTTCATATTATAGCAGAATGAATAATTATAATTTGACTTTTCCCTCCAGCTGAAACCACTTTAAGCTTTAAGGTAAGGTCATCGGCCCCCACTGAATAACACCTAGAAAGTTTCAGTTCCAATAAAGATAAACTAGACCAATTATAGTCGTTATTTCCAATGTTTTTACTGTAGAAGAATATATTTATGTTACCACTTCTATGGAGGGAATGTTACATTTCTCTTTTTTGTTCCTGTGATTTGTTCATGCCTGAGTTATTACTGTGCAAAGTTCCTCCGTTTAAACAAATTACCCTGACGGAAAAGGGGCACGAGGGAACTCACACCTCAGAATCACCACTTCCCCTTAATCCGAGAAATAAGAGCTTTGCATTTTCACACTTTGCGACAACTCTGCTTTATGAAATGCTTTGACCTCACCTTTACCCTTCCACCAATCACTAAAATTGATCCTTTCCTCTTCCACTTTTCAATCTTCGATTTTTTTGTTTCCCATTACACCGTCTGCATTTTTTGTTCCCGATATTTTAATTAACTGACTGTTTATATCAGCGGTCCCCCACTACCATGAACTCCTAATGCCAATACTCAAGATGTCGGGGTCACAGGGAGACCGCTGAGTCTTACAGGCTGGAGCGTAAGGGGTTAAAGTGCGGCCATGACCCTGCTGATGGAAAGCTTCTGTGTGGTCAACAGGGTCGCAGGTTCACAGAGGAGCAGCGAAGGGTCAGGTGGGAGTGACAGGAAACTAACGCAACACAATCCAAACCTAGAGCAAAACACGTCATGCTTGCTGTGATCGAACCTTCCGTCACTTCACTGGATCAGACCAGGGCGTGAATGAAGACGCACGAAAAATGAGAACATTTCTGCATTTTCATTTGGACTTTTGATATCGAAAAAAGAGCGACATTTATTTATTTTTATTCTTATTTCCTCTTCTTCTCTATTATGTAGATCACGAATCATAATGTTTCTCTACTGTCACGGTCCGTCTGTTGTCACTCATAGCTCGTCAGTGTGTGCAGCTATGGACGTGCTCATTAGGGAGCGTTCTTCCTGTGTGTCCTCTCTTTATTCTGATGTGATTTATGTGCATGACAGGTGCTCCAACAAATATACACATGCTACAACCATTATTACCACAGAGTCCAAGTTGTATTACGACCAGGGAGAACCTTTGCTCCGCACTCATTAGACCAACAAGTACGTGGAGGCCAAAATAAACTCTTTCTGAATTTCACTCATCAGAGCTGACTATTCCTATTACCCTGCAAATAACACGTTTTCACATCATTTATATTCACATTTTGGGAATTAAAAAATTGGCGGACATTCAGGGCGCCCTGAGAGGATTTAGTTCAACTGCAGCCCTTTAGCTACATGATGTATATATAGTTTTTATTTGAGCTATTACTCAATTACCAATAAAGTTAAAACCACCATTTTATGATGTTTGACTCCACTCTTGCAGCCTCAGAAATTGAATATAAAGTTTTATTTTGCTCGCTGGACACTAATGACCTTCAGCAAATAACCCAACCTGCTGTGTTCCCCCAACATGTACACCCATGTGCGCCAAGACGCATCCATTTGCATGTACCCATGAGGCACGTGAAGGCAACCTTGCAAGTACGCCGGAGCAATCTTCTTTTGCTGGCCGTCCTTGATCGAGGCCTCCCCTCATTTGGGCAAACAGCTGCGGTTAGCATGGAAACATTTAACCATGCTGAAGGAAGGCCCTCAGCCGGACCAACACAACCACACACTCATAAAACACAGCCATATGTGAGGGATCGCCGGGGTGTTGACTCCTCTTTTGATATTTAGTACGAGGGCAGTAAGTATTACTAACGACGTGGTATTTATAATGTGACAGATAATAAGACATGATTCCACTCTCTTAAACGGGATCTTGAACTCAATCATCCAATTTATTAGCCGTCTTTGCACAGACAGGGTATTAGAGATTGTGTTTTTGACGGGGATTGTACACAGGCTCTTGGGTTGTGCGTTTCACCTGCCTGAAGGACAAAGACCAAAACTAGACAGGAGTTCAATTTCCAGCAAACACACTTGTTTTATTTTCTGGAATCCCTCACCTTCCTTCGTCCAAGCCTCAGTCAAACAGGAGCTGCGCTTTCTCTTGTCTGGTTTCCAGTGGCCCAGAAATGTAGAAACACAAAACTGATCACATCTGATTGGGCGTCTGAGGCTGTTGAATTCACTCCTGGTTCGGGGGCCTTGACACACACACGTTGGAAAGACAAACCTACATAAATATTTCATTATGAGGTACCAGTGAGTGTTTGAAGCCAGCTGGAGGTGGGTGTTCTGTATAATGAACGTCTGTCGTTTCCCAGTTGCTTGAGTTGAACTAATAATTCTCTCCAGCGCAAATGTGCCATGATTTCCAAGATTTTATTGACATTTTACGTTTGTGTTTTGTCTGCCAGCCTTTTCATCTTATTCTATATCTATACTGCTTACTTTTCTTTATTTTACTTTACTTAACTTTTTGAGCAGTGCAGCTATTTCCTTTATGTTGCACCCAGAAGATAATAGATCTAAGAAATATTATGGAGGGATTTGTGGAATAAATCAGTGGAGCACAGTCATAAATTGCAACCTAATGAGACCAATAATTTGTTATTTGCAAATGTGATTTAGTTTTTTCTGTGGGGACGTCCAGTGACAAATTCAATCCCTACAGCTCAAAAATCCCTAGTTTTATGTCCAACATTTACTATAAATCTTGAAACATCTGAACTCGAAACAGACCTTTTAGAAAGGAGAAAGAAAAGCGTTGTGTTCGTGTGTGTGTGTGTGTGTATGTAGTATTTGACTGTCATGCATATACAGTTACATGTAAGATATTCAAGATGTTTTTTACAGTGCGTCTATGTAACCTTTGCCTCTAAATTTTACTTATTCGGTAACGATATATAGTATGTGACCCATTACTGTATTTTACTGCTCCCATAAGGACAATACAGTAACAGGATTTTTCACTTAATTCCAAACAGACCCTCGGTGCATTGTGTTACAGGAGAACCTCCAGAGCCGGCAGGTGAGCTCTGTCCACCACCTCACATACAAACATTAACAGCATTTCCTCATACCCGCTGTCATGCTCTTACTAGTGTATTTGACTTATTGTCTTCAGACTCTACGTTATTTAAAGTCGGCCTTGTGTCTCAGAGGACCTCCTCAGAAAATCTTTACAGCCGGGCCTTATACCCTGGAAGCTCCTTCTCTACTCCTGAGTTGGAAGAGGGAAGAAATGAAGAGCACATTTTTATGATGAAGGGTTGGATGTTATTAAAAGAATGCTGAACTATGTTATGAAGCAGTGTGTCAATTTACAATGAACCATCGCAGATGATAACATGAGGAAACGATGCTGCACAGCCAAGGTTGTTTGCTTTGAGGGAAGAATAACGCGGGTTGTGTTGAATCTTTTATTCATATTTATAAATCATTTTAGATCCACTTCCCACTTTTCTCATTGGAATCGCTGCAGAAGGCATGTGTAGCAAAGCCAAACAAGCCACCCAGGCCAAATGGGAGGCCGCCATCTCTCTGGAGGCCTGGGTTTGTGCTGCAACCTCTTAGTGGCAGGGCAGATATTCCGTCTTTGAGAACTTTGCACTCTAACCACAGTTGTTTCATTTCATACAGAAATAAAAATTGAGTAAAAAATATTAGAACCTAGGCCAAGCTCTGATTGCTTACAGTTCTCTCCTCTGTTCGCTATCGGTGTGTGTGAGTATTCATGTGCATGTGGAAGAGACATTGGCCTTTCACTTCGTGCCGCATTCCTTCACCGTGCCAAATGTTGACATACGATAAAAACGTGTTAAGCTAAAACAACAATAAAAAGTATAATAAATAAAATTGAAAGTAAATAAAATAGAATTATAGAATAGAATTTTTTGTATAACCACTATTATTGGACGGGGTAAAATTAAATACAATTTAGAACATAGATTAAATAAAATTATGTCTATGAAGCCATATTCATGATTCTCTCTTGACCCCAAGTGACCGAGTGCTAGTACTGGTTCAGAGCTGGTTCAACATCAATATGTTAAGAACCAGTTTGCTAAAGTCGCCTTAAAGCCGTTTCATCTGTCTATGTCTCTGATTTTCCAGAAACACTTGCACCGACTCCAATCACAACATCAACAATGACAGACTACAGCCTCCTCAGGTAGTGTTTGAGTGTTCCAGTGGCATGGAGCATTAAAGCTAAAGGCAGCCTCACCAGAGGTGTTTTTATTTTGCACAGGAGCTAAGTTGTGTCAAGAGAATAGACTGCAAAGCTTCACAGTAAGGAGGAGACAGGTTACGAGCCACAGAAAGAGGAGAAACAACGTCTCTTCATAAAGTGAAATGACAGAGAGCGATCTGCGAACACAATCAGCACTAAAGCGTTGGGTGACCTCAGGGCTGATATAGTCATGTTGTCTTATTGCAGAAGATGTAAACTTCCTGTCACCGCTGAAATCAAAACCTCCAACAGAAAAGATTTGATAGTTCTACATTAGTTCTGGAACAGAAACTGGGGATGATTATTTATTTGACTTTACATTAGTGAAGCTGGCCTCAGGAGCACACACAGTAGAGTACATGCACACACACAGACTCTGGCTTTGACGGATACATCCTGGACATTTCTATGTTGTCCTAAGCAAACTCATTTGCATCCTGTGTGAACGAGAATCAAGACTTCTCACACCTCGTCAAAATTAAGGATATGTGAGCACATGGTAAAACTGTTGTCCTTCTCTTTATAACATGTGAGGGGGAGAGTGTGGCCTAGGGGATAGAGCGGGTGTTCTGCAACAAGGAGGTTGCCGTTTCAAATCCCACTCTTTCCCATCTGCATGCCTAAGTGTCCTTGGCAAGTTACTGAACCCCTAAAATTGCCTCTCATAATTTTTATCATTTTTCAGTCGCACCAATGGAGCTAGATTAACTACATGCTTAACTTTAACAGATTAGTTTTTCATCGACGATCGACGTTAGTTCAATCACTGCCATGATCTTAGTCTGCTTCACAACTTCATCAAACCATCTTTTGATATCGGTTATCTGAACTCTTCGCAGAGAAATTGAAAAAGCCTTTCAATGTTGTAGAAAGGGAAAGTGTCCAGATCCATGTAAAAATGTGTGGCCCGTCTTATCCCTTCACCAAGTTTTTGTGGAAATCAGTTCAGTAGTTTTTACCGAATCCTGCAAACCAGCAAAAGAATGGACGGACAAGGGTGAGAACGTAAAGATCACACATATCTTACGATGCTCAGCAGACAACAAAAGTTAGCAACTACACTGAATTAAACATAATGCTGCAGACAAAGTGACATATGTTTTAGTAATGATATATTTAATCTGCACTGACAGTTCGACACTAAACAGGCAGACATTACACATTGTCTCTGTCATCACAAATCCACATCTCCATGATTCATATCTATTTCACAACCGCATATTTTTCTTGCTCCTTCTGACGTCTGTGCTTCATCTCTGTGGACAATGCCCATATCATGTTTTCTCAAAAATGGCAGCCGACAAAGCAACAAAACAAAAAAAAAAAGAAACATGACACTTAGCAGCTGGTCAGTGTCAACATGTAAGCATCTCTTTTGATTTTTAAATCAAGTAATTTAGGACTATGATGTTGACTACTATTTCAATGTTGCATGTGTTTTACCAATTGTTCACAACTAATAGATCAAGTTTAAAGAATGTTAGTAGGTATTGAATTTTCCACAACAAATGTTTGATAACTTTAAAAGTAAGGCAAAGGAGTCAATCAAGTAAAGTTTAATTAACGGCAATTTTTTTGTTTAAGACCTGAATAGTAATTTTAAGTTAGACCAACTCAAGATAGCACTTTTGCCGAACTTACTTCTGACTTTAAACAACATGTAAGCCCTTAAGTTGAGAAAACTCAAAAAAGCCTTACAGCTGGTCGCTTTTTCACGTACTCAACATTCCATTAATTCTTTACAGTGAACGTGGGTTGCAATGTACCAGCAGCTTTCAACCACCAGGTTGTACTGCAGCAATTAAGCCTCGCCATGACGTGAGATCAGATGACAAAGACTTTTACTTACATAAATACCAATGCATTCTGTTGAAAATAGTGAAGACTGTGTATCTTTAATAGGCCTGCTTCTGCTTTTAGATAAAACAACCTGTCAAGGAGGTGAATCTGCAGAGATCATCTGAATAAAGCGATAAAGCAGGGGTAATAAAGCTGCTGCTGTGATTACAATTAGAGCTGTATTTACTGGTTCTGACAGGCACCAGACACCCACGCCGGACTGGGGGGTTAAATGGTCGAGGAAGGGAGGGAGAAAGCTGGAGAGAGAGCGGGAGAGAAGGGGAGGAGGCATCACTAATCTCTGGTCCACAGCCCACGGGCACAGTGGGGTGAAAGAAGGAGGGTGTGTGAGAGAGTGGTGTGAAGCCGCGATGATGAGAAAGGTGAGGAGGCATAAACGAGCAGCGGCGATAACAAGGCGAGAGAACGTGGGAGCCGGCATGTGAACGTTTTGGGAGGAAGGAGCCAGGTCGGGTGGTCAGGCCTGGTGATGCTGAGGCACCGAGAGGAGACGTGGACGTGTGCTGGGATACAGGTCATGTGCAGCTGCCACAGACTGAATGAAAACATGAGGCTGTATTTATACTGTAACATTAGATTGACAGTCTCACTGGATGGCAATCAGTTACAATTATTTAAACCCCTCCACCCTCGGGCACACGCTGACCATCGCCATCAAGCTCAAAAACTCAGTGAATGTCAGCACTTATCCCCTCACAGCAAACAGTGGCTTATTAGCATGTATTATGTTCGTGATGTGGCTTATTTTCATGTCATCATGGGGGTTAAGAATGTCAAATGTACATGAAGACGCAGCCCCCTGTGGCCACGGTGGTATAGTTCAGTCAGCATGCACACAACACATTCCTAGCACATGCATGTATGGTTCCTGTGTAGCAATGCGCCGCAGTGTAAACAAGCGTTTAATTAAGATTTATTTTATCAATCAAATCACACAGCGGGTGGTCAAGTAGTTTGTTAATGTCGTTTTTTTTTTTTTCACAGCATGTTACTCTGACATGCAACAACAACCAAGTCTCATCTCAAAATGTAGTAACATGTAGTGACAGGGCTCTCAAATTGTAGGCATCCCATAATTAGTTTGATCCATGGTGCGGTGCGGCCTAGGGTAGTGGTCGTCCTCCAACAAGAAGGTTGGCGGGTCAGTCCTCACTCTTCCCCATCTGCATGCCAAAGTGTCCTTGGGCAAGAGACTGGACCCCTAATGTTGAATGCACTAATTGTAAGTCGCTTTGGATAAAAGCATCTGGCAAATGACATGTAATGTAATGTAATCTAAAATTGGCGACAAAGACATACGTACATGAGGGTCAAGTTAGTGAGTGAAAATCTATCCACCCTTACATACCACTTATCCTTTGAGGGTCACAAGGGGACACCCTGGACACATATATTTATATTTCTGCTAACTATTGTTATTCAGAGGTATGGCTGCTAGTGTACCGCCTCTCAGTAAGGCCTTTACACACTGAAGATTGTGTGTAATCTATGTTGCATGTAAGTGTAACAAACAGACACAACAATTCTTTTGTAAAAAAATGTAACCATTTGACCATTTGTATGATTCATTATAATGATTGCAGCAATGATTTAAACTGACGTCAAATGAAAAGGTGTTATAACTGTGAACAGCAGCTGGTTCTATGAATATTTTTCAAGTAGGGCCCCAAAATGTATCCCGCTTTGGGCCCCCAGATGTACACAGGGCACACTGTAAAACACTTAGGACTAAACAACTATGCAAATGCGGTCGGTTTGATGAAATAAGTGTTTAAAATAACTGATCCAGCAAATAAGTAAACAACCATCTCTGCGTTTGTAAACTATCATCTGAAGCCTATGCTTCTCATTTCTAGAAGGAATGTGTCCAATGGAGGGGCTTTCTCATTGAATCATAGAGTTAGAGGATGAGACAAAGCATTGCAGAGGACAGAGTACAAAGCATTGTTTATTAAGTCAAGCAAATAGTTTCAATTTACAGATGCTTCAAAAGGAATACATTATTAACAAGACTACATGTGTGCAGCAACGCAATTCTGGGCCATTCCTATAAATGTAGTAGTGTCATGTGTCCTCACACATCTGGCATCAGTGGTTATTCCAGCACCATGTGTTCATGCTCACGTACATTCTCTATACCATAAATACTTCAAATAATCTGGAATCTGAGCCGGAAACGAGTGGAACCAGTTCAAAAACACAACAGTGTCTTTGTTAGGGATTTAAGGAGATTTGTTTGGCTTACTTTGGCCCCTACCAGGAGTCAGTGTGTGTGCGTGTTTTGTGTGTGTGTGTGTGTGTGTGTGTGTGTGTGTGTGTGTGTATGTAGGTGTGTGTGTCTGTGTGTGTGTGTGCGTGTGTGTGCGTGCGTGTGCGTGTGCGTGTGCGCATGTGTGTGTCTGGCTGCTCGTTCCAGTCGGCCTCTGCTGTGCCCGAACAAGATTACACGTCAGCCAAACCTGTGTCAACCGATTACGTGGGTTTGCATCTACGCATGTGTAACAATGTCAATGAGTCTCTGTCTGCCCTTGTGGCATTGTATCCCGCCGCATTGTGTCACCGATCACAGCACAAACACAGAATCAATGTTACATTTAAGTTAACTGCATGTTCAGTTAAATGATGTCAAACTGGAAGCAGCAGGTATGACTATGACCTTAGAATGTTTCTGACACAGTTTTATTAGACTAAATCACCAAAACCCACACAACAAAGAGAAATTACACAGAGGAAAACAAGAGCGGGGAGAAGAGGGTTTGGTTCAGCAGCAAGGTGAATGATCTCAGTTAAAGCGTTCAAGGCTGCATTCAAATTACCACTAATTCTAAAAAACTTACACATGCGTGTGTGTTTATGAGTTAGTTTTATGGAGAATTTTTAACCAGCGTGAATGACTAATGTCATATGATGCAAGAGTGACCCTGAGCTGAGCAATTTCACCTTGACATGCACAGTGGAATGCTAAAGAGGCTGAAAGTTGTATTGTGCGCGTGCGTGCATCTGTGTGTGTGTGTGTGTGTGTGTGTTTGTGTGTGAGGCTAATTAGCAGTTTATTGGAGCAACTGGGGCATTGAGTCACAAACCTTTCCGAGGTAAACTCGTCCAGTGCATCAGGCTGCACACTATGGCACTCAAGGATAACCTGACTTTATTGCCACCAAACACCCATCCAGCCGACAGTCAACTTTGTGTCTAGAATGCTACTTTAGTGGCTTCTAGGTCGCTGCTATTTCAGACAGTGTCGGAAAAGAGTGAAGCGTTGCATTCTTAAACCTTGACGAGGGAAAGTGTTCGAGGTCATGGGGAACTCGGAGAGCGTGTGGTGGATTGTAGTGGAGATCGCCTGCAGGATCCTCGGTGTTTCTACTGCAACAGGTAAGAAGAAGAAAAAACAATCACAGGACTTATAACAAGACTAAACTCAATAATTGTTTCCAGCATGGGCAGCCTCTAATTATCACACTTTCAGATGCACCATAGATTCAAAATGGGACTCTACAATGAGGTGATCACACAGAGATTTTTTTTAACATAAAATAGGTCTTAAAATCGAATTAAGATGTGATATCTTATCTGCTGTATCTGCTATTAGTGTTGCCACATGTTGTTAAAAACCTGATATCTGACTCACGAAAGTAGTTTTCCCCCTCAGCCTCCAACATGTCCTCTTTTTCAGGGACATTTCTAAGCTCTCCTGTGGGGGGGTGATTGTGTTACATGAACCTGAAAAGAAATGTTACTGACCTCCAAGACACCCTCCCCCCCCTTCCCCCCTTTCCCCCAACCCATCCCGGAACATATAAAAGCACTCACGACCTTATTGCGATTATTGCCCGTCCTCTGCTGCCTTCCTCGTGCACACTGGGACAGATTGCACGCCAATTCTTAGCCACATTAAAATTATCATGGGGGGAAATAACTCTCTGGTTAGCTCCCCCCCTTCACCTAAAATCAAACAGCTGCAGACAATATTGGCAGAGAGACATGTGCCTCACATCTTACCAAAAATCAAGCTGGGTTATATGTTCGCAAGCTGTTATACATTCACACATGCCCTGGCTTTCTGTATATGAGCATGCTTGTATGTTTATGGCATGTCTGCCCGTCGGCCTCTGTGTGTGTTCTAAACACGCATAGGGAGCACATATATGTTCATATCCAGCCGCTGTATAGGCAGCTAATTATGCCGTTAATATATGCAGCTAATTCCTCTCACACTCTATAAACTACCAGAAGCCATTCAGCCACATTCCCTTGATTTCCCTCTGGTGCAGATTCTATCTCTGAGTTTCTGGTAAGCGGACAAGAGAAATTGCTTCCATGTGTTTTAGTGGCGATCACCACTCTAACCACGCTCACCTCTTTTGTACCTCACAGGAAAAAGACTGGTTAATAAAACAGAGTCTTCTATGTAGTTTTAAATTATTTTTTTTTAATCTCATTTTCTATCATCCATTTGTGTTTTACCGTCAACGCTCCGGATTTCAACATTAAAGATTGGAATAATATTTTGAGTTTCTTGCTGGAGAGCGTTGTTAGCATTGCATAGCTGTCTGTTGAACAAACATCTGTATCTGGTTAACTTAGCTTAGCATAAAGACTGGAAACAGTTCGCCTGGATCTCTCCAAATGTGACTCAGTTGGTAGTTTACTGAGATATAGTCAAATAAACACCTGTAATAATACAAAGTCGCTGTCAAGATATAAGATGTAAATGACAGAGTTTTATAGCTGCTGGTCGCGATTAGGTAACTTTTGAACAGAGCCAGGCCGGTGGTTTGTCTTCTTTATACTAAGCTATGTTAACTGGGTGTGGTGGTAGTTTTATATTTCCCACACACACATTAAAGCGCATATTTCCCACGCTGGCATGTATGTCGCCGCTTCTGAATCGGAGAGAAAAACGTTGCTTTCCACACTTTGTACAGCAGCATAGGGTTGTTGAATAGCACCAAATAACACCAAGTTGTTATTATTATTATTATTTTTATATTATTATTATTATTATTGTCATTATTATTATTCATATTTATATTGATAGATTCAATTAAACCAGTAACTTTAACCCTTCATAGAAATTCCTCTTAGTTTCCCCAACAGCAGTCGGACATTAAAGCTGCTTTCAGACGTGCACGGAACTCCAGACATTTTCCTAAAATTTACCAGGGTGGTTAAATGTGAGAAAGTAAATGAGTGAGTTGGTTGCTCTTGAAATTTTGCGGAATCTTTCCTGACAGCTGCTTAGTGAAATTCCTGAAAAATGTCCAAGTGAACACACAAGAGAATACAGCGGGAAAATGTCTGGAATATTCACAGCGGGTAACTTGGCGTTATTGATGTCGAAGACGCCTGCTTAGAAATACAATGAGATCCCCGAGCTGCTGACGATAAGGGCAGATGCTGGTGTTGTGATGGGTTGTAAAAAAAATGTGATTTCAGCTGGATTTATTCATCATGTCCTGCTTCCTGCATGTTGAACACAAGCCCCAGAACTCCACTGAATGTCCGGATATATCTCTCTTCTCCTGCTGCGTTTTTCATGATGACAGCAATTTAAAAACCAGAAAATGTCCAGACCCAAATTCCCGAACATTTTCCTCACTGAAAACAGCTTGAGTGTCAGAGTTTATCTTGGTGCAGCTGAACATCCCTTTTTAAAATAAGCTTGTGTTCACTTACCTACAATGAATTGAGGTAGGAGAATAAAAGGAATGTTTCTCTGTATCATAGTTCCCCACCCCAATATATCTGGCAGGGAGGTTATCAACACACTGTGACATCCAGCGACCACTTCACAAACAAGTGGTTTGTGGTTTTTTACATTACGACGAGATTGTGGTTCGGTGGCGGAAAATCTGTGATGTGTAAAGTGTCCGCACAAAGAAAAGTTCCTCTCCCGCAGGCAGAGATATCATAATTGCAAGCATGAGTGAGCTACAAATTCTGTGACCATGACAGAAACGATTGCAGCAGTGAACCAGAGAAACATGGTTTATCTTGTGCAATGCGCGTCATCAGCTCAGTACAATGTAAAGCTACACTTTAAGTTAGGTGATATCAGGTCAACTTAAGACTCATCTGCTCGGTGAGGCCTTCGAATTACTCACTCTCAATTATTGCCTCAAACATAACAGCAACAATATGGTTGCAAGAATACAATAGAGACTACTATGACAAAGATACCTAAACCAAATAAGAAACAATAAAAGCATCACAGAGTTGCATCACAGGGGGAAATGTTAACAGTATTCCTAAAAGTTTGGAGTGACAACAACCCTGCATGTGGCTGAGGAGGAAATCATGAAGTAAGTCTGACATCTGCTGGACATAATCTGTTCTCCATGGCAGTGTCAGGAAAAAGGCAAATCATACTTGTTTCTTTTTCAGTGTTGTGTGCTGTGGGAGTGGAGACTCTGCATCAAGGAGAATTCAATAGCCTCGGCATATACCTACTGTAAGTGCACACAGCAATATAGTTGTAATGTACTGCACAAGGTTAAACCTAACAAAGCATTCCTGAGTCTGACCCACTTGAGACTGAACTGGTGGCACAAACAGGCCGTCTGGGTCTTAATATGGAAAAGAATGCGTAGCTCAAGGGCTTTTGGAAAACCGCTACAACACTGTATTGGCCTTCATAATCACTCATACAGTACAGTGGGTTGCGAGGAGATGCTGTTAAGGAGTCAGAGGGATGGAGCAAGGTGCAGAGGGCAGAGAGGAGAGCGCTCCGTCACTGCTACTTCTTATTATCTCTGTGGCTCCAAGCCAAACTCCCACAGAGCCCCAGGAAAGCAAATCCCACGAGGAGAGACAGGAATGCCCAACTGTTTGTTCTGCCAGTGCATATGCAGATAGATGCTGTACACACACACACACACACACACACACACACAAAGAGAGAAACACGACAACTCAGCGAGGGCATGATAATGGGCAGTTTGGGGGCATTTTTCTGGTTCACTGGATTAGATGGTTATCCGATAATTTCAACATGAAACAGAGAAGGAGTCATGTATTTAGAAAGAAAAAAACAAAGTCACAAATAAAAGCAAAGTCTTCTGTGTCTATAAATATGATATCTCCTCGTGTTTTACATCGGGTATTTGATTTCCTTTGCTACAAACATTTTGCCCCTTTTGTAAAACAATTAAATGGATTCTTCCCCCACAGCCCTTTGATAACATACACAGAATACATATTTAGTCGTTGTTTACATATTTCAGAGACAGTTTACAGATTTTTATCACAAAGACTGAATCAGTATTATCTCTTATTTCTCTTCCCAGAGTGTCATCGGTGGCCATCATGGTTTTTGAGATGGCCTATTTCCTGGATGCGCTCCTGATCATGTGCCTGCCGTGAGTACACGACACTCGACTGCAACGTCTGTGTTTTGCAAGGATACTATAGCATTTAATTACACTGAGGGAAAAACACATGTGGACAGGTGTGGCTCAGGAGATGGAGCGGGTCGTCCACTGACCAGAAGGTCAACGGTTCGATCCCAGTCTCTTCAAATACGCATGCCCATGTGCCCTTGGGCAAGATACTGAACCCCAAATTGGTCCTTGAAGGTTGTGCCGACTGTGTGAGTGATCCGTGATGGAGAATAGGTTAAACTGTTCTCTAAAGCACTCTGAGTGTCCATGAAAACTAGAAAATACCGATATAAATACAGGCCATTTACATAAAATTATAAATTTAATTTATTTGTGCAAACCAGGATTTAAATATCTAATTCTAATCATGGATTATGTATTAATCCTTATGTTTTTCTTTTGTTCTGAAATAAAACACCAAGATTTTTGTCTTGACATGCAGATATTTTAGCTGTGTGCATGACTGACAGCCTGTCTGCTTCCTCCTCTTCTTCCTCTTTATCTCTGTAGCTGTCCTCCAGACTGGCAGCTGTTTGTGTTGTGGGGGAAGATGGCTCGCATAGGAGGCTTCCATAAGTTCCTCTATTACTCCATCATGTCAGTGGTCTGCTTCTTGCACCCTGTCTTGGTGTGGCACGCAATCATTCCAGGTAAAATGGAAACGCTGTTTTACTGCACTGTTATATTATGCTTATCACTGAGAGCCTTTCAGTCTTTCAGATTCGAAACAATTATTTGATGGTAATGATCTCAAATGCATGATCCTATGACCCTGTAACTGAAACAGAGAAATGGAATTCATTCATCATTCATTTCCTTATTTTTAACTGTGCTTTTCTGCTGACATACCTAAATCTAGAGTCAACAGAAATATCGAGTCAATAGAAAATAGAAATATGTCTTCTGATTCCAGGGACCATGCTTCTGGTCACAGCTTTTTTCAACTTCATACTCAGCAAGAAAACAAAAAACAAGTCCTACAAAAGCACACAGGACCAGGGCCTGACCTCCGTCTGCGCCACTGACAGAGCAGGCTCGGACAGCACCGTCTCTTTCTTCCACGTGGTGACAGGAAGGAGAGGTGGGGTGATGGCCATCGCAAGCAGGGACCACGGCCTCGGCGTGGGGGAGAGAGGAGAGAGCGTGCACGCCATGCTGGAGCCGGAGCAGACGGCAGCGACCGGAGACCCAGACAGGGAGAGGAGGAGGAGGAAGGAGAGGAGGCTGATAAGCTTCAGGGGCAGGGAGGAGCCTGTGGAGAGGGAGATGGAGGAGATGGACGGCGGCTGTGAGCCAGAGCCAGACACCACCTCAGACACTGCACCTATGATTACTGACTGAACGTCCCTCTGTGCTCACATTAAGATCCTACTGATATCACATGATGGGGAGCCTGTGCATTGGGGCCATTCTGACTGGTGCTACACTATGGCTGACTTTTACTTAGCTGAAAGTATATTAATAAATAGTGTGATCTGCCAAAATAAGACATTTGAGCATTTAAATGTATCAAAATATGAAGATAAGATTAGTTGTTTTTGTCAAAAACTCTTCTGATGTGTGTATTTTTTACTAAACAAAAGATCTCTTTGTACAAAATAAAAATTTTTATGTGTTTCAGATTCCAATGTATAAAATGAAAAGAAATTAAACAATTTGTACCTACGCGTGCTCGCGGGTGGCTTGGAGTCGGACGATCTGTTGTGCAAATCCAGCATTGATTTAACAGCGAGACATTTACGGCCAGCAATCCAATCCAGTTAGTGCAGCATCCATTATTCATGAGGCAATAAATTAGATCAACTGTTTAATATCATTCATTCGGGCATCGGAGAAAATCTTTGCAAATGTGACTGAGGCATTGGAGCTTGTGCAGGTGCAAGTGTCAGTCACGTTCGAGTCTCCTCATTGTGTGTTTTTGTCGTGTGTGTGTGGTGACCATGGAGACGGAGCTCTGGGGAGGAGCGCCGGCGTGATTATGGTGATGAGAGAGGAGCATCAGATCACCCACGGGGGCTCTAATCGTGGGCCACCAAAACACATGTAATGTGCCAGCGCACCAGTATCATTCGAGCATTAATAACCAAGTGCATTGATGATATTATTCGGGTGAGTGAGTCAGACACAAGCTCCATAAATCATACAAAGGTGAGTAGGATGGTAAATGTGTTTTTCTTTTGTTCTATCACAATCCTTTGTACAGGTCACAAATCAATAGTTATGTGATGTCATAACACACACACACACACAATCCACACACTCTGTATTCCTGTGTCCTTTGTTCGCAGACCTGTAAGCACACTACATAACTGTTCGCTTAAGAGGCTGTATCTCTGCAGCATCAAATCTAGAGAAAGAATCAATAACTGCAGAGAGCCTCATTCTTAACAAAGCACCTCACTGAGAGCTGTGAGCTGGCGCCCAGACACCAGACTCGTGAAACACACAAACAGCCTGGGGGTGAAACTACTGGGTTCATATTCATGTTCATGCACATACTACGTACATCCCCAGCAGCTACATGGTGTCCTTCATTCTTTCAATGTCTTGTTTTCATATAAAAAGCCATGACATGTGAGCGCGGTCAGGAGGCCAAGAGACGTCCTGGTGTTTGATGGAGAGAACAGAGAGTCTTTGAGTTTGCCGAGGCGGCTCACGGGGCTGAAATCAGGGCGGCATTGTCCTCCTAACAAGAATATCTGCTCAATTAGTAGAATGGCCCAGTAATAAACCAGAGAGGGGGAGAACAACGTCAGTATTTCCACTTCACCCATATCCTTTAGGATGAGCTGTTCTCCATGAGGGAAGTTGTTCAGCTGGCGGAGCAGCTAACTTCCTCTCTACGTGTTGAATCATAAATCCTATTCAGACCGACTGAGGGAGCGAGAGAGAGAGAGAGGGACTTCCTACAGTTTGTACTTCCACCATACAATAGTTTCCTAGATGGCACATCCAGGCCGAAAAACAGGATGGGAGAAATAAATCTTCACTGGTCACTGGGACTTTTCCTTCACTTCTGAGGTGGAAAAATAAAACTGACTGCTGCTCCTTTCGTGATGGCTGTGCTGGAAGAATTCAACTTCATTATCACTGCATTTGAGAACATACATTTTGGTTTGGGGTCAAAATGAATATATCCAGAAACAAAAAATAAATACTAAGATTTAAGTCCTAATTCAACCACATGTATCATTGATCCATAATCTAACAAAAGAAAATTAACATAACAAATACATTTAAAAAAGTAGGGTAAATTCGGGTCGTCTGCCTTGGACATTAGGAAATATGGGACGCTGAAGCTCCATTTGTTTTTTGTCAACAGGACTTTTACCAAAGGTTTCATGATGGACATCATATGACTGATATCACATGTCTTTGTGTGGGTGATGTCACAGAAAGGGGTTCGGTTTCCATTAGTTTCAGGAAACATGTAGAGAAGACGACGATGGTGACGGGTCTCTCACCTGCAAGGACTGTTTCTTCCCTGAATTTCCCCAATAGAAGGTTCAAATACCAAATAATTAATCTGATATTGCTGCTTGCGGCTCATTGGATTTTAACAGATTTTCGAAAAAATTGGATACACCTTTAATATAATGATTTAAATTCTCATCTCATCTCATCGTCATCCGCTTATCCGGGGTCGGGTCGCGGGGGGAGCAGCTCAAGCAGGGGGCCCCAGACTTCCCTTTCCCGGGCCACATTGACCAGCTCTGACGGGGGGATCCCGAGGCGTTCCCAGGCCAGTGTTGAGATGTAATCTCTCCACCTAGTCCTGGGTCTTCCCCGAGGTCTCCTCCCCACTGGACGTGCCTGAAACACCTCCCAAGGGAGGCGCCCAGTGGGCATCCTTACCAGATGCCCGAACCACCTCAGCTGACTCCTTTCTAAGTAAAGGAGCAGCGGCTCTAATCCGAGTCCCTCACGGATGACTGAGCTTCTCACCCTATCCCTAAGGGAGACGCCAGCCACCCTTCTGAGAAAACTCATCTCGGCCGCTTGTACCCGCGATCTCGTCCTTTCGGTCATCACCCAGCCCTCATGACCATAGGTGAGGATAGGAACGAAGATCGACCGGTAGATCGAGAGCTTTGCCTTGCGGCTCAGCTCTCTTTTCGTTACAACGGTGCGGTAAAGCGAACGCAATACCGCCCCCGCTGCTCCGATTCTCCGGCCAATCTCACGCTCCATAGTACCCTCACTCGCGAACAAGACCCCGAGGTACTTGAACTCCTTCACTTGGGCTAAGGACTCATTTCCTACCCGGAGTAAGCAATCCATCGGTTTCCTGCTAAGAGTCATGGCCTCAGATTTAGCGGTGCTGATCCTCATCCCAGCCGCTTCACACTCGGCCGCCAGCCGATCCAGTGAGTGCTGAAGGTCACAAGCCGATGATCCAATGAGGACCACATCATCCGCAAAAAGCAGTGACGAGATCCTCAGACCACCGAACTGCAACCCCTCCCCACCACGACTACGCCTCGATATCCTGTCCATGTATATCACAAACAGGATTGGTGACAAGGCGCAGCCCTGGCGGAGACCAGCACCCACTGAGAACGAAACTGACTGGCTGCCGAGGACCCGAACACAGCTCTCGCTTTGGGAGTAGAGAGATTGGATGGCCCTGAGGAGAGACCCCCTTACCCCATACTCCCGCAGCACCTCCCACAGTTTCTCCCGGGGGACCCGGTCATACGCCTTCTCCAGATCCACAAAACACAAGTGGACCGGATGGGCATACTC
Source organism: Platichthys flesus (assembly GCF_949316205.1). NCBI lineage: Eukaryota > Metazoa > Chordata > Actinopteri > Pleuronectiformes > Pleuronectidae > Platichthys > Platichthys flesus. The sequence goes on from NC_084956.1 coordinate 11,812,273, forward strand.
CCAGGCCCCCTCCAGGATCCTTGCGAGAGTGAAGAGCTGGTCCGTAGTTCCACGTCCGGGGCGAAAACCGCATTGTTCCTCTTCAATCAGAGGTTCGACGATCGGCCGAACCCTCCTTTCCAGCACCTTGGAGTAGACTTTACCAGGGAGGCTGAGGAGTGTGATACCCCGATAATTGGTACACACTCTCTGGTCCCCCTTTTTGAACAGGGGAACCACCACCCCGGTTTGCCACTCCTTTGGCACTGTACCCGACTCCCACGCGATGTTGAATAGGCGTGTCAACCATGACAGCCCCTCAACACCCAGAGCCTTTAGCATTTCTGGCTGGATCTCATCAATCCCTGGGGCTTTGCCACTGCGGAGATGTTTGACTACCTCAGTGACCTCCACCAGGGAAATTGACGACGAAACACCATCAACCTCGAGCTCTGCCTCCAACATAGAGGGCGTGTTATTCGGATTCAGGAGTTCCTCAAAGTGTTCCTTCCAACGTCCGACGACCTCCTCAGTTGAGGTCAACAGAGTCCCATCCTTACTGTACACAGCTTGGATGGTTCCCCGTTTCCCCCTCCTGAGGTGCCGGATAGTCTTCCAGAAACACTTTGGTGCCGACCGAAAGTCCTTCTCCATGACCTCTCCGAACTTCTCCCACACCCGCTGCTTAGCCTCCGACACGGCAGCAGCTGCAGCCCTTCGGGCCTGTCGGTACCCTGCAACCGAGTCAGGAGTCCTCCAGGATATCATATCCCGGAAGGCCTCCTTCTTCAATCGGACGGCTTCCCTGACCACCGGTGTCCACCACGGTGTCCGAGGGTTACCGCCCCTTGAGGAACCTAAGACCCTGAGGCCACAGCTAGCCGCCGCAGCTTCAGCAATGGAGGCTTTGAACACTGCCCACTCCGGCTCAATGTCCCCAACCTCCACAGGAATGCCAGAAAAACTCCGCCGGAGGTGTGAGTTGAAGATACCTAGGACGGGGGCCTCCTCCAGACGTTCCCAGTTCACCCGCACTACTCGTTTGGGCTTACCAGGTCTATCCGGAAATTTCCCCCATTCCCTGATCCAACTCACAACCAGATGGTGGTCGGTTGACAGTTCCGCCCCTCTCTTTACCCGAGTGTCCAAAACATGCGGCCTCAGATCAGATGACACGATCACAAAATCGATCATTGATCTTCGGCCTAGGGTACTCTGGTACCAGGTACACTTATGAGCACCCTTATGTTCGAACATGGTGTTTGTTATGGATAATCCATGACTAGCACAGAAGTCCAATAACAAACGACCGCTCGGGTTCAGATCAGGGAGGCCGTTCCTCCCCACCACGCCTCTCCAGGTATCTCCATCGTTGCCCACGTGGGCGTTGAAGTCACCCAGCAGAACTACGGAGTCCCCTACTGGAGCCCCATACAGGACTCCATTCAGGGTCTCCAAGAAAGCCGAGTACTCTGAACTGCTGTTTGGTGCATACGCACAAACAACAGTCAGAGTTTTCCCCCCTACAACCCTTAGGCGCAGGGAGGCGACCCTCTCGTCTACCGGGGTAAACTCCAACAACGCGGCGCTCAGCCGGGGATTTATGAGTATCCCCACACCCGCCCGGCGCCTCACGCCCTTGGCAACTCCGGAGAAGAATAGAGTCCAACCCTTATCCAGGAGTACGGTACCAGAGCCGAGACTGTGCGTGGAGGTAAGCCCCACCAGATCTAACTGGTAGCGCTCCACCTCCCTCACAAGCTCCGGCTCCTTTCCCCACAGCGAGGTGACGTTCCACGTCCCCAGAGCCAGCTTCTGCCGCCCGGGTCTGGTCCGTCGAGACCCCTGACCTTCGCTGCCACCCATGTGGCTGCGCACCCGACCCCAACGGGTCTTCCCACAGGTGGTGGGCCCATGAGATATGATATGATATGATTTAAATTAATATTTATAAATATTTTTTTGTTATTTAAGATAAGCTTCTTTATAAAATAAGTCATATTGAGCATGGCATGCATAATGTGATTTTTTTACTCAGATTACAACGAAGCCTGTCCCAGATATCAAACTCAGGCAGGGTTTTCATTTTTGGTAAAAAGAAAACTAAAAGCTGTGCCATGACTCCTCTGAGTAGGATATCTCCACTATTACTTCTGGTGTGGTTAGAACACATCTTAAGCATTACAGAAGTGTAATATGTTGATCTAATGTGTGAAACAGATATCAGAAGAAGTAGCAGCAGTCAAAATTCACGAGTTCAACCTATGAATTTTGAGGAATTTTCATTGAGGATGAATTTAACTCATTCCTGTCACTGATGACACTAAAGCAAAGCGCTCACAGACCTTGATCTGGAGGAGAGAGAGAGGTATGCGACCCTGACGGTGACGTCCCACTCTCACTGCTGATTGGTTCAGGCGTGCCACTGCGCGTTTTCTATTGGATCACCCATCTGTCGGTTGTGTCCTCCCGGCTCCGAATACCGCTCGGCCAGGGAAGCATGAAGATTACGAGCGATAAACGGGATACGTCGCTGGAATAAGGAAGAGGACGGAGGACGCACACTGCTATGGTAAGAACTGATTTCAGTTTTACTGCAGAATAATTTTACTGAAGGAGATATCAGGAGGAAGGGAAAATAACATTTAAACAGCCATGTGGTCGCTAGAGGAGCGCTGAAGTTGGATACAAACGGCCACAGTTGTTTTGGATTTTTGATTATTTATATCACATCCCTGGTTATAAATATCCTTTTCCTCAGCTTTCATTTGTTTACATTCATTGCAGTAATAGCTGTGATGGAAAAAGTTCATTCTCCCACCGGGTGCATTTGGCGAAAGATGGGTATTGTGTGCGTTATTTGGAGCTTTTTACGCATTTTTGCGCACTGGCATGGATCGTCTAGGGGCGCAGCTGCCGGTGAAAGGTGCGATAATTGGGTGTGAATCTCGCGATGATCAAACCAATTAGCAGACCTGCAATGAAGGTTTCTTTGTCCATCGGGGGAACGGACACACAAGAGAAGAGAGGAGAAGAGAAGAGAAGAGAAGAGATTATTTAAATTCACCAAAATCTCAGCATCACCCCAAAAAACAGTGACCCCTGTTTTCTTGCATTTGTGCGCATGCATTTGATCCTTCTCTCCATCTCCTGTGCAGTCATGTGCAATGGCTGAATAATTCATAATAATGGTCACAGACTGGAATCTTTTAGGATATGGAATATTTATCCACCCGTTATTATGTATAAATATGTATGAGCAACAGACTGTCCATCCCATCATGCACCTACTCTGTCAGCAGTTTCCTCGGATGAGAGCAGGGGAGGTCAGAGGTCATAACTGAGCAGGTGGAGGGCTGATGGGTCCAGATACTGACTCAGGAATTAACATGATGATGAACAATCCTATTAGCTGAGTTTTGATTCAGGAGGCATGGAGCATTATCGCAGACGGGTGTGTGCCACTTCAGGCAAAGATGTGGCACTTCTGGGCTTCTCGTGACCCGGAAATGGAGGTCAGCCTTAAGTTGCCCACTTATAAAATAGCAAATGTGGCCATTTTTTGGCAAACATGCGGTGCTTAAGGCAGAGGGTAGCCGGATGTGAACCTAAAGTAGCCCATTTAGTAAATGTTGAATAAGGGTCAGATAGCACCAAACTAATTTAGGCAATCTTTGGTTCTCATGCAGTGTTGCTATGGTTTACCTGTGGCCCAGATCTGGCAAAAAGGAGCAGGTCACCGAAATGCCATCATCCTCACACAGTATGTGGGCCAGATGACAGTGTGGGCCGAATCTGTGTGTAAAATATGTAAGTGAGCAAAGGATTTGAAGGAACATAAGAGGCTATCATCTCCATTTTTTTTGCTTAGTGTTTTTTTGTTTTAGCTGAATTTGTGCCTCAGTTCCCAGTGATCACTTCCCAGTCAAACAGCTGTGTGGTCAGTCTTGTTTCCTGGTTTTTGTGGTGACTACCTCTGCTCATGCAAGCAATTTTTTTCTTCCGTTCTTCTATTTTCCTTTGTTCTATATGTGCTGCCAGTCTAAGAACCCAGCTCCTTTATCATGTTACCAAATGCACTGTAAAGTCTGTGGATCACGTCAGAAAATATCAAAGTCCCAGATTTATAAGCTGAATTGAAAACATGGTGGATCTTTAAATTATCGATTTGCAGTATAGACGGCATTAAAGCTGTTCACTATCCTGCAGGCTGTGTTTCTATGAGCTGCTCACTAGTGAGTTAATATAAGTTAATAAGACGAAGTCAATTGAACTACACTGGAACAAGATTGAGGAAGTTTGGTGAACATCGTACTTTAGACACTAGATGGCGCCATTGTGTCATTTGTCCGAAGAGATTTCTATATAGTGTTGAAACAAACCTTCTTAATGTGTGTTCACAGTATAGGCTCATATGTTGTATAAGGTTAAATCTTTCTCACGTACTAGGGTCATTGATGTGACGCCTATTTTTTCCTGCCCGACTGCATTTTAAAAAAAGGTTTAAATACATAAAGAATACCACATATATGTCGTACCTGTCTGGTATATGTACACACACAAATTACAAATTTCCAAAAAAACAGTTTTTTAAACGTTTCTATATTTTAAAGTGTCAAAATATCATGTGGTCCGGCCATGACTGCTTTTGTGAAAACGTCTTTGAAATTACTCAAAATCTATTCAATTTATTTTCTGCCATATTTGGCATGATTACGATGATGTCCATTTTATGAAATATCATATAGGCGGCTGGGGCTAAGGGGTAGAGTGGTCGTCCTCCAACCTGAAGGTCGGCAGTTCCATCCCCAGTATGACCCATCTGCATGCCGAAGTGTCCTTGGACAAGATGCTAAATCCTCTATGGCCCTCCATAGAATATCGAAGTGCTGCGAAAACATGCACTGTATGAATGTGTGTGTGAATGGGTGAATGTAACACTGTACTGTAAAGCGCTTTGAGTGGTCATCAAGATTAGAAAAGTGCTATATAAATACAAAACCATTTACCGTCAAGTAATTACAAATTTGGGACTTTGAGGATGAAATCCATTCAAAGACAGGAAGTAGCATAATAAACCACATTGCCTAGGACCCATGGAAGCAGCAACAGGTTGGTAACTCTATAGAGTTAGGGCCTTTTTCACAGCTGGTATTTAGTTGCCACATTTGGATATCATGTGGTATGACCTAAAAAAAACTCTGAATTCTAAGTTATTTCTAAACATATATATTTTGATTATAAATTTCATACTGACCTTTTGTGCTGACCTAGTTTGTTTTATTTAGGTGGTCAATTCTGTGGCTATAAATGTTGACTGAACTAGAAAAATATCATGCGGTGCGACCAAATGTGGTGCGAACATTGCAGAGTGTTTTATATGATAGATATATGTCCTAGATTGGGTGTTTTGGGGCTTTTCTTAGATTAAATGTATTTATTCATGAATAAATACCACCCTAAAAATGTAACACGTCATTTTATCTCGGTTATTATGAATTTATTAGTAATTTGTTATTTATTTATGTGTTTATTTAATTAGAACTGCTTAAATTTATTTTACCAGATGCCACTTCCAAGCAAAATAGGCAACGTGTTAATTCTGAGAACCTTGCTCAGAGAAGAGAAAGTTATGTTAAACATTTTTTAAATGAAAACTACAAATAAAGCAACATGAAGTACATATTACTCTAAAGTGTTTTTCATTACTGGACGAATGCATATTTGCATGAAAACGTTAATCTATCATTAGTCCAGAATAAACAGCAGGGAGAGATTCCATATGCCAAGTCAAGTGAGTTGACAGAGAGAGAGAAAAATAATCAGAGAGAGAATTGGAGGGCTGCATCAAGAGCTAACAGAAAAAGTAAAAATATGGCAAACGCAGTGTTAGACCTAACGCCGCCATCTATGGAGAACATTCCACCAGTTCTGGTTGATGTAGATGTAGCACAAGAGCAGCCAGTTTAATGATCTGTTTGTTCACAATAATATGTGCCGCACTGGAATGTTCTTGATGAGATTTAAAAAAAAAAAAGTTAGGATCTGTTTGTGTTCATGAAAATTTTATAAAATCTTAATAAAATCTAGTTAAAGTCAAACGTTTCTATGGAATTTGTTGTTTATCGATCTTTTTAAACGATAGTAGGTTTTCATATCATTTGGAGCGACCACTCATCATGTGGTGTGACCAATAATACCAAGACCTGTATCAAATAAAAAGTAAGATTCACTACAAAGAATAAATACATTTTAAAGTAAATTAAATATTACCTTAGATACATTCTTACAATTACATCAGACAACACAAACATATTACCATACTACACCATTACACGTCAATGCATACTACCTAAAGTTAATGCATCAGATGTTTGTGTGTATATTTATATATTCATTTAAAGGGTATTTGTTGGTTGAATATGACCCAGTGTCAACACTGTAGTTCAACTCAGTTACAATCTGCTCTCACACCATTGAACACATGAACAATCTTGCCTTGTACTACACCCACATACTTTCACTGTGTTCATCCATAACACAATAGGTGTGGAAAAAAAAAACCATATTACCTGGCCAGGGTCAAAAGGACGGAGGTGATCAGTTTACTTTCACTTTTGTGTGCTTTTGAGTGTTGAGCAATCACCAGGCAGCTTTTACAGCAGGTTGAAAAGGACACAGGTTGCAACATGCCTTGTTGTTCACTTTCAATTCCCCAGAATGATTTGAGAGTGTGAGATAAGAAGGCCAAAGTGTTAGACCTCAGTGTGTGTGACCTGTTTACGCTGTCACATAATTGGGGCTTGTCTTCCTTGTGGGAACAAAAAGCAAGTCCTCATATCGTTTTGGATTTTAAGGCAAAGAGTTTTATGGTTAAGTTAAGGTTAATGTTAGGGTAAGGGTTAGGTTTAGGCAAGTGGTCACTATGGTTGAGGCTAGAGTAAGTCTCCAGGACGTTAATGTAATGTACTTTGAAGTCATGTAGACACAGGGGAAATGAAGGCAAACGTAATAGGTGTGTGTGTGTGTGTGTGTGTGTGTGTGTGTGTGTGTGTGTGTGTGTGTGTGTGTGTGTGTGTGTGTGTGTGTGTGTGTGTGTGTGTGTGTGTGTGTGTGTGTGTGTGTGTGTGTGTGTGTGTGTGTGTGTGTGTGTGTGTGTGTTTTGTCTCTCTTGTAGAAACCATTTGCACGTTTACTGTCGTATCATTCACATTGATTCTCAGCGAAGAAGTGAAGCAGGATCTCCAGTTGCCACAAACACCCGATCTCATAACAGTCCACACCCCGATCACCAGGATGTCTCTGCGTCTTGCTGTGCAACACCACATAACAATCACTGTCGGTAATAAACATAACATCCAGTGATATGTTCCAATAAATGACCTTGCGTGGGCCAAAAACACCCCCAACGATTGTGTGGTCGCCTTTACAGATGTTGAGATTGTTGCACCCTCTCATCATGATAACACACAAAGTCCTTTTCTGTTTTTAGTTTGGAGAGATATGTTTGCTTTGTGCCTGCCACCAACTCACATCCTGTCGTTTATTAACCAAAGTGGAGACTGCGGGTGAAGTGACCTCTCATCTCCTGCCAAGGAAGCGGACATCGTTCCCATCATTCACTTCTAGCAGTAAATGCCACACAAGGCCACTCCATTGTTCAGATATTTTTATTTAAAAAAACGTGTTCATACAAAAAATAAATAACCAACAACATGTTCAGTTAAATGTTTTCCAGCTGCCTACACAGAACTACACATATACAATATTTTTGATAGGGTTATAAAGCTAGCATTTTTTACCTGTTGTGACAAGCCACCAGGGCCAGTACATCTTTCAACATTGTATCAGTCAGTTGCACAAATAAAACCCTCCTGCTGCTGGCCTAGAAAAGTTAGGTTTACTGCCCAGGCGGAAACTCAGAGAAACTTGATGTCTGAGCTGTGGCCTGGAATGAAGCGGCCCCAGGTTGGCAACAGTCTGTATGCACACATTCCGTGCTGTAGCTTTGTTGACCGCTATGGCCGGCTGACAATTAGGAGCTTGAAGATGATGCTCTGGTGTTGAGGCCTAGGCTCCTTTGTCTAGAGCGCAGACGCTTCCTTCCTTTGCCTTTGCCTCTCCTCCTCTTCAGGCAGAGCTTCACATCACGGCCCAATTTGTGAGCTCTAGAAAACATCAATTCAAAGTTGAACGTGGTACATTGAGCTAAGATGGTCCTCTGGCATCAGACAGTGTTTGGATTAAAACCAAACATCTATGCAGGTTAGATGTGGTAATGGTGGTTATTACAGCCTATATAGGAGAACACTAAGAAGGAAAAGCATAAAAAAGGCTGAACAGGTTGCAAAGTCAAGGATTGAAAAAATCGGTGGGTCCGTGAAAAGTTTCCACATTCATCTATTTAAATTAACTTGATTCATTTCCTTATTCTTTGTTGTCTGGCTGAGGAAAATCTCAGCCAGCGATCAGAGTACAAACTCTGTGCTTTGTTATCAGAGGTCGGGCTATGGGAACTGGCTTGGCAACAAATGAGATCATTTGCTGGAAATATGAAGATGGGTGGGACCTCTCTGCAAACAAATAGGACCTACATATTCTGTGATCAGTTAGGTAACACATCAAGATCATTTCTTGTCATAGGTGTTATTCTTTGACCTAAATAGAGGGATTACTTTCTTACAAACACCTTGGAAATGCACGCTCTCAATGTAGTTCTTTGCTGTCTCACCTGTTCCAGCAGTGGATGAACCGTTTGCCCAGCGGTGCCTCTGGATTCAGACACACAAGTTCATTGTTATTGTTTGTCACTCTGAAAAACACAAAAGCACGCACCGTTAGTCACACTCATCTGTGTGCGTGCGCGTGTGTGTACTCGTCCTTTTGGGAGGATCATTTTGACTACATGTGGCCTTATGGAGGGAGGACATTTTAGGGAAGTGAGGACATATTTTACCTGGTCCACACTTTCCCAAATGACTGTTCAAGTTCTAAGACTAGCTTTTAGGGTTAGGGTTAAAATAAGGTTAAGTTAAGGGTTAGGGTTAAGCTTTTAGTTGTGATGGATCAGGTTAGAGGAAGGGGCATAGGCATCCATTGTGCCATTGACTGTCTTCACTAAGATAAAAGTGCAAGTTTTTTTGTGTGGGTGTGGGTGTGTGTGTGTACTCACATGACTGTGACCGTGTTGCAGGTGGGGCTCTTGGGGTAGACTGTGAGCTCTTTCAGTGGCCCTCTGATTCTTGACACCGTCTCGTGACACAAGCATCGTCCAGGGACAAACGTGCCGTCTGACTCCCTCACTGCACAGAAAGCAAACAGGATTACAGCCTAATTCCACAGGGTGCAACACGAGCAGCTGCTGCAACTTCATATGTTCAGTCAGTTTGGCCCAAACAAAGCAGCAAATCTACACCTGTCTTTTACCAACTCTAGAATTCATCAAAGAAAAATATACAAGATGAGTGTTGAGGGTCTTACCTGTGATCAGCACACAGCAGAGACCCAGGAGGGCGAGCTGACACACTGACTGGAGGTGGAGCTGCATGTTGGAGGCAAGCTGAGCATTGACACTGAGCTGCAGCGCCACATGTTGCTGTTTTATACTGGGGCTCCTCCCCCGCGCTCTCAGAGCTGTGCTTTCCGAACCAGGAAATTCCCCCACAGCACTATCCCCCTAAAATACCACGACACAGGAGTCAGGATGCAAGGATCAGGGACACATTCCTACGGGACTGTTCGACAAAAATGGACACTTTGCCGGACATAGTGCTTTATACATTTTCCTGTTTGTTTATGTTGTTTTTCTGTGTTTTTTTTTTTTTTTACCATTAATCTATTAGACAAAAATGTTGAACACTGATTGTTTCCTGCAGAAACTCCCCCGTGGATCTCACTGTTTGTTTCTTATCATCATTACGTGTTTGCTAATATACACAGTAACAGGAGTTATCCTTGATCGTGACACACAGCCACAGTGTTAGTTTCCAGGCTTTTGTTTAAGCTTCTCACCTGCCACACTGTTGGCTCCGTGTCAAAAACACCATGTGATTTCTCCTAACTCTCTGTGTCTGCTTTGAAAAACAGGAGCCATTAGCTTGACGCTGCCATCAAGTTGAATCAAATTGAAACTGAACAGAGCATTAATGTGCATCCATGTGGTCCTCTTGTGTGGGAATGTGGGAATTATAGAGGTTGTTTGTGCATGTACATCATCATACAATATAATCATCAATCAGTTATATATGACAAGGAGTTTTTCACCCCTGTCTGTTTGATTGATTGTAAGCCGGATACATCCATTCAACTTCTGGATGGATTCACACAAAAAACTCGGAAGGATATGGTTTGGGTCAGGGAGGAACCCATACAATTTTGGTGATGATCAAGGAAATGTATAATTACATTCTTTATAACTACAAGGTGGAACGTTTCACAACATTTACCCATTCAGGGGATGATTCAAGGAGCCAGGTAGATTTAGGAGACTGATATCAAGGAATGTTTGAAATTTGGTGACGGTTGATTGGAAATAAGGGAACAGTTAGGTGCACGCTCTACTGAGTGCCGGTCTTCGTTAGGACTGTCTTCAACCTTTAATAAACTTGATTTTAATGTTTGTTTTGCTTATTTCTTTTCCACAGCTGCACTCTAGACAGAATGGGTGAGCATCAGACCTGCGTGAAGCTCAGTGAAGAGAAACTTATTCCAAAGTAAGTCCTTTTGTAAGCTGCCTCGCTGCATGCCTCGCTGCACAGTAACCACATACAAAGCTAAATTGAAATGACAATGATGGTGGCTTAAATAAAATGTCCTCTTTGCTTGTGGTTCACCCTCAGGTCTGACATCTTGTCACTGCTGAGGACCTACAACTGTTACCACGAAGGAAAAAACTTCCAGCTGAGGACTCGTGAGGTAAGAAAACACTGACAGATGGCCGGAATGACAAAAAGGGGAGCTACTAACTTGGTGGTAGTGTGTGTGTGTGTGTGTGTGTGTGTGTGTGTGTGTGTGTGTGTGTGTGTGTGTGTGTGTGTGTGTGTGTGTGTGTGTGTGTGTGTGTGTGTGTGTGTGTGTTGTGTTTGTTGAACACATACAAAAGTGAAACCAGTTTGATTCTTAGACATTGAGGATTAGAAATACCTGCAATTTAGAGTTTAGTTCAGATCTGCAACTCCTGGTTTCTTTTTCCAACAAACCATACAGCTGGTAAACCACAAAAAGCCCCTTTTACCCCTTAAAGAAAATGAAAATGGAAGGGGGGAGGGGTGTCACACATTTTTCGTCTGATACACTCATTGCTGAGTGATGCATTTCCACAGTAAATTATGTGGTTTATTTGCAAAGATGTTTTTTGGACTTTGGGCTATTTGTTTGATAACTGCACTGATTTTTATGGTCAGGAGTTCCCCTTTGTGTACGCAAGCAGGTTTCGGAGGAATGCACATTCTATATGCATATGTGTGTGTGTGTGTGTGTGTGTGTGTGTGTGTGTGTGTGTGTGTGTGTGTGTGTGTGTGTGTGTGTTTGTGGTCAGAGCTGGGTGGTCACGATCTGTCCCTCTTTTCGTGCCCCTCCAGCCGCACTCTCCATGTCGTCTCATTCTAGGAAAATCCCCCACAGTCACAGACAGACCTGCTGCGGGTACATGTGAAGTATATACACAAGTATAATGCATGGGGCAGTGATATCATAATACTGGTTTTATATTAACCAAAAATACGGACACAGCAGCTTGAACCTCTAAAAATTACATCATAATAATACTAAAAAATGTGATCACCTGATGAGAGAATATTAAACACAGCAAGTTTGAAAATCACATTTTTGAGAAATAAGTCCACACATTGCATCACAAAGCTGTAGCTTCTCATTATGTTATCTGCACATTTAAAGTAGTGCTGGAAAGAACCTGAGCAAACACGTTAAACAATGGTAAGAAATAAGTAAACTACAGTGGTGGATGGTCTGTGGACTGTACTGTACAATAGTAAGTACAAGCAGTACTGCAATAAAGTAGTTCTATGAAATAAATATTTATAACTGTGAAGGTATGCAGACAGAGGATAAATACGTACATCATATTGTATACGTTTCTATGTATACATCCATCCATCTTCTATACTGATTTTCCTTTATGGGTTGAATGGGAAATAGAGCCAATCCCAGCTGTGATTGGCTGGCGAGAGGCGGGGTACAGCCTTGACGGGTCACCAGCGTATCACAGAAACCAGCAAACATTCCCACTCACATTCACAGCTACAGTCAGTTTAGAGTCTCCAGATCACCTAAGCCCAGTGTGCATGACTCTGGGAGGAAGCCAGAGTATCTGAAGAAACTGCACATGGACAGCAAACGCCACACAGAAGGGATCAAAACCAATAACCTGCTGAGAGGGGACAGGGAAACCATTGTGCTGGGCCTCGACCCACACTAATAACCTAAATATCAGTTTATTATGTTTTATAAATAAGACGTCAGTAGTGAAATTGATCTTACAGTTTAAATTATTTCTTTGCTATTGATCAGGCTGCCCAAATTTACCAGTTTGGTGAGAAGTGTAGAAAAGAGAAATCAGCCAGAACAGAATAATAACTCACTTATATCAGCTCAAGTTCTATGATGAACATCTCTACTTTCTGTATTCTCAGCTACCTGTAATTTTTCAAAAACATTGTATTTGCTTTACTGGTAGTTTTTGTCATTCAGCCTTCAATATATTTAAAAATAAATATATAAAATGTTAATGTTAAGCATAAATACTGAAATATTTTCCATTACTTCAGTTTGACTGAAATGCTGTTCTTACTAATAAAAAAAACAAAAAAAACATCCATCAGCCCAGTTTTATTATCTGGATGTTTTGATGAACAAAAACAAGTTTGATTTTGTTCAACAGAACAAGTGCAAACGTGCAAATGTTAACACAAATTCCTCTGTATTACAGTGAGACGTGAAACTATGAAAAATGATGGACTCTGTGCTGGGTCTGATTTGCCTCCAGCTTTTTCCATTGTCAATAGTGAACATCCTTAAAGTGGTGGAGATCATGTGATACGGTTGAAAAGCTTCAGAGCCGCAACCAAAGAGACTTTGTACAGATATAAAAGCCATGATAGTATGTTGACAACTATAATGCAGATTATATCCACTCATTAATAAGTTACACATGACATTATGTAGTGACATTGTTGAAGTTGTTTAACCTCATGAGCAAGATGGAGTGAGTCCAGCGATTAGTCAGGACTGACTCAGTAGAGTGGAGACATTCTGAGGTTGGAAGTCGGCCAAACAGGAAACTCATCCATGTGAGTTTCCTACAGTCACTGAATGAATGCACAGTAATTCCCAGACAGAGCTTTATGTGGTCACATGTGACATGTTTTTGTGTTGAGTAGGTTTTTCTGGACTAATGCACATACGGGTTCTGTGTGGTAGAAAGTGGGACACGGCGGGTGGAAACGGGGATCAGGATTTCATCATGGTCACGCTGTGCAGGTGAAGTCAGGTGATGTGTGTTAGTCATTGTGTGGGTGGATCTGTCAACAAGCTGGCATGGATGATATGCCCCATGCAGGCTGAAATGACCAAGAAAAACAAGCTCAAGCATGTGTCCCTGTACTTCCCAGTGAAGCTGCATCTGTGATACAGTAGATGAGGCTGATTGCTGGAGGCTTATTACTGCTCTCAAAGCAGAGGTGGTAGTTATTCACTGCCTTGCTTGAGAGCACTTCAACTCGTGTAATGTCCTGAAGGGGTTTTAAACGTACAGTCTTCGGATTAAAGGATTGTATCACTTTATTCTCCAAACCTACATGTTACCACAAAATGCTTTCACATTATAATGGAGTTTAGTCTTTAATCCAATTCGCTAAACGGCAAACACAGGACGGGCTTAAAGTATCTGCCAGGCTTGTCTGCTGCAATAACCAAATATCAATCTATGTACCTGCGGCTCTCCCTAGCGGCAAAAATCAAGCACTTTTCAGTTTCAAAAGCCACCACTGCAGTTCTTTTGATCACCACTAGATGTCAGTAGACATTTCATTTTCACTCTTGATTAGTGGTGGAAAAAGCATTAAGATCCTTTACTTGAGCTGAAACTCAAAACTCAAAACTCACTAATACTATATATCCTGTGTTTATGTTCCTATATAAGTGAAAGTGTGCAAGCTGGACTTGTGACTGACAGTTATACACAAGTCCATTGGAGTCAGTCTTTTAGACAGCACTGTATTGATTATTGGTTCATTAGCACAAACGTTTTTATTATGAAGTTAGCATTTAACTGCAGCAGCTATATATGGCTGCTGTTGTTGTTATTTCCCCTGAGGAGGTCATGTTTTTCACCACATTCGTCTGCTGCTTCATCTGTTTGTTTTTCTGCAAGATTACGAAATAGGATTTCCACGAAACCTGGTAGAAGGATGTGATGTGGTTGAGGGAAGAACTAATTAGTCTTTGGATTGGATCCAGACATGTGGGCGGATTTTTTTTCCACTTACTTCAACATTGCAGGATTTTCAATGTTTTCACTGCTTTTGCACAGAATAGTGGGGAAAATCTGGCATATTTAGGAGACTGATATTTATGAGTGTGTGAAATTTTGTGCAGTTTGATTGAATATAAAGGGGATTTTGGGCGGAGGAATGAGCTCTACTGTGAGGTATTCCAGAAAGTGTTACAACTTTGAAAAATAGAACAATTTAACAAAACAGCATGAAAATATTGCAGTAAAGTGAAAATTATTTAGGTTTTTGTACTTTAAATCTGCAATATTTTAATTTCTTCATATACTGCTGGGAAGTATACATTTTGTATTATATATCGCCAATGTAACTCTGTTTCTTTGCTTGCTAAATTTGTATTAATGATATATAATAGTTTACTGATAAAATGTAATGATGTGTAGCTCTTTTGTTGAGAAACTTTAGAAACAAATGACGTGATTATTTTTTTGCATTTTATTACAAACTATATCCTTTGAATCTTTACAAAATATTTAAAAATGTAAACATGTAGACTTCGGTCCTCAGTGCATAAAAAATAAAGACGTCTTCATTTTACTGAAGAATAATAAGGGGATTTTGTCTAGCAAACATAATAAGTCCCATCAGACATTGCTTTGTTCAAATCCTCCTGAATAGAGCAGGTTCTTCCAGCCTTGTTTGATCCGGGATTCTCCTCCAAAGTGCCCCCAGGACTTTCAACAACAACAACAACCTCAATGTTCAAGTCCTTATCTGACCATACAGCCAGTCCACCGGGTCTTTGCCCCTGCAGTCTCGTTCTTTGCCCAGTCTGAGAGAAATCTCCTCTGTGCTGCTCAGACTCCCACTGGAAGGTCTGGAAGTCCTTAGTGCGCGGGGAGATCCGCGAGGAAGTGAGGCTGAAAGCTTCATCTGAGCTTTTGAGAACTGCCGTAGCCTGGGGGTTCTCTGGAGCCTGACGGGGCCGCAGCTCGGGGCCTCAGCGGGGCAGGCGAGGGCCTGGATGCTGCTCATGTAGTCGTCTAGAGACTGGGAGCCCTGGGTGGTTTGGGAGGATGAGGGATGGACAGGAGAGTCCTCCAGTGTCTCAGTGATGGTGGGTAAGAGAGGCAGGGAGAGCAACAAGCGCCTGCACTTCATTCTGCAGAGGGAGAGGAAAAATAAAACAGTTAGACTGTGGCTCTTTGTCTACAAACGCCAGTGACATAAATTCATAGAACTCTGTGAAAAAATCTAGGCAGTGATTTTTAATGTTCAGTTTCTTTATTTAGTTCTGTCAGTTGTTCAAAAATGTCCATAATGGTCATTTATCTGCATTTACCATTTGGCCTGCTGACGTTTAGACTTTAATTATTCTAATACACAAATGAACTGATAGTTGTGAACATCATTCTTTCCTATTTGATAGAATTACCCGGAAGATACAGTGTTGAGATTATTGAATTTATTGAATCCTTTTTCAGGAATTGTGATAGAGAATTGCAGATAATAGAGATAAATAACGAAGAAGCAGTCTCACCTTGGATGCTGTATTTGAACGTCAGTTGAACGGAGCAGAGCAGAATGAAGTCGTCTCGTTTTCTAAGTTGAGTCTGACTGGACCAGAGCGTATCCAGGCTTTATAAAGGCTCACTGCAGCCGAGCGATTAACCACTCCTACCAAAAATAGCCCTGCTGACCTTACGTGTGCATGTGTGTGTGTGTGTGTGTGTGTGTGTGTGAGAGAGAGGGTGTGTTCATGCCTGTTCAGGAAGCTCAGGAGTGGCGGATTAGCAAAGTTCAATGGTGCAGCTGCTCTGAATGTTTATATTCGAGAAACAATGAAGCCCTGGGAATGAGCTGAGACACCTCCGAAAAACCCACTTTCTGCTTCTTCTCTTTCTCTCCTCTGGCATTTACATTTACCGACACATTAAAATGACTGTTGTTCATCTAAAAATGGCACTAAAACCCACTTCTCATAAATTGTATTATTTGTTCAGCAATTTGTACATTTCTCCTTTTGAACCCAGGGATGCACACACATATAACAGTAACACACATAAAGAACTGTGATGGGAGATTTTATATTTAGTTAAGTTTCATGCAGTTATAAGATTGAAATATTATTCTGATGTGTTCCTGTGTGTTTAAGACTGAAAACATGTGAGGGTCAGCTTGGCAGACTCAGATGTGTATTCGTTGGAGATACCTCTGTGCCTCTGTTGAGACAAGAGGTGACCAAATGTAAGTCTGAAGACAACACGCAGAGAGCTGATTGGATAAACATTCTACCTCTCTGAAAGGAGGGGCTTATTTAGTATAAATCAAATGTGATTACATTGTTCGGTGCCATTGACCCCAAGTCAGACAAAGTGACATGGGTGCTCTGGTCCCTGGCCGCAGCCAGGTAGAATTGTATTAGCCAGAATTGATAATTGTTTGCTGTGAAATGTAATTAAATATTCCATTACAGAACCCATAAGGAATTGTAGCCACGAAAAAATAACCTATTAACCTTGTAAATATGAAATCCATACATCATGTGGCTGAGACACTAGACAGCATGAAGAATTCCATAACTCCATAAACAACTTTCAGACAGTGTTTGAGTGTCCTCAGTGGAAAAAAACAATTCTAACTAAATCATATATTTTCAGTTTCACCTGAAGCCATATTTGCTTATAGAACCCTTGTGTTTATCAAATATGTTTTTGGTTTCTATAATGAAGACTAGAAAAGGTTTGCACACCTTCCTTTTGTGTAGTTTCTGCACTTTTAAACTCTTCACGCTCATCTTTTTGAGAACCACGCTTTGTTTTTCTATTATCAGATAAATAATTCATCATTTATCAAAGAAGAGTGAGGACAAATGTATAAACTGCTTCATAACTAACAAACACTCACATCTCACCCCCTGACACATACTTTGAAGTATTCATGTGTTTACACTTAAATGACAATAAACCATTATTTGTCTTTGAACCAAATTTGCTATGGGGCTAACAACGGCCTTTCAGCTGATCAGCTGACCTTACATCGTCCTTCTCTGACTCTTAGACTAATCTCCGTGACAAATCAATTCATAGTCTTGTTATAAGCGGCTTGAAAGATTTGGATGTGATTATCTAATTAGATATAGTGATGATATCACATGAGTTATGCGACAAAGGAGCTGACAAAGTATCCATAGATACTGTGATAATCAGTGATCACAGCAGTAATTCATCTGATTTATTGCCGCCTCAGTTTTGGTATATACACATAAAACTTAATAGACTGTCTGACCTCATGGAAGAGATGTTTTGTTCTTGGTTTTACATCTAAAAGCTAATAATATTCAACTGGGTAAGGCTATTTTCTTTTCTTTATTCTCAGAGCACATACACTGCAATGCAGTGATGGACTTTCTTCTAATTTTAGAGATTCAGTTGTATGACATCAAAACACGTCCCCCCTGTGTGTACGTGACCCATAGCAGCCTCGACGCTGCTCTCATTATTACGCCTCAGACGTGACTTCACCCCTGTGCTGGGCAAAAAAAGGGTGGGCCGAGCATTACAGGTTTTCTCCAAGATGGGGGGGGGGGGGGTCACCCTGGAGCTGTGAGTGGCTGTTCCTGCACGTACACCTGATACTGAGCCTCTATGGCAGACGGCCAGCAGGATATCCTCCTCCACGGGCCGCATGATAATAATTGTCCCGTGTGTGTGTTTCTGTTTGTAGGAAGAAGGAGAGTTCATCCTCGAGGGATTGCTGAACATCTACTGGGGTCTTCGTCGACCAATCAGACTTCAGATGTACGATGACAATGAAAGACTCCGTCTGAACCGGTACGCCAGCCACATCCAGTCTGACAGACTGATGCTTTCATGTGCTGAACAAACAGATGAGAGCCAGTCATATTAACAGAGACCTCTCACACAATAGCAGATAAATCCCCTCTACAAACTCCCCCCCACCCTGTATAATGAGGAAGCTATTTAAATGCTCTATACTGCTGATGTGGTGAATTTTTTGTCTTTGGCCAATATCCTTGTAATTAAGATAAGATAACATAAAAGACGGTTTTATTGATCTCCAAAGGGGGAAATAACAGTATACACTGTAAAGAGAGAGAGAACATTTTAATAATAATAAATCATAACATAATGAACAAAATGAATACATTTATGATAGCCGCAACAATTCATATAATACAAATAAAAAGGTAATAATATTAATAATTGTTGTTGTTGTCTGAATACTGCATCCTGAGATACCTGCAGAGAGAGAGAGAGAGAGAGAGAGTTTTGTCTTGTTTTTCTAGTTTTGTTTTGTCACCTGTTGCTTTGCATCTCACATGAAAACCAATGAAAGTTAAAAAATGTTTACCTTGAGTTAAGATCTACTACACTGCAGAGTACCCGGATGCTATACACTATATTTTATTTTACTTTATATATTTTATATTTTGATATTAAAAATGTCAACAAACCGTGAATATATTTTTTCCTCCTTCTTGCCACAGAAACGATAGATCTGCTGTGGCATCGGCAGAGTCCAACAATAATTCACTTGGCAGTGAGACTGGACCAGAGAGTGGGTAACACGCTGCAGACATGCAGTAACTGTGACACACATTCACACACGCGCCTGGTGGATTAGAGTAGCAGTTTACACACACACACTGAAATAGATTAGGGCTCCACAAGTGCTTCATTCAGCGTTTCCAGTGGAAAGGGCGGCTCACGTGCTGAGCTCCGATGAGATGTCGTCCAGATCACATCAGGACAGCAGCGTGTAGACCAGGATTACACCAACAGTCGAGGGTCTGACATTGGCCTCTTTAAGAAGTTTCTGCGGTTTTCTTTCTCTGATGGGGAAATGTGTATTTTCTTTGCACTAATTCTCTTCACTTCTGTTTGCTAATCCAGATCCTTGTTCTCGGTTTCATTACCACATTTCTGTCACGTGATGATCCTAACGTTGTCTGACAGGATTTGAAATTTGGACGGAAACCGAACTTAAACTCTGTCACAATGTGTCATAACGACTTTTACTCACTTATTTCATTAAGAGACCTTAAATTAGTGGCTCGATTAAATTCATAGTGCATGGTATGGGATTGACCCTTATTTAATATGGTTATGTGAGTGATCATCTCATAATTAATTAATAACATTTCTGTAATATGTGGAAAGCCATGCAATGGAGGAAAGCGTGTAATTATGTGGGATACAGACATTTTAATAGGGTTAAATATGAACATGAATTATTGGCCAATATTGGTCCAAATTCTTAGAGAGTAAAGGAAATTATACATTTTTTGACATTTTTTCAGGCCAGGTGAAGAAGTTAAAAGAAAACTAGAATGGCCTCCGCCAAGGCCCGACTCAATCCAGAACTTTTATTCAGATCCTCAACAAATTGCACACACTCTTAAATATCAGTCCCCTAAATCTGTACCTTGGTTTTCGTGTAATCCTGCTGACTCACAGACAAACAATGAAAACATAACCTAAAGGTCAGAGGTAAAACTTGAGCAGGTGGAACGCCACACGATGAAACATCTTTGTGTTAATCTATATCCCAATGTCTGACGCGGATGAAAACAGGCTCATCCGCTGCATGTGTTAAGAGGAGCATGTTTTTGTTTCTGTGACTCCCTGAGGTGATGACATGGGTGTTCAGGAGGAGGAAGACTCTCCTCAGCTGCTGAGGACCAGGAGCGACGCTTCCTTCATGCGGGTTCAGAGGAGGCCAAAGACGCACACCGCCAGAGACCTGCAGCGCCTGCGCGCACACAGGTTCTCAATCAACGGACACTTCTACAACCACAAGGTACAACGAGAAGACAACACACACACACACACACACACACACACACACACATTTATCCCGTTGTTAACACATCTCCAGATGCAGAGGCGTAGTGTTTTCCTGTGTGGGTGTGCCTGCACTTCGACTTAGTTTCACAATAGCCTGCTGTGGGCTGGTTTCATTTGTGTGCCACAGAATACAAGGTCACACCAAGTCCTTTCATTAATTTCGCCTGAGTACACGATGTGAGTGTACGCGTGTGTTGTTATTGAACCGAATCCAGCTGCAGGGATTTCCTCTCTGATTCAGATTTCCGGTTCAGGTTGTTCAGGTTCCAGAAATCCCTGATCAAATTAAGAATAACACACAAAGTGTCCTCTCTGTTAAAGATGTCACCTGTTTGTTTCTGTTGCCCTCAGACGTCTGTATTTACTCCATCTTATGGCTCGGTCACTAACGTACGAGTGAACAGCTCCATGACGACGGCACAAGTGCTCAACCTGCTGCTCCACAAGTTTAGGGTAAGCAGAGAGGAAATTAGTGGTGTTTTCACCTAAAGAAAGAGAAATGTATTTGTGTATTTGTGTCTTTTAAGGTGGAGAATACATCTGAAGAGTTTGTCCTGTATGTGGTGCACGAGTCTGGAGGTAAGTTGTATATGTTGTTGTGGTTCTGTCATTAGAAATGTTGTGCTTTTGTGTATCTATAGCTGTTTTCTTAATCTGTGGCCTTGCAGAGCGGACCCGCCTGAGGGATGGTGAATACCCTCTGGTGGCTCGCGTGCTTTTTGGCCCCTGTGAGGAAATCTCCAAGATCTTCCTAATGGAGGCCGACCTGGGGGAGGAAGTCACATATGATGTGAGTCTGGGTCTGCTGCCACCACTCTCTCTGTTCTCTCATCTCATTCATGATGACTGAGCCCTTTTTCTTTATATTTGGTCCTCAACAAAGACACACAGGGATACAATGGGCCAATGATAGAGCTGGGTTAAATTTAGTAAGCTAAGAAAAGATATCCTGTTTTGGGGCTGAGGTAACAATAGGCTGAGATGACCGACAGTACCCTGCGAATAAGTCCTATAAATAAAACTAGACTGTTGATGGAGAGGTTTTCTGTGTTATTGAAAATGATAACGAAATAAATCTGACTTATTCCAGTGGTGTCCAGTAGTAATTTAGATTTATTTGTCCAGGATTAGTAATATCCACCTACACACACTCAAACTTAGTTTTTGTTGCTTTAAGTATTAAAAGATTACATTTACTCTTACATTACTTTATTTGGGGGGCACATGGCAGTGTGAGCACCCCCACAAACTGAGGCCTGTGTCCTCCTGCAGCATGTCTGCACTCTCTATCCATTTCACACTTACTGTCCTACAGGAGAAATTCAACAGTTCATCTTCTCTGGTGCTGTCGTCTTTTTTTATGCCTTTTGAAGGAGGTTCAAGGGAGGTTCTTCAGTAACAAACAATAACATTATTAACTTGACAGTTTTGTCTGAAAAAATATTTGTTTTTGAAGCACTGATTGTGGATTCTTTATTATTTAACGCTACTTTAATTTGCAAGAGTCAGCGGGAGAAAAAAGATGATGAACCTAAAAGATACCTTTCGAGATTGATGGATACAGTTAACTGTAGATTACTAATCATATCAATATTACAAAATCAACTGTTTTTTTCTCAATCATACCGAAAGGACATTACATGAAGTTATTTATTTATCTATTTATGAATTTACCTGTTTTTGATACATAATTAGATTGTTGTTATGTATTTGTATAAATATATTTGTATAAAATCAATTTGAAGGGAAGAAATGTATTTTTTTTGTTTGTTGTAATTATAATGACGTCAGCCGTAAAGAGAGATCAGATAGATAGATAGATAGATGGATACTTTATTAATCTCGAGGGAAATTCAGATCAGTAACATCACCTTTATTTTTAATGTTTATCATTTTATTCTGACTGTTTGTATTTATCAAATAACCAATGCGGTGTGTAGCTGATATCTTTGAAACTTGTCTCCCCAGGTTGCCCAGTACATAAAGTTTGAGGTCCCTGTTTTAGACAGCTTCGTGGAGAAACTCAAAGAGGAAGAGGAACGGGAGATAAACAAACTGACCAAAAAGTAAGTCAAGAGTCGTTCGGAACTTCGGATTTGCAAAACTTGCTTCAGTCCAGACAGAGCGGCTTCTCTAACAGCACATCTGTTTCATAATGTGAGGCCAATACGTGTGTCTCCTACCGGCATGTCACAATCAAAACAAGGCCTCTGCTCTTCTATGAGGACAGTGTTTGAGTTGTTTGAATCATTCATCTCTAGCTGTTTACACCATTGTGTAATCCTTGAAATCATATGACTGAGAAGTGTGTGTGAGTCTGTGTTGATCTGTGTTTGTGACTGTGTGTGTCATCTTGCAGCATGTGGGCTCAAAACCTATGATTCTTTCTTTTGTAGTCTGTGATGCACACACATTTTTCTGTTGTTAAGAAATCCCCTGAAAAGATTGTTTGTGGACTTTAAATTCATCTTTACCAGGGACCTCTACTGATAAAAACCAGCATGTGTGTTTAACATCTATCATGTATGAGCACTGTAGTTTATTTCAAGTGAAATTACCCTGAATGCTCATTTAGTTTTTACGACCCATACGACATCCTTCCACCAGGTTTTGTGACTGATTTAAAATAAAATCAGTCACAGACAGGATAAAGACAGACATGTAATACAGGGTTGGTCTTTTAAATGGATTTGATGACAATGCTAAAAACAAATAGCAACTCAAGCCTTTAAAAAATATACAATTATATATATAATTGTAAATAAATGTGTGTATATTTTATTTGTGTTTGAGGGCCAGTATGTGAGTATTGTCTTAAATTGTGTGTTTTCCCACCTTTGCAGGTACGGTGCTCTGAGGTCTAAGATTCTACATCAGCTGGAAGGCACAGTGCACGACACTGACAGAGTATAGCGCACGTGTGTGTGTGTGGGTGTGAGTGCAACACTAATGATTGTTGATGGGAACAGATACTGTAGTGAATGTAGAGGTAAAAGTTTAAAAGTAAAGACCCAATAGTACCATATCCAACACCAATGTGCTTCTGCTTTTAGAATTACATATCTAAACCGTGTGTAGGATGTCTTTTGTTAATGTTATTACTAAAAATGTATTTCTCTTTTGATAACTCAATCAATTTGTTCACTTTTTGTAATAAAATTCTTATTGCAAATATTTATACGAGTTGTAACTGGTCATGTTTGTGTGACTTGGACCTTTTTCAATGTAATAAATCAGCTTTAGTTTGGCCTTAATAATAACTGCTGTTGGATCTGTGCTCCCACGAAACATAAAACCCAGCTCAGTGTTCCCACAAAGAAAAACAGCCATCTTTATTATTTCCTGTACTTCCACTGTGACTGGAGCTCAGATTAGCATTGTTCTTGTGACCCCCTGTGCCAGCTGGTTCTCATGAGCTTTGTGTGTGTGTGTGTGTGTGTGTGTGTGTGTGTGTGTGTGTGTGTGTGTGTGTGTGTGTGTGTGTGTGTGTGTGTGTGTGTGTGTGTGTGTGTGTGTGTGTGTGTGTGTGTGTGTGTGTGTGTGTGTGTGTGTGTGTGTGTTAACAACCATTCACAGTTTCTACAACAAATATCTGTCTAAATCCTGCTGCCATCTGACAACACTCAACACAACGCATGTTGTTTGTTGTCTGATCCTTATTTGGCAAAATCACATTCACACATAAAGACAAATATATATGTACTGTATTCATTACCTCTTTAAAGAGATCCTACAGTTATTTAGCAGCTTCCAGTGAAATGCATTCTGGTTGACATATTTGAAAGCTAAGATAATAAAAAAAAAAGGCTTTTGAAAAGCTTACAGTGAGTGATAGATTTATTCTGAGGTAGTTTGAAATATTTCAACATACAAATATAGTAATTATTGAGTTATGAAATGCGGCTGGTTTATTGTGTGACATAATACATGATTGTAGCTCACACGGCAAGATTTTTATTGTAAATTTTGTAGAAATTACAAATCTCCTGGATTCATTTCTATTTTAATCCGAAATTCAAACATTCATTTGAACGTGGGGGTAGAGGTTAAGATGCATGCACAACAACATTCAAGTGAAACATTATTATTTCAACAGATTTTGTTAAAAAAACAGGTCAACCATGTTGGCTAGTTCAATGGTTTGACTAATTAAAGTGGAGTTATTTCCATTCATTCCAGGAATCAAGCGTGTGGTGTACTTGAGGTTTACGATATTATCTGCAGAGCACACTCACATGGTAGCCAGTGAAAATTAAACAGTATGCTAAATTAGGCAACTTTTCATCAGATAAAGAAATTTAACTTGTGAACCTAGTAGAGATACACAGGAGGTTTGAGTCTTTGCATTTTTTATAACTTGAAGTTTTTCTTTCAGGGTTTCTCCCTGAAAACCCAACTTTCAAATCATCTGTTTTGACCATCGAGATCCTTCTGGCCTTTCTCTCAGTCAGTGTGCAATGTCATTTTCAGTCCTGTGTGTGTGTGTGTGTGTGTGTGTGTGTGTGTGTGTGTGTGTGTGTGTGTGTGTGTGTGTGTGTGTGTGTGTGTGTGTGTGTGTGTGTGTGTGTGTGTGTGTGTGTTTGCGCGCACGTCTGTTTGAACTTATCAGCATTACACAATGGAGGTATCCTGAGAGTAGGGCTTTTCCTTTTTCCCACAGGTTCACAAACAGTGAGAATGTTGTAGTATTCTGTGGACAGACCTTGACCTTAAACACTGACCTATGTCACTTGACCATTTTTTTAATAATAATAATTATACCCACCCCCCCGTATACAATCAGCTGACAGAGTAAATGCCAAATGTCAAAACTGTAAAGTTGTTGTTGAGTGCACGTCAGAGAGTTGTTTCATATAGCAATGAATCTTGAACTCATGCTGTGAGTAAATCCCAGTAATGCTTTGAATTGCTGGTGCATGTATTGCCACAGAGACTGAAAATGTGATTGTAATGTAATTGCAATTTACCAAATTCACTTCTTGCCATGGTATCAGCCAGTGCAAATTTCTGTGTTCTCATGGTGGCAGTCTGTCACACCAAAAACACATCGGGGCAACAACGTCCTTCAATGCACAACATACATTCTCTGCTGCTAGGGCTCTCCTAATCAAAACAATAACAAAAGATGGAGTTTCATGATATTGTAAAACAATGTTGCATCATGGGAATTGTTGACATCACTGCAGTGAGCTTTTCCTGTTTGGGATTCCTCCAGTTTTCATCACTCAGAAGGTTATAGGAGCCAAATTATAAACAGAGATTGTGATATAAATGGGATAAAAGCTAGGTATACCTTTTCACAATAATTTCAATCCCAGTTTGTGCCATAATGCAGCGTCCTGCCATTTACTGCTCAGTTGTTTGATGACAGCAGGAGAAACATACGGTGAGGTAATTTAAATCACTTAGAAACTGTTTAGACTTATTTTCTTCCAGCTGCTTGATGTCCTCCAGTCGACTACAGCTTTTTTCCTGATAAATGTGTGTGTAGATTTTTTGCAATTTCCAGTATATAAATACACTGAGGCTGCAGAGAGATAGAGTAGGACTGTTTCTAACTCAGGGCGGATTAAGATGAAGCAACGTCAAAGAGCCCGCAGCAACCAATTTCCCGTCCTGCAGACAAAGTTGGTGAAATTCCACATCAGTCATGTAAGTACGACATACAATAGCAGTTTAAAGAACTCATCTCATCTTAACTACAAGATGAACTTACACCCATGGGTGTGACAAGGGTGAAGATTTGAATGGATATTAAAGAATAGGGGGGCTAAGCTGCTCCACCGTATTTTTTTCTGGAGGAAGTGCATGTGTGAACGTGTGTGTGTGTCTGAGTGAGATGCTCCGTAGTTTCTGTGGACTTACTCTGCCCCCCCCGAGTATAATGTCCATAGAAATCCAGGAGAAGTCGATGTGAGAACACAACAGGGGATTTCCCCCCTGAATCACACGCAACAGAGGCAAAAATAAAAAAAGCGGCTTCATACATGTTGAAATCTGCGACAAAGATGTCAAGAGAGGTTGTGGTGATAAGAGCTGACACCACTGTCTGTTTGTTGTCAAGAAAGTCACATGATCAGAGTTAATACATCACTTCCTGTCTCTGTCTTCTGCACCCGGCTGCTCCATCCCTCGACTGGAGAATGTGTCTGTGCAGAGAACCTCCCGCTATAAGTTGCGCAAGTGTGAAATGCAATCTCTGGGTAACCAAAGTAGTTAATTCTCTGGAATTTACCTGTGGGTCATGTCTCTAGAGCGCTGCCACTTTTAAATTCCTGAGCATGGAGCATGTTAACAAACAGGTGGAGTAAGTCATGGGACCCCTTCCCACTTCTCCTCCCTCTCGCAGCCTGGTCGTTCCTCTCTTTGTCTTTTTTTGTCTCAGTTTGCATTTCTTCATTTCCGTGTTTGATTCGGGCGAGAATGGCTGAGAACAAAGAACCAAAGACTGTGATAATAGGATGCGGGATATCAGGAATATCTGCGGCACACAGGCTCCTTAAAGCTGGATTTCACAATGTGCGGATCCTGGAGGCGACTGCGAGGAGCGGAGGTAGAATAAAAACTGCGAAACTCGGTAAGGAAACATTACGATCAAGGTATATTCTTTCAGTCTGGTTTAACATAAACATACTTTCCTCCTTGCCTGCTTAACACACGCAGATCTGTTTTCCCTCTCTAGGTAATACCATCACAGAGATAGGTGCGTCTTATATCCACGGCCCATCTGAGGAGAACCCAGTGTTTTGTTTGTCCCGGGACTATGACCTCCTGGACCCAGAGGCCCTCACTGAAGAGAACCAGGCCAATGCTGTTGCTGAAAGACCTCCCCTTGTACCCAATTGGTTCAGCAGTTCAGGTCACCTGATGTAGAAGCAGTTTCAACAAACTATTTTTCCCATTTTCACTCTTGTTATTAAAGTTTTATATTCTGTGGGGTAACGTGCAGGTCAGAGGCCGATCGCTGAGCACATGATTCCTGCTGTAGAGATGCATGTTGATCTGATGGAAGATCTTGAACGGATTAAGAACAAAGAAGAAACACCATGGGCCAGCGTTGGAGATTTCATACGCTCTGAGGTACAGGCTGACTGTCAGTGACTGACATTCAATAACTGATGAAGATATTTCAGAAGTTCTCGATGATGAACCGAAGAATGTCTGTTTGCATTTGTCTTTGTGTGCTCTTGAGAGTTTGGTATTTGTGCAGTTGCCACAACGAGCAGCAGAGAGGTGGAAAGATAAGGATGAAACCACCAGGGAGCTGCTGATGTGTGCCATCAGTACCCTGTTGAAGCTGGAGTGCTGTGACAGTGCTGCTCACAGCATGGATGACTTGGACCTGGCGGGATTTACTTTGTTCAAGAATCTAGATGGACTGGACTGCACCATTCCAAGGTCTGCACAGCATCTCATATGTCAAGCAATGGGTATTAACATAAATGAGAATAAGGTTATGGTTTTCTTGAGGGAGGATTCTCACCATCCAGTTTGTCGATTAATGGATTATTAAGTTGACATAGATAAGGTAAATTAAGTACAAAGTTTCACTTGAACTCTCGGTTGACCTTTTTCGACTTGAGGGGCTTTCAGTCCTGCACTAAACTGTAGTTATTCTTTTAAAAATCATATGGAGGGTCTGTGTGTGAGAACACAAATTTCGAGTCAGATGCTCGGGACATTCTCCGGAGCTTAGAGAACATAGATAAAGTTTGAGTGAGCCCGTAAGAGAACACAGCAGGAAACTGTTACTGGGAGTGAGTGGCCATGTTGATGACATTTCTAACACGGTACAGCCACGAAACTGAAAAAAAGATATCTCAAACATGTTCAGATGAAGATGTCTGTACCTGTGACTATTATTTTATTTTTTCACTAAAGGTATTCCCTTATCTTTTATCCATCCTGCGTTGGCCTCCTTTGCCATGATTGTAAAGCATTATGGCTGTTTTTAATGTGCTATTCATATAAATATGACCTGACTTTCCTTGTTGCAGTGGCATGGAAGCCCTGATCGAGAGCTTGATGTCAGAGCTCCCCTGTGATTTAGTGTCCTACAATCATCCTGTGCGGTGCGTCCACTGGAACAATGAAGGGGACGGAGAACACGCGGTGATGCTTGAGTGTGAGGACGGCGAGAGGATCGCTGCTGATCATGTTATTGTCACAATACCTCTAGGTATCTCTCTGTTTCTAAAGCTGTTCGTTGGTCAATATTTTCAGGATTTCTTATTATATGACAAGACAGTGGCCTAATGTTACCAGAAATAAAAGAGGGATGGTGTGATATAGTATGTTCCTGTAATTTTTATCTTTCCAGGATATCTTAAGAAGCACCACTCAACCCTGTTCTGCCCACCTCTACCAGTGCACAAGCTTCACTCCCTCCAGAAACTAGGATTTGGAACATGCGACAAAATCTTTGTGGAGTTCGATTCACCGTGGTGGGATCCTGACTGTGAGGTCATCTATCTGCTGTGGACAGGCAAGGTCTGGAGTGGGACTGTTAGCCAAGATAAAAAATAACATATTCAGAACCATTATATGTTATTTAGCATGACAGAATATTGCCCAGTGTCCTGTGATAGTTTGCAACTGGACACTGTTAAATATCAGGTCTCAAATTAAATGGGTTTCTTCCCTTTTAAATTTAAAATAAAATAACATACCAGGATGTGCTACTTATAAACTTAACTTACCACTACTGCACTGCTCTGCTGGGAAAAGGTTACATATTGATGAACATCATCTTTCAAATTTCTATTTTACACCCTGTGTCTCTCTAGGACGACCCCTCAGACCAGGTGTTCGATATAAGAAAGTCCTGGATGCACAAGATTGTTGGATTCACTGTGCACCGACCTTCTGAAAGGTAAGTACCATAGTTAACACCCAAACGGTTGCTGTATAGCTTTCCCCTCTATAACGTTTCAATGTAAGTTCATAGATCCAGTGAGTAATAAAATCACCCCTGAAACTCACAGGAACAGCCATGTTCTCTGTGGCTGGATTGCTGGGCAGGAAGCAGAGTATATGGAGACACTCAGTGAGGAGGTGGTCAGACGCAGCGTCACGGAGCTCGTCCATTTATTCACACGTAAGTCAGAGTGAAGCGAGAACGAGAGAGAGCGAGAGAGATCACACATCGTCTTGCAATCAGAAAAAGATTATGATTTAAAAGATCAGAAACTAGTGTCACTGATATTTAATACTTAATATGTTGTTATCCTATTCATAATAACTAACATAACGTCTTTCTATCTCAGGTGTATTTTTTACAACAATCATAGATTTGTGTTATAATCCACATAAACAGTGTTTATGTTATTCATTAATCTATTCACCGTTTTGACAGTTGTTCCAAAACATTTTTGAAGTGATCATTGTGAGTCATTTGAGGACGGTCCCTGTCAGCGTAACTGTGTGTGTTATCTGCGTATAGGAAACCCCATCATCACTCCAAGGAGAATCCTGCGCACACAGTGGTTTCATGACCCCTGGACATGTGGATCATATAGTCACCCAGCAGTAGGATGTACAGCACAGGACTTGGAGAACTTGATGGAGCCGCTGCCTTCGAAGGGAACACAGGTACACAAACAAACAGGCTTCATTTACTCATAAACGCACATTTCAAATATAGACAACCTACAGGTGGGAGATGTCCAAAAAAAATGTTTGGTCCTTAAGACACATCATAAAAAAGTTATAATAAATAATAACAATAATGAGACGTTAAAACAAAAGGATTCTGCCATTGAACCCTAATAAATGCAGTTTCCATGACTAATAAGAGTTTCTCACAGCCCCTGCAGGTGTTGTTTGCTGGAGAGGCTACTCATCCCTGCCACTACTCAACCGTCCACGGAGCTCTACTCACTGGGTGGAGAGAAGCTGATCGGCTCATCTCTCACTACTCCTCTGTTTAAACCACTAAAATTTAAAACATCCATATTGTTATCCCTACGTGACCTGAGGCATGTTATGTTTTTGGGTCGTCTTTTCAAGTTTCAGTTTCTGATGAAGAAGAAAAATGAATAAAGGAATATGTATTTAGTTATCGTGCAGTAATCTTAAAGTCTTGTTTTTTGTTTGTTTAAACCAACAAGTTCGACATTGTTATAAAAGCAAGATTGACCCAGCTGACCAGTTTTTAAAAATAAAATCATCTAAATAAAATGACAACACTTGGACAGAGGCTTACATTCTATTGTAATAATGCAGTAACCTGACATTATTAAATATTTTTTCCAGTGTTGGAAGAATCATAATGTACAGTAACATAGGTAAAACAATTGTACAATGGAATATACATTGCTTGTATGTGTGTGTGTGTGTGTGTGTGTGTGTGTGTGTGTGTGCACGCGTGCGTGCGTGTGTGTATGTATGAATGTTTCTATGTTTGCAAGTAGCCTATGTATGTATGTGTTTTGTGTTCAGGTGGTTCAGTTTCATGTTTTGCAATAAATATATTGTTGTAAGGTAACACAGTTAGAAGATATATTTTACATAGTTCCGACACACCTTAGTATTTCAACCCTTTTTCTTCCTGCTCTTTTATTTTGAAATCCATGAGCGGAAGTCAGTATCTGATTTGGTACTTATGATGGCCGTAGAAGAAGAAGACTGAGAGGAGCACCGTGTAGAGTGGAACGCAATGGAGGCAATGAGCGTTAACACCAAAATAGTTATAATAGGATGCGGTATATCCGGAATATCTGCAGCTCACAGGCTCTTTACAGCTGGATTTCACAATGTGCGGATACTGGAGGCGACTGCGAGGAGCGGAGGAAGAATCAAAACTGGAGCTTTAGGTGAGTACGGAAAGTCCAAGAAGCCAAAAGGGCGAGAGCGAGCACCCTCACAATCACTTTTTTACAAACAGGAGAAATAAACTATTTACGTTTTTTACAGTAAACACGTTGTTTTCGTCTTTGCAGTTGCGATAATCGAAATAAGGTTGAAGAGATTCATTCATAGCAACTAAAGCACATACTAGTAATGTTATTAACTGAATTGTATTATCGATTTATTACTCGATTATTTTGATGATTAATCGAAAAGACGTGTGGGCAATAAAACATTGAAAGTGTCCATTATTGTTTTGCCTGTCAAACTGTCCAACAATTTTAAAAGTTCTTGTTTTCAGACATAGAAAACAAGGGAAACCAAGAAATATTCACTTTAAAGGTTAAAGTATAGTGTCAATCTGTATTAATTGATGATGAAAACATGAAACAATTTCATGATTTTCTCATTAGAAAATTTACATTTTATATTGGTATCATAATTTGATTTTCTTTTTTTTCTGAGAGATCTGAATATTGTCTCACTTGTATTATTTTAAATATGTTTATTTTTTCTTATCCAGGTCCAGACGAAGTTTTGTGTAGTGCACATCCTGTAACTAACAGATAAAAGCAAGAGACAATTATGCAACTGTCCTTCAACTTACATAACCCTGTTGGTAACAACAGCAACAGCAATAAAAGAGCTGTAAAGGAGCAAGTATAGAGTAGAGCTGCTCCACATTACATTGATATCAGTCTCCATAATAAACCAGCTTCTTTTTTAAATCAAGTGCCATGAATTATTCTCTGAGAAATTGGGGGAAATGTTCTTGGCCCATGTCCTTCCTCCAAGTTTCGTGGATATCCGTTCGGTACCTTTAACGTAATCTTGCTGATAAACAAACAAACAAACAGACAAGGGTAAAATAAAATACATACAGTAACCTCCTTGTTGGAGGTAAAAACACAGTTTAACAATAACCATCTTCTTTTCTGAAACCTCTAATGTATATTTGTCATCTCTAGGTGATAGGATAGTTGAAATTGGGGCAAACTGGATCCATGGACCATGCAAGGAGAACCCAGTGTTTTGTTTGGCCCAGCAGTACGGACTCCTGGACCCAGAGGCCCTCACCCCCGAAAACCAGGCCATGGACGTCGGAGGACACCCCCCCTGGGTTCCCAACTTCTTCAGCAGTTCAGGTGAAGAATCATGGCCTACAGTAGGACTGGTATATGAATCTACCATTCCAACACATTAACAATAACATCAACACCACAGATCTGTAACCATTCAGTAAACTGTATAGTGTTTGCTGGTGGGATAGTATGGTGTATGATATGATGCGTCTTTTTTGGTTAGACCATAGTTTGATTTTGCCTTTTTCTGCTAAGGTCCTTATTATATCAAAGTAAACAAAAAACAATTATTGTCTTGTAATTTGATGAACTGCCATCTTGTGCCAGCCTGGTGCATGGCTGCAGGGGCAGGGTGCAGGGATGTATCTTGCAGTGGATAGTCATGTTATTGTGTCCTCCCCTTTTAGACACAGAGCTTTATTGATTTCAGATAAGACCAGTTTTACAACAGTCTGCTGTGGCACAGAAAGCTGGTTAAATATTGAAGGTTCATCCTGAGACTCCTGAATTCATGAGGAATATTTTACTTGAGTACTTTGAACCATCCTCATTCGTTCAGAAACTGGAATGGAGCATGAAAAGCATCATAGTTGACACATGTTGCAGCTATGTTTGAAATTGTTCCCATTATTGTGCTTAATGACATTTAGCTAGTGTCTGGCTGTTACTTCCTACTGTTGTGTGGGTAAGGTTTGAGTTGGTAAACCTAATGATATTTTCCCTAATCCGTGTTGTGTGGGCTATGTGATGTGTGCAGGTCGGAAGCTCAATGCTGAGGACGTCTTTCCGGCTCTGGAGATGTTTGCTGAGCTGCTGAATGAAGGTTCAGAATTTCCAAATCAAGGAGGAGAACCCTTCTCCAATATGGGAGAATTCATCCGGTCAGAGGTACTCAGTCGTTTTGTTTCTTTTCCGTGACTAACATATTAACACTGGAAATGTGTTTGTCGGAAATGGCTGGAACTTCTGTGGCTTTGTGCAGGTGCAACAACGATCAGAAGAGAAATGGAAAGATATCGACACAAACACCAGATCTCTGCAACTGTGTACGATCAGCAACATGCTGAAGGTGGAGTGCAGCGTTAACGGGGCCCACAGTTTGGATGAGGTGGGCCTGGGGGCCTATGGCCTTTATAAGACTCTTCCTGGATTGGACTGTACATTCCCAGGGTTCGTACACGAAATGCATAGAGCGCAGCAACTCATTTTATTGCAACTCATTTATTGCAATACTTAATCATTATTTCAACATATTGATAATCTAAGTAAAGGGATGTCTTGCAGTTGCTCATTTGGTCAGTGAACTAAAGATGCACCAAGACTTATTATAAAGATAAAGAAGCACATTTTTGCTTTAGAAAATGTGTCCAGGGGAAAGGGGAGTCAGTTAAAATGATTCATTAGATTATGACAGATACAGGTGACTTCAGTGACAGCCCTGGTCAATCTAACAAACCTAATAACCCTGAGTAATTAATTTACTAATAAAGTACTTTATTCAGTTTGTCAGTTAACTGATTTATATTTCTAACATTTACTTCTCTCCTCATGCAGCGGCTTCGAAGGTCTCGTCCAGAACTTGATATCGGAGCTTCCCGGTGGTTTGGTGACGTACAGTCGGCCTGTGCGCCGTGTCCACTGGAGCAACTCGGAGAGGAGAGAAAACCCTGTGGAAGTTGAGTGTGATGATGGGGAGAAGATCACTGCCGACCATGTTATTGTCACAGTACCTCTAGGTAAACTCATATGCCTACAAAACTAAATTACTAATCAGTCATACATTTTTTAATAGCACTTTATTATACAATGATTCTGCATATACAAGTTTTAGAAGTTGTGTTTATTGGATTAGATGCTGGGTGGGGCTGTGATGGAACAGTGTTTCAGTCACAGTCTGTATCCTACCACACACACACACACAGACTTTCTTTATGCCTCTCTTTCTGCGACCGCCAGTGGCAAAAGCAGTATGTGTTGGTATTGTCTGTCCATTGTACAGATGTTGGTATGTCCGTCTGACCATCCCACATGATATCTCAAGAATGCCATAATTTGGTAAAACGTTAACTCGGACTCAAGAATGATAGGATTAGAATTCGGTGGCTAAAGGTCTAATGTCAAGGTCACAGTGACCTCATGGGTTCTCAAATTATTTCGAATGCAATATCAGGATCACCTGGAGAGAGTTCAAATGTACTGATTGGTTAGAGTGGTCACTCTGGTTAGGACTGTCGATAACCAGTCAGTGTTGCATGATTCATTTATCATTGTATGTCATTATAAAAGTGCTTTTAAAACCAAAATTAACATTGTATTTTCTATTTGTAAAAATAATCTTTTATTGACTGCTGTTTTGTTTGATTCATCAGCAGCATGTATTGAGGCTCTTCAGCAATGATCATAGCGTGACTTGCTCTGGTTTGTTGTGTTTTTCCAGGATACCTGAAGAAGCACCATTCAACTCTGTTTGATCCTCCTCTTCCGCTGCACAAGCTGCACTCTGTCCAGAGACTGGGGTTCGGTACAAACAATAAAATATTTGTGGAGTTCGATTCCCCGTGGTGGGACGCTGACTGTGAGGTCATCCACCTTATATGGGAAGATGAGGTGAGATGTTAAGTCAGTGGATGAATGGAAAAAACACTTTGTGCTCCAGCTATGCTTGAATACTTTTGATTTATTAGCATTCCACTTCCATCAAATATTTGACATGTTTTCCAGTAGTTGGCAAAAAATCATCTTAACACATACAAACGTTTGAGCTGTGATTTTTCTAATGCTCTTCTTCAGGATGCTGTTGTGGACACGGTGCTAGACATTCAGGGATCCTGGATAAGGAAGCTGTTTGGCTTCACTGTGCTGAAACCCACTGAAAGGTGAACATCCATGATGCTTGCCTAGCTTGTGTTTTGAAAAAAGAAAATTGTCTCACTGATAATCAACACTCATTTGCTCTTTCTCTCTCTCACTCAAACACACAAAGACATGTCTGTCCCACTCAGGAAAAACGTAGTCGGTTAAATAACAAGATTTTAGTTTTTAGCATCTTAGGCAAGCAGACATGGGTATAACTTGCCGCTTCAGCTGGCGACGATGGCCAGGCCTACTCAGTCCTCAGCAGACTGCTTTTCTACTGGCTTTTATTCAGAAATACAAACATGTCAACATGCTGTGGAGGCAGTCTGAGGACAGGCTGGTACCTGTGAGACCCATGTCAAAGAATACCTGCTAAGATGGTACCGTGAAGTGAAGCGATAGTATAAATAGTAAAAATTCGTATTGTCGGTTCACAGTTAATGGTTAATGATGAACATCCCTAATTTAGGCCATAATTAATTGCATTGACTGATGGTGATTAAACCCTCAGGTATGGACATGTGCTCTGTGGCTGGATAGCTGGACATGAGTCAGAGCACATGGAGACACTGACTGAACAAGAGGTCACACATGCTGTCACACAACTCATCCGTAGGTTTACAGGTGAGTCTTATTATTTCACAATGCCCCTCCACTGAAGGATAATTTGTCCCTCTTTATATTGTCAAAAATATGTCTCTGAGCCTTGGTTATTCAAATATAATCTGTCAGCATCTTTAGAACAACTTGTGTGTGTGTGTTAAGGGAACCCGACCATCAGCCCGAGGAGAGTCCTGCGCTCCCAGTGGTTCCATGACCCCTGGACATGCGGCTCCTACAGTTACCCTGGAAAAGGCTGTTCGGAGCAGGACCTGGAGAACATGAGGGAGCCCCTACCTGTGAAGGGATCCCAGTCAAAAGTACTTACATGTTCATAACCCCAAATATATGCATACTAGCTCGCACATAATCAAAATCCTGTTTCTGAATATTCTGTGTGTCTCAGCCCCTGCAGGTGCTGTTCGCTGGAGAGGCTACTCATCCCTGCTACTACTCCACCGTCCATGGAGCTCTTCTCAGTGGGAGGAGAGAAGCTGATCGGCTCATCTCTCACTACTCCTCCGTCAGTGAGCCGCTCAAGTCCAAGCTTTAGAAAAAGAATACTGCATTGACAAGAAGAGATTTAACAGATTTATCTTTGACTTTGTCAAAAACTGATGTCAGAGTTGATTGTGTGGAAGCTGCTGTGCATATATGTTTGTCACCTTAAAAACTGTAAAGTCCCCAAGAATGAGACAAAATGAACTTTGAAAGTATACACTTAGAAATCTGATGTGTAATAATGTTGTAATAATGCCAGGATTTTCAAGGAAAGAGTTTGATTTCAAGACTGAATTTTATAAAGTTTTCAAATTATGAATTGATTTTAACTTTGAGATATTCTCACTTAGAAGTGCATCTAGTCAATTAATTGATAATCGACACATTTCTTTATCATTTGCACTACTTTTGATTCCTTTTGAAATGTAAGTGGTTTTAGAAAAGTGTTGAAGAATATGAAGGAATAAGTGTTTGAATTAATGTGTCATTAAAATGACAAGCTTAAGCGGTCAAGTGAAAAACTTACATACACAAACATCCCAAAAATGCCATGTAATAAGGAGCATGTGTATGTTGATTTCATAAAGTAAAACCTACTGTGACTTGGATTAACGGTGTAAGCATCCAGCTGAGAGCAGCAACATGGATGCTGAGACAGAGATTGTGGCCTTATATTATACATGTATTATTATTATACCAAGAGTATACCGCAAGAAAAGCACTCAGGGTCAACTGAGAAGGTTTAGATGAGAAGAAATAAGTCTGAAGATTCTATAATCCGTCAGGGTCAGAGAAGCTTGATGACAGTGGATTTTCTCTCTGTTCTGTTTTGAGTGTGAATGTGGCCTTTTACTCATTTTGTGATTCTGAGGTTGAGCGCTGACTTTGTCTATGAACACAGGAAGTCAATAAAAGAAAATAAATGTTTGTCAGATCTCTGGGTATAATATTTCTATAAAAAGTCATTTTTATATTAAAACATTGATATGGAAGAAATAATTGTGAAGATAAATGAAAAGATGAAGTGGAGCAATGGTGCCATGTCAGTGTGGGTGCTTGTTAGTTTCTCCTTTGTGCAACTGTGTAACCCTTCACATGTTTATAAAGCTAGACAGTACAGTGTTCATATAACTGACCTCACAGACTTTACTCACCCCAAAGAAAATATATTTGTGTCCTGCTGAGAGGCCTCCGACGAAAGTCCCTCTCACTATGGACAAAAAAAAAACTCTGAACATCCTTGCAATCAGTGGTCACAAGTATTCATCCACTTCGATCTGCAGCGATGTAAACATGACACCCACATTTTGTGTTGTCCTTCTGAGGACACACTGTTTACCGTTTAACTCCAAAGGTGTTTTGTGGACTCAAACACTTCCCCCACCCCTCCATTGGCATAGTGGTAAGAAGATAATTAGTGACTTTTGGGTGAACTAACCCTTTTATTCACAACCTTCAAATATCTCTGGCCAACATCCTACAGTATGTGTTCCAGAAAGTAATGAGAGTAATTCATGTTTTATCCTGTGGAGGGCAGACGTGCGCCCATTAACCCATAACTGAAGGGGGA
This sequence comes from Platichthys flesus, assembly GCF_949316205.1. Classification (NCBI taxonomy): domain Eukaryota; kingdom Metazoa; phylum Chordata; class Actinopteri; order Pleuronectiformes; family Pleuronectidae; genus Platichthys; species Platichthys flesus. The sequence goes on from NC_084956.1 coordinate 11,850,047, forward strand.
CAAAACAAGAAGAAGAAATACAAGAGCGGAACAATAATTTGAAGGTGGATTCCAGTCGGCGTGTAAACAGTGTAGCACACTAGTATGTCCAGTGCTTTCGCAGCTTGGAGGTTATTTAGATGTAGAATATTGAATGAGGACATTACTGAAACTGAGGTGTAGTTTTCTCCAGGAGCCATGAAACTGTTCCACTGTCTCCGTCATGTCGACAAGTTCAGATCCGTGTTTGACTTCGGCGGCCGGGAGGTGGCTCACTGGTTCCCCGGACACATGGCTAAAGGTGACTGCTTATTCTAACAGGTCATATACACGATGCAACACATGTATGATAAATGTTAACAGTAGTTTTGTCATCTCACTGTTTGTAGGACTGAAGCAGATGAGAGCCAGTCTGAAGAAAGTGGACTGTATCATAGAAATACATGATGCCAGAATATCCTTTTTTATTTAAACCTTTTACTTTATTAATAACTTTAGTTAGATAGAACCTCTCTTAAAATCGTTGTAGAGTCTAAATTAAACAGCAGTTGCATTTGTGCACTAAAGAAGTGAATAAGTCTAGGGATGTTTTCTTCACATTTCTTATGAGCAAAAGTGAATTTTAATCAAGTTGAATATACAAAATCTGAGTCAAAATCAGAGCATTGCAGTATTTAAAGGAGAATGAAATGATGGTGTGAACTCAGAGATGTCCCTGAGCTAATAAAATACTAGACTGCAGGCCAAGATGACACCCGGAATTTATTTCAAGCTTAGTTCGAGGCTTTAATACCAGTGGCTCAACACAGTTTCTAAACATAGTACTCCAATCTCGAATCATTCTTTGATTAATACTATTTTGTGCTTATGTGTTAAATCAAATCATCCCTCTGCTAATTATCGCCAGGATTTATTGTAGCAAATAAAAGTCAGAGACATTGCACAGAGTCTCTAGTAGGAACTGCATTGGTCCGACCCTGCTGCTGTTTACTGAAGATGTTAAATGCAAAGCTTTCTCTTTAACGTCAAGCACATCCCATTCTCTGGAAGGAACCCTTTGTTTCAGGAGACTCTCGATGTTAGGCCACATGTGCTCATTCTCAACAAGATGGACCTAGCGGATATGACAAACAAGCAGGTAGAAATCAGGCTGCTTTTCAATGTGAGTAATGTAAAATGTCATTAGCATCAAATTCAACACAAAACAACCGCCGTACCTTTACCCTGCAGAGGATCCTGAAGAAGCTGGAAAAAGATGGGGTGCAGAACGTTCTGTTCACAGACTGTTTGAAGCAGAGAGATGACAGCATCAAAAAGGTCGAGGTCATCATCGACCAAACATTTGCAGAAGTTTGTCTTCAGTTATTATGAATTAACATTCTGACCATGAATGTGTCATTCCTGTTTTTTCCCTTCTTCTCTCTGTAGTTGGTGCCGATGGTGCTGGAAATTATAGGGTTGGGACCACGTTTTAACAGAGATGAGGTATTTAATCAAATGTTTTAGGTCATTTCAACCTTGAATAAAATCATCTAAAAGACAATTACACAGCCAATGCTTCAAAACCTTTAAGATTATTTCTTGTTTCTTATTGTGTAACATGTACAACATTACCAACGTATCTGCAATAAGATGAATAAGATATATGACGAATCTGTAAAAATAGCAAGCCTTCTTATCTTTTTCCTCACTGGAGATTAATCATTTATTTCCGACTTTGTATGTATTATATATTTCTCAGTATTTAAATGTTGAAGAAATCGGGTTAAATTCCAATAAATCGTCTATTCTAATTTTTTTCTTTTGTTTTGAAAACTTTCAGAACCCAAATTACTGCCTGATGGTGATTGGAGTCCCCAATGTGGGGAAGTCATCTCTTATTAACTCATTAAGGAGAACGAACTTGAAAAAAGGTTTGTATCAGTAAAATAGTTGAGAGTTGTTGGACATTGATTTAGTATCATACTTATAAATATTGTAATTCTACACCAATTCCAGGTCGTGCATCTCGAGTGGGTGGAGAGCCTGGTATAACTAAAGCGGTTCTGACTAGAATTCAGGTGAGCGTAGAAGCCATGTTTGTGGATCTGTGTTCATGGCTTCATTCTATTTTTGCATCTGTAAAGTGTTTGTTTCAACCTTTGTCCTCAGGTGTGCGAGCGACCCATAATGCACCTGTTGGACACGCCAGGAGTCCTGCCTCCTAAGATCGAAAGTGTTGAGACAGGCATGAAGCTGGCTTTATGTGGTGAGATTCAGGAAACAGCTTTATGGAATCTTTGAGTTCAGTGGAATATCAGTCGCATTTGTTTTCAAAACTGAACATATCTTTGTCTTTCCTTCTCCAGGAACTATACTGGACCATTTAGTTGGTGAAGATGTGATAGCTGACTACCTACTCTACTCTCTGAACAGGCAGGAAAAGTTCAGGTGTGAATCTTCTCTCAAACCGTCTGATGTTTCATGTGATCAGTGTGTTAACTTAAACTCATCACTGTGATTGTTTCTTATATGTTTGTGTTCATGTGCAGTTACGTGGAAAAATACAGTCTCCCTGAGCCCAGTGATGACATCCAGCATGTTCTCAAACGCATCGCTGTAAAACTCAGAAAGACACAACGGGTCAAAGCCATCACTGGAGTTGGTAAGAAAATACTAATCTTAGAGATTCTCCTGCTTCTGATATAATTAGTCAATGCTTTCACTCAGTTCAATTGTGAATATAAAGTTACAGCCGTCACCTGCAGCTGTCTGTGCAAATAACACTAACAGAGTAATCGGACTGACTTTTACAAAGCACCATATCTAGCACTGGAAAGACAGCAAACAACCTGACAAGTCTATAGAAATGTCAGCTTCGTATCTATGTATTTAAAATGGTTCTTCTCCGTTTTCCCCAGGCAACATCACAGTGACCATCCCGAACTACACAGCAGCAGCTTACGATTTCATCCGGGCTTTCAGGAAAGGAGAGCTGGGACGAGTCATATTGGACTGAGCTGAGCCATCCAGAGACTGTTGCAGGATTTTGTCCTCGACCAGAAAGGATTCCTATTTAACCACAAAGGTGTCCTCCAGGAAATATTGTCCCATTTTGAGGACATGATAAATTCTCTTTTGTTCATCGCTGATGTACAAAATTCAACAACTGTGTTCTCTGTAAAAAAAAGTTTTTTTTCCGCTTTGCATTTTGCACATGAGGAAGAAATCTGACATGGTGTAAACTGGATATTTATTAGCATAAAGACATAGATAACAAATTATTTTTTACTATGTACATTAGTGTAGTAGCATATAATATAGTGCACTTATAAATACGGAACAGTCTGTTGCTCCTGAGTTTGTACTGCAGGTAAAAAGCTCTTCTTGGATGATGGCCAGGCTCTAAAAAACGTTCAAAGACGTAACAGTGAGAGCAGCTGTTCTCGAGTGTTACTCCGACCATGACGTGATTCCCACACAGGTCTGAGGAATGATTTCAGTGATACAGTATAAAAGGGTGTGAATCACATAATGATTTGAGGTGATTGAAGTGCTGTTTAGCTTTCCCTGTATACAGTACTCTATATTATTGTGGAGAATGGTCTTTATAGCCGCGTTAGTGACCACCACTGCATATCATTCAGATTGCTAAGAGATTTTGCAGAAGAGATGCAGTAAAATAACGTTTTGCTGGTTGAATTGACAAATTGAGAAATACACAAATTTTCACTCTAAGGACAAAAGTTTGAGGAATTACTAAATAACATGTGCTTTAGTGTTTTACACAAACTGCTGCACGTCCTATTCTTTGACCCAAATCTGCAAATACATGAAAATAATTTACCTCAGTTGTAAACATTAGCGATCGTGGTTGCTCACTTATCTTTTCTTTTATTTAGTTTTAGAAAATACAGTTTTAATTTAGATATATTTGAGTTTGGCAGTACAGCTTAGATTGGTGACCAGTAATCTAGTGAAGAACTTTTCTTTAATTCGATACAGGGATCAAGATGTATTGAATCTCACTCACAGACTCAATACATTTGACCAACGTGCACTGTTTGACTGGTGAAATGTCACAATGAATAATACCGTCCTGGTTATGTACATCTGTCCATTGGTATCCTCTATACATTGGTATCCTCTATATATGTGTAGAAACATACAGTACAATGATGTTTTTTTCCTTTGTTTTGGGACTCTCACTGGACTTCCCAGCGCAGGTTCCAGTCAGTCCTGCACATTATAGTCAGATCCAGAACAGAGGCTCAGTCCTAAACCAAATCAGAAAGTTATCTTTAAAAAAAACACGTGAACATCTACAGTATACTGTCCAGTAACAGCCCATATTTTGGGGAAAACGTTGCTATAATGATAGAAACCAGCTGAGAGAGTGAAGATCCATTTTGAGTGGATCCTGACATTTGGGCATAAAAGTAATTGGTCCTGTTGAAGAAATCCAGGTCATCATCTGAGATGTCGGTGTTGCTGCGGCGGTAGGCAGAGGCGTACCATTTGTCTGCACTCAACGCCACGGCAGCCCCTGCTGCTGCCGCACTTGCCACCCTCACAGGAGAGGTCCGCCCCCCCGGTCTGAAGCGAGAGCGGTTCCCACCGTAGCCGCCTCCTGCCCGGTGACTCCCCGCTGTGGAGCTGCGGGAGTGGGAGCCCCGGGAGGAGCCCCGGGACCCTCCACGACCTCCCTTAGACAGAGCGGGCTCACAGAGGAACGCAGCGAGCAGAAGAAACGTCCAGAATGTAGCAACCACCTGGTTCATTCCTGACATCTAAGCAGAGAGAAGAAGACGTGATGAAGCAGAGAAGCACATTTGATACTTTACTGTGTTGGTGATGCTGCACCTTTTAGAGGGAAATGATGAAAAAAAAAAAAATGATGCATTTTTTCTTTATCCGTTGAAATTTCCCTGAACAGCTGATGCCATTTTTTTTCTAATCACTGATGAATTATGGCCAAGAGTTTTGGAATATAACCGTCTGTGTATGAGTATATGTCATCAAGAGCCCAGAGGAACCCAGATTACTGCTGCTCAGTAAATGACGGACATCCTCATAGTGTGCAGTGTGGATCATGATATGTCTTCTATGTAAAAATCCCTTCTCTGTGTAAGTAGGCCAGTTTATAAAAAGGGAATATGCTCAGCAGAGAAACCAGCCTCCATCCAGTACACATGAAACAACATCATATATGGCTGATTAGGAATTAAAGGCACAGGGTGCTACATTTCCCAGTGGTTACAGGCCAGTAGAAATGCCTTGTTGTGGTCCAGCAGGTAACTGAGATATTTTCATATTTCCATGTATATATTGTTCAAATGAAAAAATGTTATGAATGCGCGGACAAGGCAAATGCATGTTGCTCGTCTGACTGCATCCTCATAAATGAGCCTGTGCGCGGTTGAGCTGTAGCCAGGAGGAATCCCACCATTCCAAAAGACATGCATAGTTCCTACATGTAAATAACGATGGTTGGTGTTTACCTTGTCCCCGTGTGCTGTTGTCCTTGTTTATGTTTTGCCACAAGCAGGAGAGAGAAGAGGCGAGTATCACGAACGATGGATGCAGGCTCGTTCATGCGGATGACGGTGGGAACGCGATGCGCGCTCACTGGAGAGAACACAATATTCTTCGGTACAGTCAGTTGGGGACGGGCCTTGTTCAAAGATCCTTGTTATTTAATTTCGGTTTTAATTTTTTTTTTTATATCAAGTTTGTCTTTATTATTCTCCATCTTGGTTACAGTGAGGTCCTCAGATTGATGACATGTTGATGTGTGAGCTCTTCACAACATCAGGAATATTCAAGTATATCCACCATCTTGTCCTATATTCTAAATGAGAGAGACATTTATCTCACATTCGGATTCTATGGTTGATTCCAATCTTAATATGTGTATCCATTAATCATTTCAGGAAAAAAAGAAAATGAAATAAAAAATACACATATTTAGGAGGAATTTCCACTTAACATTGAACACCTGATATTATAGTGTAATGTTGTCAACATGATATAATTTACTTATATTGTAGATTTTACCAGAATCTGCAATAATTCAAATTTATAGATTATTATTGTAAAACTATCAGATCATAAGTATGTATCAGTGATCTCTAAGTAATTTCAATGGATTCAACCATAAAAAACATTGTTAACATAAGTTGTTATGATGATGATTGTTATGCCACCTCATCAGAAACCCCAACAAAGAAACATAGGAGGAAATTAAACTAATGTTGTGAATTTTACCAGAATGTAAAAAAGTGTTCAAATTTGAATAAGGCTACCTACATACATGAATATCAACGATTTTACTGAATATATTTGGAGAATTTCAAAGTAAAGTCCAACATTTTCACTGTGGAATAGATAATTTCAGGTTACTTCAAAGTACTGTAAAAACATTTTGCTCAATAAGTTCAGAGAGAGACTGATATGCCTGTGTTCAGAACCTCCCTGACTACACACATACATGAATATCAACGATTTTTACTGAATATATTTTGAGATTTTTCAAAGTAAAGTCCAACATTTTCACTGTGGCCAATTGTGTCACTCATCGGCAGAAGCGATGTGGATTACTCGACACACGCTCCGAATCCTCGACACGGAAGGACACATCACTAATATGGCAGATCTTCCCTGTTCTACCCTCGGCAGACACCAGGTGGCGACACCGTACCGCCCCATGAATGACCCCACCGGAGAAGAAGACGCAGCAGGAAGTAGCAGCAGCAGCAGCAGCCACAGATCCAGGAGCAGCAGCAGCAGTATTATTGACATCAGTTCCTCGTCTCTGTCACCATGGCTTTCCTCTGCAGAAGTGCCGCCATGCTCCTGAAGCCCTGCAGCCGAGCTCCGGCCGCCATGAGCGCCCTGTCCGCCGCCCGGCTCTACAGCTCAGGTGAGGGGGTGGAGAGAGAGAGGACCCGGGGTCACTCTCCATGTTACTGCTGCTCCAATGTCAAGAAAACATGCGCCACCACTGGGAGACGGATGTGCAGCAGCAGTGTTAACGTCATATTGTCTTGTCCCCTTGCCTATGTTACGCCAGTGTACAGATCAATTCCCCCCTGAAATAGTGTTTACACTCCGAGTCCTAACACATAGATCACGTGCGGTATTTGGAGGGCGTGTGATTTAATTACGTGTTTCAGACCTGAAAACTATTCAGGGCAAGAAAGACATTTTCAAATTTAATATTATACAAAATATAAAACGACACAATAAAATCCAGACTCTACCATATAAACAGAAAAGTGACGTGTTATTTTGCATTGATGGTCAAGAGTATAGCTTGTTCTTTAATACTTGTTTGTTTAATTGATGTGGCCGATTCTCATCTCACCTGGAGAAGTAGGTACAGACCATTTAATGAAGGTTAATCATGATTTCTATATTGGTTACATAGAGCACTGTAAAATAATCATTTTAATTTTATATAGCACCAAGCTCTGGATTCATCTTATAATATATGTTTCTCACTGTGTGAACCCCTGCAGGCTGAGCTTAGTTTCAAGCATGACAAACTAATTAAAGGAATCATTATATTCGTTCAAAATCAGTTTCCTTGGCTGTCATAAACTGTGGATATCTGAGCAGGTTCCTCAATCTCATAAATCACCATCAGAGAGTGTCACCTCAACACCTGGCCAGAACTTGAAGCTTAGATTTAGAGTTTTTTCTGGAGACAGATGTTTGTCGTTCTACATAGAAATTCTACAAAATCTTGGAGAAGCCAAAATAAATGTTACTTTTTGTGGCCTAACATACATAGAAGCAGTCTTGTACCTTTGCCTTACAACATGTATCAGTGACCTCCACAGTCTCTTTGAAGCCTGAACACAAAGCTGTTAGTGTTGATCCTTCACCTTTTCTTCAATGATTGACCAGGATTTAACCTGTCCTTATGAAACCAACGTTTCTGACACATCTTTGGTGACCCATCACCTGGGTGAAAGGCTCCACCACCAACCAGGAAGCAGTTGTCCCGTCGGCAAACAAGCAGCTCGCAGGGTCAAAAAAATCTGGAAAAGCACTGACATTAGTTTTCTCTAAAAGGCTAGACAAGGCATTAAAATGTATTGAATTGAAGTATAATAGTCCTTAATATTTTCTGTCACTTTGTTTTGAATACATTAAGTTAAGTCTAAATTATTAAATTAAAAGTGTTTTTCCTTCACACAGGCGGTCAGTATGAGTATATTCTGGTGGATAAGCGAGGTGAGAAGAACAACGTGGGCTTCATCCAGCTGAACCGGCCAAAGGCTCTAAACGCTCTGTGTGACGGGCTGATGACAGAGTTGGGACGGGCCCTGGACTCTTTCGAAGCTGACGCAGATGTCGGAGCTATCGTTATCACCGGCAGTGACCGAGCCTTCGCTGGTGAGGGAACCAAGTGGTTATATTTAAAAATATTAAAAAAGAAGATGATGTATCAGCGGTAAACCTGACCTAAACCCTTATTTTTTTCAGCTGGAGCAGACATTAAAGAGATGCAGAACCGAACCTTCCAGGAATGTTATGGTGGAAACTTCCTGGCTCATTGGAACAGGGTGTCCACAGTGAGGAAACCTGTCATTGCAGCTGTCAATGGATTTGCTGTGAGGGTCCCTTCTTTACATTTTGTTGATATTTTCAACTGAGGGGAGGTAGTGTGATTTATGACAGATAAGACATTTAAATGACAATGAAAACCTTTCAAAGCTACAGAATATCAATGAGAGAAATCTAAACACCCACCATTTCCCCCAGAAAACAATAGAAATAGAGCCTAGTTCCAAAAGAGTAAATATTATTATTATTATTATTATTATTATTTTTCCTTCATGTAGAGTAGATCTAAAAAGACATGGGCATCCACATACTTTTGACTATATTGCTTTTACCAATCATGCACAGTAATTTATCGGTTCAAGATAAAAAATTAAAATCTGGTATGAAACGATGAAAATACATCTCATTCACTTCCTCCGTGTTTGACTCTGTTCAGCTGGGTGGAGGCTGCGAGCTGGCCATGATGTGTGACATCATCTACGCCGGAGAGAAGGCGCAGTTCGGCCAACCAGAGATCCTGTTGGGGACCATCCCTGGTAAAAACACATTTATATCGCCTTTCTTTCCGTGTTCACACTTCATTTCCTCATACTAAGGTTACCAGAGTCTTGCTGTCGGTGCAGCTGTTTATCACGTCTGTCTGCCTGCAGGGGCCGGAGGCACCCAGCGCCTGACTCGTGCCGTGGGCAAGTCCCTGGCGATGGAAATGGTTCTAACAGGAGACAAGGTCAACGCTCATGAAGCCAAGCAATCAGGTAACAGCAGCGATAGAAAGTAACTAAGTACTGTACTACTAGTGAAAGTAGAGTTTTTTTTATCGTTATAGCTTTGACACCTTACTTAAGTAAATAATGATCGGCCACATGCATCTGACTATAGATGGGATATGATGTTTCATTTGCTTCTCGCTCCCCAGGTTTAGTGAGTAAAGTTTATCCTGTGGACCAGCTGGTGTCTGAAGCTGTTAAATGTGGGGAAAAAATTGCAGCCAACTCCAAACTGGTCTCTTCTATGGCTAAAGAGGCTGTTAACGCAGGTGTGTAAAGCTTGTTTTAAAAGTTGGATATTTCAAACCGTATCGAGCTGATTACGTTTGTTTTGACTGACTTGTTCCTCTTGTGTCACTGAAGCTTTTGAGCTGACTTTGGCTGAGGGGAACCGTTTGGAAAAGCGCTTATTCCACTCCACCTTTGCTACGGTAAGTAGAAGAGCCCACCCGACAGCGAGAGAGGACAGTAGACTCTGCTTTTGACAGTGCGCTCATAGAGTGTGCGTGTGTGTGTTTCCCTGCAGGATGATCGCAAAGAAGGCATGACGGCATTTGTGGAGAAGAGAAAGGCCGATTTCCAGGACAACTAGAAGAGATCAGATGTAGAGCTCAGCCAAGAAGACTCAGATCCTGATATTACAGGGTCAATATCTTTTCCACAACAACTTGAATGATGCAAAACACCTGACTGTAGTGGAACATGTCTGTATGAGTTCGGATCTGACACGGTGATTGAGAGCACAGCAGTGTCTTCGTCATCACAGTGAAGCTGCTGCTGAGGCTCAGTATAAATCAGATGCAGTTGAGGTAGAGGTGGGTGTGTAGGTGAACACTATATGATAACTGTGTTATAGTCAGTGTGTCATAGGAGAAATCTGCCGATGACTTGTACTGACTTTGCCTTTTTCCTTTTGTCAAATGTTTGTCTTCATTTTGTAGGCAGATGTTTTCCATGTGTACATTTTACGAATAAAGCTCTAGATTGATTTTCATCACTGCAGCTATGGACCTCTGAGCACACAGGCACTTATGCTTATACTGGTATAGACTGTCAATTGCTTAAGCTCCTCTTGTCAGCCTCTCTCTGAATTAATCTACAATACAAATGTGGAGCCTGTGAAATCACAGTGCCCTTGAAGTTTTCGGCTGGATGACTGATGAAACTTTAACTTTGCACACCCTATAATACATGAGGAAGAAGCTGAGTATGTCTCCTTTCAAGTAACTGGGCTGTTCCTTACACATGTAATAAGATGAGGTTGCAAACAATTCTCCTGTTGAGGTTAATCTCTAACAGTGTCTATGCAACATACATGAAATGCAGTAAATAGTGCCGGCTCCATATCAAAAACCGATAAACTCAACAAGTGGATTCAGTTTAGCCAGCAGTGTGTGCTTCACACCAGTAGGTGGGGCTCTTGTGTTGTTACACGCTTAAGTACAAGTGCTGAAGAGAATTACTTCGCCTGTTGCATTGAAATGCTCCAGGTCGTCTGCACATGAGCACTTGACTTAATACTACTGAGAATTAAATACTTTTAACACTTTTGACACTTTTAACGTCAAGTAAGTAAAATAATGTCAGTAAAAACAGACAGGTAGTGGAAATCATTTAAATGTTCTGTGTTTCACATTAAAATATCCACTCATTCTAAAAAATTGACATTTTGCCACATGTACAGACTTGTTTTAGAGATTAATAAATGTCAGAAAGCTTAAAAATATATATCTGTAAGAATGATCTGCTATTGCCCATGGTGTGTTCATCACCTATATCCAATTGAAATAATCAGTAACACATAAAACCATATCTTAGACTTGAAAGAGAAACAGCAGAACAAATGTGGTTAATGAGCTCTTTCTTGTGCCGCTCCAATCATCGCAGGGCTCCTTCTTCTCTGTGTGATCTTCACACGGCGGCTCCCCCATATTTTCACAAGGCCGTGTCCTAATTTAATTTTATTTTCATTCAATATTCCCCCTGGAGCTCGGTTTCTTGTCAGCTCCTTGGAACAAAACTTTAAAAAGGAGGAGGAGGGAGAAAAAAAACGTGTCTCCTTGGTCCCACAAAAGTGCACAGAAGCTTCTCTCTGAGGCTGTAGCGAAAGGTCAAAATAATAAATGTAGACTCAATTGAGGCTCTGCAGACACACAAAGGGGGCAAAACGCTACATTTTGGCAGCGCAGACCCTCATGGCGTGATAAACTCATTTAAAGAAGCTGTGATAAAGAGAAAGCAGCATGGGTCCACAGGGGGAGAAAGAGGCTTTCAGTCCGGCAGACAGGCCTGGCTCCAGCAGGCGTCTTTTCTCCGGCGCTGGCTGCAGACTCCCATCCCTCTGCAAAACATCACCCATATTCCTGCCCCTGTTCCTCCTGCAGCCAGTTCATTCTTCAAAGGGATGCTGCAACATAAACCTCAATCCTGTTTTACTGGGAACAGCTCACTATAAAGGTAAAATAGATTTTTGTTTCCCTATAGCAAAGGATTTTTTTGCAATGTGATTAGCAGAAATAAATGTTTTCAAATGGATCAGCACAAAACACAATGACACATGTTACAGTTGAATATAAAGTAAAAAACATTGCAGGCCTGGAATGTAAAATATCTTGTGAGCGTGTATAGTTGGAATCTGTAATAAAAGTACCAGCCTATTTCTGTAGTTTATTATTACCAGCAGCTGAATGCAGGTTGTAAATGCAGCATAGGCCCACATGCCTGCAGTGCTACACTGTGGCTTGACTTTCTCTTAAGGGCCTTTTTATATGCAGTTGTCCTACTTTACTTTTTTTCAACCAGGATCTGCGGCCATGGAAAAAAAGGACTCCTCAGCATTTTTCTACAATACAGCTAAGAGTTGTTTCTCTGGCTCGGATCAAGTGAGTGGTTTTCATCAGACAAATAGGGACCGTATCGAAACAAAATGTTCACCAGTGTCTGCTCTGAATTATGCCCACCCAAGGGCGTCAGAAACAACACAGAGCGAAGATTTACCGACTATACAGCCTGTCGTACTAATGACACAACGCTATTTCTAAGATTCAGGCAGGCTACCAAGCATTAAATTACTTTACCGAGTCTAATTGCTAAAGTGATTATGAATATCTAACTTTTTTGTTTATAATCTAACGTTTTTATGATACAAAACTATAGTGATAATTATTTAAAAATAACTAACATGTATTTCCTACATACATTTATATATATACAATTAGGCTATATATTAATTTACATCATTAG